>NC_056693.1:51800000-52100000 GCF_018350215.1 Panthera leo
ATTTTTAGTGCTGGGCAGTGCAGCGACTATTAGTATGGACATTACAAAGATTATTCTCTGTGCACACAGTGGATGCAACGCCTGTTGAATTTGACGTATTCCCTATGTCTTTTGGGAAACGTTAAGCACTTCTCTCCTTAGTTTCTTCTAACCTTTTTTCTTCATCGTGGCAATTGGTATGAGACTTTTCTCTTTCTTTGCTTCTGTTATTCAAAGCACATCTCTGGCTCATCTCCTCCTTCTCTGTTTAGTTTCGTACTTTAATCTTTCTGTACACCAGTATCTGTCATTATGGCATTTAAGCTCTTGGAAGAATTTGGCAGTTGCTGACTTTTGGGGAAAATAAAGCACTCGACTGTTACACTGTTCTGCTTACGCTGAGTTAAAAATTCGTATTATTTGGCTAAGATTGTGATCATTTAGGTGCCGCCTGTAATTAATACAAGGAAGGTTTTCCTTGCTGTTAAGAGTATAACTTTGGTTTTAGAAAGCTTGGTTGTATTTTTTTTCCCATGGTAGATATGAAAAGAACCAGAGGGTATGAGGATATTTATAATGTTGTCATGCGGTGATTCTACTGTGAAGACTTATGCAAGAGAAAAAATCCAGAAGAGAGCATGAAAGCGAAGCAGGAGGAAGCTGCCGGTGACCTACAGCGCTAATGGCACAGCGACAATGGCAGAGGGCAGAAATGAGGCACACGTGGAAGAGGTGTTGTCCGCACCGTGAAGAATCCGAACGCTGTAGCAACACAGACCCTACAGCGTAGACAAACCTGGCTCCCGCGGTACTCTGGCCTTGCTGGGAAATGGAGGGTCCAGACTGTATGCCCAGGCTTCCCCCCCTGGAGTGGAAGAAAAGGCATCCGTGCGCCACAGCTCGGGAATAGTTCTTTACCTCGCAGGGTGTGGGCGGGTACAATACAGCGTGCCAAAAGCGCACCCTGACTTTGAATGTTTGGTTTGCAGCGTGACGCTAGCCAGCTCCACCGAGGTTGACCAGATGTAGGGGAAGGTCTCTTTCCAAGAAGGGTGGGCTTTAGCTTTCTTCACAAAGAACATCGGAATCTGCGTGTGAGTTTCTTGGAGATGCATAACTGAGAGACACGTGGTAGGGAGAATCTGGATATTTCTGCTGTGCCGTCGCTGAAGGTTTATCCCAACCGAGGACGCTTTGCTCAGACATTAGAGTTCGGCTCTGTGGACTTCTGTTGATTTGATCGCAGGAGATTCTTCTGCTCTGTGTCCTGAGATTTCTTTCTTGCAGCCACGGCATTTGTCTGAATCAGGCTTTCTTTTCTTGCTGCTAAATGTTTCAGTTATCAATAAGCTAAAAGAATAATTGGACCAAAGTGTTACCAAAAAAGAAAAAACAAAACAAACCAAAAACCCCACATCCTCTCAAACTGTCTCCAAAAGATAACACTAAGGAAAATGAGATTTGTAGGCAACGTCTGTCTGATTCCTTTCTACTTGATGTGAATTCTTTTAGAAGTTGAACATATAAGCAATGTGTGCATTTATGTGACTATTGAGATCTCTACAGTAGAGAATTCACCTGTGCAACTGGAATTTATTCAGCATGCAAATGTGGGTGGATGATTGTTTTATATATGCCTGGTATTGAATGATGGGTAGCTGTGATAACTGTATATAAAATTATATTAAAGTCCAAGAGGTGCTTTTATGAGGCAGGCTGGAAATGGCATCCGATTTTCTTATGGCTTTTTCATGTCCATTTTGATGAATCTATTTATTACTTCTATAATGAGTAGTACACATGGTTGGTTAGCCAAGTTATTGAACTTTATCAACCTTGGCTAAAATTCACAATGCGTGCCAAACTTGTTGTAACATGTAAGAAATTACATCTGGGCTAAAAGCTTCAATAATGATTACTCTTATAATGGAATCTTTTACAAAGCATGGGATTTCATGATACGCCTGTGCTTTTTAAAAATTATAGCGATACAACGAAACAAAGAATAACATACAGCCGAGGGAAAAAAGTGTTCTCTTATAGATTAAGATTTATGATGGGCTTTTTGGGCTCCCAGGACATGGTGAGAAAGGCTCTTGTTCCCCGAGTGTGTACGTTGGTGGTCACCCCTCACACGTCCCTCCTTCTAGACCTTACTAGAGCTAGTCTCCATCATGTGACATGTGAACACTTCTGGGTCTAGGGGCAAAGACCTATTAATGTGCTGTTGTGTCACATCTGTTTATAAGTTCTAAACTGTTTTGAAATGTGTAGCCACAATCTCTTTCAATTCCAGAGACTTGAGGAACATAGACCTCTTTATGCTAAAGAGAGAAATCGGAGCACAGATTGGTCTGCTGACCCCTTAAAGAGGTATTGAGGTCTGGAGCAAGTCACACACTGTCCCCTTCCCGAGTTTTGAGGGAATTGAGACATCGGACAAACGAGGCGCACGGAAGACTAAAGTGTCACCTCAGCAACTGGTCCAGTGGATACTGGAGAGCACGGTTTATATGTGTGGGCTGGTGGGCTTTCTCATCCTGAACCCCAGAATCGGACGGGGTGATGGGTCAGTGCTGGACACCGCTGGACCTCCAGCGAGGGCAGGGTCCACCCCTGCAGCGTGCAGCTGCCGCACAGCAGAACAGGGTGTGTGGTTTCTGTAAGAGGACGGGAGAGGCGGTGCCGTGTGGGTGCAGTCCTTTCCGATTTCCCAACCACGGGGGTTGTACCGCCTCCCCGGGCAGGGGTAAGTGAGGGCAACACGGAGGGGCCTGCGGTGTTAACACAGACGGAGGCCCCTTCCTCCAGAAAGACACATCTGAAATGGGAATGCTATCCCCCCCCCCCGCCCCTGTCCCCTGCCCTCCAGCAATAAAACACTAATACGGTTAAAATTATTGCTTTCCTTAATTAAAAATTTTTCATTTTATGTGCTTGCTTTGGCCGCACATATACTAAAAATTTTTTATTTTAGAGAGAGAGCGTGTGCATGCGAGTGGGGGAGAGGGGCAGAGGGGGGAGGGAGAATCTTAAGCAGGCTCCATGCTCAATCTGGAGCCCGATGTGGGGCTCATTCCCGTGACCCTGGGATCGTGACCTGAGCCGAAATCAAGAGTCTGATGGTCGAGTGACTGAGCCACCCAGGCGCCTTAATATGGTTTAAGTTATTAAACTTTAGGAAAATCAGACTCTTTAAAAAAAAAAATTTTTTTTTTTAACGTTTATTTATTTTTGAGACAGAGAGAGAGAGCATGAACAGGGGAGGGTCAGAGCAAGAGGGAGACACAGAATCTGCAACAGGCTCCAGGCTCTGAGCTGTCAGCACAGAGCCCGATGCGGGGCTCGAACCCACAGACCGTGAGATCATGACCTGAGCCGAAGTCGGATGCTTAACCATCTGAGCCACCCAGGCGCCCCAGGAAAATCAGACTCTTAACACACATGAGTATACACAGTCCACTCCCTGGTTTTCTTTCAGATTATGAGCCTTGCTCTTTTCTTACATAACTAGACACACTGTTCTTTCTTTGTTTCCCTTTTTTTTTTTTCTATTTTGGAACTTCTGTTACTTTCCAACTTGCTAACTCTGGGGTATCAGACTTTCTTCCTATCTTCTTAACCCCTGAGTCTCAGTGTCGTCATGTACGAGTGGGTACCATGACACCAGCTTCACAGAGCTGGAGAATCCAGTGAGATGAGATGAAAAGTACCCAGCGTGATGTGGTGGCTGTCACCTTGTATCGCTCACCATGAGTCACCTCATCTATTGTTTCGTCTCCAGGACTAAGTTTCACGTTTATCTTTAAAAAAAAATTTACCACGGATAATTTCACATGGATGCCCACGCACAGAGGGTCACAGTGTTTCTTAAGAGGTAAAAAACTGGTTTAAGATGCACACTTGAATGAAATAGGGAAGAAAACTCACTTGAGTTTCAAATTCATGAACCAGCCTACCGGGGCGCAGTTCCACAGCTGGCCGCCCCACCATCTCTGGTCCACCTGGGGACTTCGATAAATATTTGCCTGTGTTGTTCAACTGCCCCTCGGTAGCGTACAAAATTGCTAATGGAGGGTAGTGAAAGGGCTTGTGCAAAGCCGTGCTTGTGTGTGCTCCATGTGGACAGTATTCAGACTTGTGGCAGAACAGAGTAAAGCAGGCCTGTGCGTTCCCACATCCGTTTGGACCGAGACCTTTTCCAGAGCACGTGAGCATCACAAATAGCAGGGGAGGAAGTGAAAAGCACCGAGCAGGTCAGCGAGCCACTGCTAGAGGCGGGGAGCATGTCCCACTCCAGGGAAGCAAGAATTCTTTTGAACAAATCAGTTTTTTTTTTTAAATTGTTTTTCAATGTTTGTTTATTTTTGAGAGAGAGAGAGAGACAGAGTGGCAGCAGGGGAGGGGCAGAGGGAGAGGGAGACACAGAATCCGCAGCAGGCTCCAGGCTCCAAGCTGTCAGCACAGAGCCTGACGTGGGGTCGAACCCACGAACCGTGAGACGACCCGGGTTGAAGTCGGACGCTTAACCGACCGAGCCACCCAGGCGCCCCTGAACGAATCAGCTTTTTCCAAATGGCCGAAGGGATGGAAGTGGTCTGGAAGACCGTTTCCTGGGCGGCGGTCTGAGTGGCTGGCTCCACCATCTTTCGGAGAGCCGATGGTCGCGCTGCAGAAACATTCAGAGCCGCCCACGGCAGCACCACTCCCTCTGCTAATACTGCAGGAGCCAGCCGGCTTTGCTGACAGCACAGTGTGCCTTTTAATTACTCTGTCTTCGGTGAAATATTTCTTTTAAATTTTATTAAATTCACTTCTCATATTAAGAGCCGTGCTATTACACTTGCCAATGGACGTTTACAACATGCAACTAATTTGTTTTATTTTTTTATAATGCTTAATTAGAACTCAGTTGAGCAGTAAAGACGTGCGTGGTGTGGTTAGCCCAAGATAGGGCTGTGAAAACAAAAGGGGAAAGGAGGATCAGAGACTGAATCCTGCCCTGACTTTTCAGCAGGCTCCAAGTGCACATGCCTTGTGGGTTTTGGTCCTCCCTAGCTTGGAATATGGAGGGACACGGGTAAATGTCTCCGGATGTAATTGAATCTCCGCCGCGCCCCCCCCCCCCCCGAAGTAAAGATATGGTAAGAATCCATATCTCTTTGATTGAGTATTTTTCAGAATAGTTTATTTTTTTTTTCCCTGTATGATAATAAAACACATTAGGGGGAGCCCACTCTGAGATGTCAGCAGGCGTCTGCTTGACTTCAGTAGCAATCACCCAACTGCCATAGACCGTAATCAAGCTTGCGAAAACCATGTGCTCCACGCTGCGGGAGAGTGAGAGTAAAGTGCTTAATGTACCACTCCACTGATGTGAAAGGGGAACACATGTTGAAAACGGGGCTTCTGAATTGCAATCATCGTTTGGCATCTCTATCACCTACAGCTGCTCAGAGAAGTTTCTGCCGTGCGACGTTCCTTGCAACCCCTTAACCTTTGCAGGAGGAAAGGCTCTGGGGTAGACAACCCGTTTGTTCATACCTTCGGGTGGCTGAAACTTTCATGGTTTGTTGCAAAGAAAAGTAAACAGCCCCGGTGATCAGACCACCTGTGGAATATTGTGTTCATTTCTGATTGGAGCCGCGGACCTGCTGAGGGCTCGCAAAGTCATCCGATCAAGTCCCAGGAGCACCTGTTCATCGGTGGAGGCGAAGGTCTACGTAAATTAGTTCTTGCAACAGCTCTCCGGGAGCGGGAGAAACAACCCGGCGTCCTTCAGGGGACAGGATTGGGGACCGATGGACAGTATTCTACAAGGAAGCAGCATTCAACTGGTTAGAATTGGGGGTAGGGGGCTTTTCCGTGAACTCTGGTTTTATAAAAACTAAGGAGGTTTACTATACTGCAAATGTTTTAAGAGGTTTTTAAATCTTAGCTTGGGCTCCCCCCTGAAGCAGAACCTGAGACAAAGGTTTATCTGTGGATAATTTGGGATGTGATTTCAGAGAACTCAAGTGAGGGAGGAGAGGACTAGACAAGGAGGGAGGGAGAGGTGGGGTAGGGATGTGTCACCGAGTTGGGCGAAGCCGTGGGCCACTACCATTCAGCTCATGGACTTGCGGAGGAACCTTCTGAGGTGCCTCTCAGAGCTGTCCGCCCGCAGAACGAAAGGGAAGGCGTTTGTCCGCCGGCCTCCACCCCCACCACACGAGGGTAGCCCTGTAGGTACTATGCCCCAGCGTTTTGGGGTTGCACGTGGCTGAATCTCAAGCTGTTCTGTGCAGGTGCGCTGTGCTGCCGGGTCAGGGAAACGCCACCTTGCAGCCCCGGGTGAGTCTGTCCAGCTGCCTGGCGTGGGCTGGTGGTCGCAGCAGCGGCCGGAGCAGAGTCGGACTCGGATACGTGCAAGTGTCAGGGAGGGACCCAGTACGGTGAGCCCTGCACCATTTCCGAGTCTCTTGTGCTCCAAAAACCACCGCCAGCCAACCCCCCGGCCCAAGGTTAAAAAGGCTGTCTGTCAGGAATATTGATCAGTCCCAGTTTGGGAAGAATCCTCCACTGTCGTCTTCGTTGGCTTGGGCTTTGGCAGCAGCAGGAAGTTATTTCCAGGTTCCGGAGGCTGGAAGTGTGCTGTGCAGGTGTGGGCAGGGCCCTGCTCCCTCCGAAACCTGAAGTGGGCAGATCCTTCCTCGCCGCTTCCAGCTTCCGGCTGCCGCAGGCGGTTCCTGGCTCTGGCAGTGGAACTCGTCTCTTTCTCATCTTCCCTCGATGTGCTTGCTCCCTGCGTCCCTTCCCGTCTGTGTCTGTCTCCCGGTCCAAGTTACCCCTTCTTACAGGGACACCAGTCATACCAGATTAGAGCCCACACTAATGTTCTGATTTTGACTCGATTGACTTCTGTAAAGGCCCTATTTCCAAATAAGGTCACATTCTGAGCTCCTGGGGTGGGGTTTAGGGCTTCAGTGTACGTTTTTTGGAGTGACATGGTTCGACCCATTAAAAATCGGGCTGTAGAAGAGGCATTGCTTCTGGTATTGGCGCTGCCCAGGCGTTGGGGACTTTCGACAACTAATTCTTTTGACAGATACTTACTGAGTGCCTAGCTCTGTTCTAGGATCTGGGGTTACATCAGTGAACAAAATATATCCGCCCCCCCTCCCCCCCATCTCTGCTGCCGCCGCCTCCGTGGAGCTTACTTTCTTATGGCGAGTGATTTTCAAAAGTAGTTGTTCTTTTGTCTTGTTTTTATCACCCGTTAGGAAGCAAGTGGGGAATTGCTTGCTTTCCAATAACAGAACAGGCTGCCGGGAGCAAACGAGTTCCTGGGCACAGAAGTTTGCGTCAGCCCAGGCTGGGCGGCTTCTTCCTGAGGACGCTGCGGAGACAGTTTGAGCGTCATGTAGGGATTTGGACTCTTAACGGTTAAGGCCCCTGATGCTGGAGATGGGATGATTGCACAGTGGACTTGTTCTGAGGCTCGGTCTATTTTATCAAGTACACAGTACTCGACTTCTTTCTGTTTACCTTTCAGGGGAACAAACAAAATGTTTTCACAGCTTTCTGCTTAAAAAAAAAAAAAAAAAAAAAAGAAAAAAAAAAGAATTCCAGGCCTCTGTCCTCCTTTGAGAATGTCCTGGAACCTCTGGCCCCTTTCCACAGGGGGAAGACAAATACATTCGTACCTGGGCGCTTGTGTGCAATTTTGGGGGGAAGAAATAGACACTGAATTATGAAATCCGGATACTTTTAAGGAGCTATAATCATTAGTAGCAGGTAAATGGAGACCTGCTTTGGAGAGTGCTTTTATTTGTAAAAAAAAGTCATTGAATTGAATAGAACTAGAAATAAAATATGCCTAGAGATGTTTCTGTTAACTTTTTATTGTAATGATTACTTTTCTGATGGAAATTTATCAACATGTAATTAGTATAGAATTATTGATTTCAGAATTATCCTGTGCTGAACAATGGAAATTTCCTAAGTAACTGTCAGGTAATGAAAAAAAAAATCAGTTACTGACAGGCTGTCATAGTTGAATCTAAAACCTAGGGGCAAAATACATATATTTTATGTAGTTTCCATTTCTAGACCCTGGATTTATAAATTCTTCCTTATAAAATTTTAAATTTCTTTTTTTATTTGTTTGAAGGTTACCCTCCCCCCAATTGTTGATTTCTCTTTTTAAATAATCTCTTAATAGATTCTATTTTCACAGTGAAGGTGATTATAAATTTCCTCTTTTGGTGGTTGGTAGATGTCCCTAATTTAAGAAAACTAGAAAGATTTGGTATGAGAGCTGAACATCTAAGATCTGCCATATAGGGTCTTAGTGACAGAAGGCATGTGGTAAATGTTTATGGAATTACGTTGGCATTGTAGTACTTCCAACAGCTTTTGAATGTGTCATAGTTACTGCTTCTGTGGATATAGAAATTAGTCCAATATTATGTGACGGAAAACTAATGTTCATTTACTTTAAAACAAAACTGTGTAGCAATGTGTTAGAGCCACAGCGGCCCCTCTGCCAAGTGCTAAGTAAATGCAATGAAAACATTTGTAAAAACAGTCTCACGCTGCAAAAGAGCTAGGAATGCCAGGTACCCCGTAGTAGCTGGATGTTCAAAGACACCTGGCTTGTCAGTGTCACGACTGTTTTTATGGTGTCTTGTTGATCACTCACCTTGGACGTGATCACCTACCTGGCACGCTGGAAAAGCACGGTTTTGACTAAGTGTTTGTTCCCTGTAGAACTTTGCTCGAAGTCACGATGTAAATGAACTGTTTTCTTTGATATACAGTATTGTGCTACTTTTTCCAGAAAGATGGAATCAATACTGTTGACGATAATGGGGGTTTGCATTTTTTCTAATTTCTTATTTAGGCTGATCTGAGCAAAGATGTTCAAATTTCCATTTATTTTAAACAAGATGGAGTTCTTGCTATGCAGAAAGAATATTTTTAGCTTAGTAATTTACTTAGAAACTGCCTTATTCAATATTGGATGTTAAATTTGAACTAAAACACATAGCATCATATGACATGGTTCTTACATTAACATTTTGTTGGATTGGAAACAGAATCAACTCATTAGTCATCTTAATTCATTTCAGTTGGCTTTCTCCAGAATTCTGGAGTCCAAAAACAACACATTTGTCAATTTTACACACAAAGGGAGAGGCAGGATGTAGTTTATAGTTAACCATCCAGCACTGCAATGAAAAGCCAGTGCAGTTAGAGTGAGTTGAATGAAATTCAGAGTGAGGCAGTATAATAAGATTTTGATGCAAATTGAATACTTTAAAAATTTGTTTTATATATGTCTTAATGAGATTGTCTTTCACAGATACTTTCATAGAATCTTGAAAACTATCTAAAGTTCAGTTTTCTGTCATTGTTATCCACATGGGTTCTAGAAAGGTCAAGGTCAGCCACATGTCCTTCCATACTTTGTTCTCGTTTGGCTTCACGCAGCTTAGAATTGAATGTTAAAAGTGCATTGTCTCCTCTGGGGGGTCAACAACTAAACTATGGCGCGTGGATCAAAACCAGCCCTCCCCTGCCTACTTTTGTTAATAATGTTTTATTGGAACACAGTGATGCCCGTCACTTACACTTTGTCTATGGCTTCTTTCATGTTATTTTAATAGAGCAGAATTGACAAAGTTTGCAAACCACAGGTTTATCTTATTAACGCGTTTCTCGTATAAGGATTTCTCTGGCAAAATTTGAGAGTTAAGAAAGTAAAGCTCATCTCTTCTAAAAATTTGATATGCTTTTTCTCATTTAATAAGGGAGGGCATTATAAAGTATTCTATTTCCTCTCATTACCTTGGTTGCCAGGAAGCTCGAGCTAACATTTTTGAATGCTCACATAAGTAGTCAGCTTACTCTAGTTCTCTGGGAGATCACCTTTTTCTTTTTTTTTCTTTCTTAATAGGGGCATGTGCATTCACTTAAAAAACAGCTTTTTGAAGTAGAAGTTTCACGTAACAAAAGTCACACGTTTTAATTGTGCACATGACCTTTGACAAATGTGTACATTCCAGCAATCCACTGCCATAATTAAGATACAGAACATTTACATCTCCACAGAAATTTTCTTCCTGCTTCTTTGCCCCACCAGTTTGTTATTCTACCCCTTGTCCCTAGCAACCTCTGATTTTCAAGTTAGTTGAAATTCCTGTGTTGTATGTGGGTGTTTATAATATACTGCTCTAAATGCTTTTTTGGAAGGAATTGGTACTAGTGATTAATTGTTGAATAGGTACTAGGGAGGCTAAGAATCATTTATTCTATTTAGTCTCCTGGACAGATGTTTAGATTTCTATAGGAAAATTTGAGATATAAATCACATGGAGGGCGTTTTAGCTAATGTTGTATTAATAATAAGCCTGATGTGTTGAGAGCTTGCTGCCGGCCGAGAACTCTGCATAAGTCATTTGATATTCCTACAACTCTGAAGGAGTAACCTCTTCTTAATAATCCCCTTGTACAGATGAAGAAACTGAGGCTCCTAGAAGTTAAATATAGTAATTTCCTGGGGCAGCTGTAACAACGTACCAGAGAGTGGGTGGCTTAAACAGAAATGGATTGCCTCACAGTTCTGGAGGCCAGGAGTCCCAAAATCAAGGTGTCCACAGGGATGGCTTCTTTTGAGGGCTGTGAGGGAAGGGTGTGGTCCAGGCCTCTCTCCTGGGCTTCCATGTGCTCCACCGGTGTCCTCCCTGTGCGCACGCTGGGTCCGCATTTTTACCAGTCACAGTGGATTAGGGCCCACCCTGATGACCCCACTTGAACTGATTACCTCTGCAAAGAGTCTATCTCCAAATAAGCTCACGTTCAGAGATACTGAGGGTTAGGACTTTAGCATACGAATTCTGAGGTGGGGATGGGGGGGGCGGGGAACAGTTCAACCCAGAATATTCAGCAGCCTTTTCAAGGCTCAAAGGCTTCCAGAATGTGACAGAGGCAGGAGCCTAACTCCGGTGGGTCTGACTCCAAAGAGTAACCCTGATGGGACAGTGGTCAGAAGAGGAGGCATGTAAATAATTTCCTGCTGTGAGATACATGAGATTCCCAGGGGTGGGGACCAAGGCTCAGAGAGAAAGTGGACGGGCTTTGCCTAGGAGGAATCTGCAAGGGACTTGAGAGGCAATCAGGTCCCAGGGTCCAGTCTTCACCCTTCCACTTTACTAGCTGTTGGACCTTGGCTTTTCTGAGCCTCAGTTTTCTTGTCTGTACAATAGGGGTAGTAGCCTTGCGCAGCCACGGCGTTGGGAGTTAAATGGGACCGTGATGTAATAGTGCGTGCGTGTGTTGTTAGGGAAGGGGAGTTCTGGGCGTTAACGAGACCAGAAGTTCTCAACCTTGAACAAGCATCTGAAGGCCCCGAAGGGCTCATTAGAACCCAGATCACCGGGCCCAGCACCTACCCAGCTCTCTGCTGCAGCAGGTGTGGGTGGGCCTGAGAATATGCATTTCTGAGTTCCCAGCTGCTACTGCTGCCACTCGTTGAGTGGCAAGGACTTAACTCTCTCTTGTTTGTGGATAATGTTCTTCAGTTTCCCAAGAGAAACCCCAAAGACAAGTCAGATTTCTGACCAATAGAAGTCTCATCTCCTCCACCTTACTCACTTGCCTCGTTTAGGAATGACTTAAATTCTGATTTTGCTTCCCGGTAGTTGAGGCCAGGAAGCTTCGGAGACAGCTTATCTGGTCAAAAGCAGCACTGTATCAGTTTGCTCAGGTTGCCGTAACAAAATATCACACACTGGGTGATTCAATGGCAGAAACGTACCTCTCATTGTTCTGGGGGCTAGATGGCCAAGGTCAAGGTGCGGGCAGGCTTGGTTTCTCCTGAGGCCTCTCTGCTTGCCTCCTCCTTGCCCTGTCCTCACCGGGTCTTTTCTGTGTGTGCACACATATCTCTGCTGCCTCTCTTCTCAGAAGAGCACCAGGGGTATTTGGGTCAGAGCCCCACCCTCCTGACCTCCCACCCTCACCACCCCCTCAGAGGCCCCATCTCCAACACAGTCACGTCAGGGGTTAGGGCTCAAAGTGGGAATTCTAGGTGGACACAGTTCAGTCTATAACAACCAGTAAGCCTCCCACTCTGTCTTGCCTCCAAGAAATTCTTTGATTTCTTGTTTCCTTTTCTCTGTCTTAAAGCACTGAAGAAAAGCTAGTACACCTTGTCTTAATAGAGCCTCTAAAACGTTATGTGCTCGCGGGGCCGGCTGCACGTTGGAGCCAAATAAAACATCTAGTTGCGCACGCTTCCTCCAGCTATCTATCCTAGGAGGGCAAATCTCCATTGGAATCTTTTGTGGCTGCTCCCCAATTGCACAGGCTCCCACTGCTGGGAATTGAGACCCCTCCAGGCTCCGAGTTTGCACTGAAGCTGCGTGCAAGCTGGAGTCCTCTATCAGGGCCCGTGTGTCTTAACCAGCTCAGAGCACTCGCTCTCCTTTTTTGAAATGAAGTTAAGCCTAATCCCTAATCGTGTATATTACCTGCGTGGGGACTCCTACTGGGACCTTCTTGGCCCAGAGGCGGCAGTGGTAAGAGGGGAGCCAAACACAAATTTACATCTGGCCGCATCCTCAGGAGTCAGGCAAAAATCAGCCTCAGCTGGAAGGCGCCCTGCTCATCTCTGACATTCATGCCAAGCAGGTGCCAGATCACAGCTGATGGTTAGATTACACGTTTACTGAGAGGTAGATTTTAAAATTGGTGTGTTTCACTAATCCCTCATCATGGTGTTCCAAAACAGAATGTTATCAAACTAAAAACTCCTTCCCCTTTCCCCCTCGCCGGTGGGTCTGATTTGGTTTAAGGAGATCTCAGCTTAAAAAGTGATGAAGAAATGGAGAATTTCTCTTACGAATTATATGTCTCTTGGGGACCCAGGCACTGTAATTACAGAGTGCCTTACCAAAAGGTAAGCGTCAAACTGGTAACGATTCTTTGTGCTTTGTTTTGTTTCGCGCAGCCTGGCTTGTGGAAGGAAGTGAAGACTTTTGTGTACTTCCCCTTCTGAAAGCCAGCGTTGCTGGTACCTTCCATGCAGGATGGCTGTGGACTGTGTGACTATTGCAAGAGGACTCATCAGAAGTAGCAATTTAGTTTAAGAAAAGAAAAATTTTTTTTCAAGTCAAAATGAGATAGTCGCTGGCTCAGTTGGTTAAGTGACTTTGGCTCAGGTCGTGATCTTGCGGTGTGTGGGTTTGAGCCCCATGTCGGGCTCTGTGCCTACGGCTCACAGCCTGGAGCCTGCCTCAGATTCTGTGTTTCCCTCTCTCTGCCCCTCCCCTGCTTGCCCTCTGTCTTTCTCTCTCTCAAAATAAATAAAAACATTAAAAACATACAAACAATGCAAATACACACAGAGCCAAGCCACTGTTAGATTTTGTAAAACTTTAAAAAAAAGTGATTATATTAAAGATTCTAGGATGATCTGGGTTATATAGATTACAAGGGATACTTTTTCTTTAATGACTACAAGGTAAAGAATTATTCTTGGGTGTTTTTGCATTAAATTCAGTCTGCTCTCAAGTGCTGTACATTTTGTCTCCTTATTGCACGTTTTGAGCAAATCTCTCATTTTAATGATTGCTCCCTAACCCATCCCAGTGAACGTCCAATTCCTGGTTTTGTTCTGCATAAGGAGAAGGTGGAGGAGGTCTGACTATAGCACAGGCCCTGGTGGATCCAGAGAGCAGAGTTAGTGGGCCTGTCTCCCGACACATCTAGTTTCAACGGCAGAATCTCAGTCAGACTTCCGAGAAGTTACATCTTACAAAGTTATAAGCGGTGGAGAATGAAAGTCAATTTGGATGCTTCTAAAGTGAGCCTCAAAAAAGTGAATTTTCCCAGGGTGGCGTTCTGAGCACCTCCACATGACTTTGGGAGCATAAAGAATTTAATCTTTTCAAGAGGCGAAGTAATATAGCACTTTTTAGAAGGTGAGAGTCAAGGTCGATCTGAAATAAAAAAGGGGGGGGCAGGGGCTTGAATTAGAAAGCGGGCTGCCTTGCTCCCACTGAAGATGCGGGCTTGGGGAAGGCTTTTCATTTCTGGAAGCTCTCAATGGAATGGAGAAGTTGTTTTTTTCTTTTTTGAACAGTCCCTTCCTAACCCTGCTTCTTAATTGACAAGATTGGAAAATGCTTTGGGAGATAGGCTGGTCATGGCCCCATGGGTTGTTGAGAAAGTAAAAGAAAGGGGTCTTTTTCTGGACAAGTGTGGTGCGGGACCTCCGCGGCCTCCCTGCTTGCTCTGCAGCATAAAGAACCCCGTCTCAAGCGGGCTGGCAAAGTGACGGAGGCCTCCGTCGTGAAAGGAAATCCTGGCCCAGCTGTGAAAACAATGAACTTGCTCAGTAACATAATACAGCGCGCTTGCAGATTCAGAGTTGGGTTCTCTCCTCTTGAAGTGGCTATAAATTAATCCATCAAAGTGAAAAAGGCCAAACTTCGGGGTAAACCGTTTCCACTTGCAAGCACCAGAGACCCTGTGGATCTCTTGGTGATGCTGCTGTGGGTGGGGAGTTCTGTGAGGAGGTAACACCAGGGGAGGGAGTGTGTGTGTGTGTGCGTGCGTGCATGCGTGCGGTTTTTTACTTATAAAAAAGCGTTGCCTTCCGAAGAGCCAAACTTGGGCCAAAGTAGCATGTCCTGAATTTGAGAGGTTATACAGAGCTGTCATGTTCTTTCCTGTATTACTGCCAAAGAGTAAAAGAAGCTGTACCTTCTTGAGAGCCTTGAAAATACATACTAGTTTCTACATCCAATAAGCTGGATTTAAGAGTGTGTGTGTGTGTGTGTTTTAATGGGAAGCCTTTGCTTTTGGTTTCTTCTATTTCGTCCTGTTTTATTTACCTCCCTAAGGATCTGGCCTGCATTTATAAAAGTGCCATATGTACAGTTTGCTAAAAAATCCAGCGTGACGCCACTTTCTTCTTGAGACTGGGAGGGGGGGAGGGGGTGGTTGCGGGGGGAAGTCTTTGTCTTTGGCCTCAATAAAGATCTCCAAAGTTTGGCACTGAAACCTTTCAGAAATGAAGGAAAAAGTTCGAGCATGGCTTGGTAAGCCTAGGGTGTTAAGAACGTCCCTTGTAAAAGGACTTACTGGTTGAAAGTGTAGAGGCAGGGTTCATTGAGGTCCGTGCTTGTACGTTGTTGACCTTGGAGAATGTGGAGAGAAACATTATTTCTGCGGATTAGTTATCCTGTTTCATAGGCCTTGCACAGAGAAATGTTTGTGAAAGCAAAGGATGGTGTTAATTCTGAGCCCTGTGATGAAATATTAAATAAGAGAGAAGGTAATTTGATAATGCATCACAGTTTGGGGACAGATTCCATTAAGTAAGTACGTTTATGTAATCAAGTAGCTGAAGAGGCCTGAATCCTTTGCCTTGACAAGATGACACAGAAAAGGAACGGGCGTCGTTGGTTGGCCGTTGGCACCGAAGCCCGTGGCGTGGGGACCATTTCTCTCTTTCAGAAGGACAACCATGCTCAGTAAGATTTAGCTTAAATCACATAAATGCCAAAAACCTAAACATGTGTCGTCAGGGCCACAAAGAATACGTACCAGTTTCTATCAGTCGAGTGGAGCCGAGGCAATTAGCGGACGGTGGGGCTGGTGAGTGGTGTTCCCGCTTGGTTTTTCCTGCCCTCAGGGGGCTCCTCCTACCCTAGACTCAGTTTTGCCCTTTGATCTTGGGAGTCCCAAGACCTCTGGGGCCCGTTGGTTTTCTCAGAGATGCAGTGATGACAATGGTCCTTTGTAGGGTGGCCGTGAAGAGCATCCGAGAGTTAGATAATGTGTTTCCTGAAGCTCCTGGCGGCGGCCCAGCACGAAGTGATGCTCGCTCCCGTGTCCTCCTCTTCACCTTCTTTCTCTGGGCTTCTCTAAAACCACGATGCTCAAAACACGTCTGGTGTATTCTCTTTGCTTTCTCACTTGCCTTGATTCCTCTGTGTTAAAATTTGCAAAGGCCCACTGTGATCAGTTAGATACATTCTGCCATTCACATTTAGCCTCTTACTCTTTCAGGTGTACACGCATGTGTTAAAAGTGGAAACGGCATCCATGCGACACATGCAAATGAGTCTTCCCAGGCCCCTACCAATAGCTCACGTGCCCATGTAGTCAGTGTGTAAATTTAAACATGTCCCTCCCCTACCTTTGTGTGTCACCGAGGGGGATCACACGTGTTACTCTGTAATTTCAATGTTTTTTCTTAATCATGTAACAGGGAGGGGCACCTGGGTGGCTCAGTCGGTCAGGTCGTGATCTCATGGTTCCTGCGTTCGAGCCCCATGTCGGGCTCTGTGCTGACAGCTCAGAGTCTGGAGCCTCCTTCAGATTCTGTGTCTCCCTCCCTCTCTCTCTGTTCCTCACCTGCTTACGCCCTGTCTCGGTCTCTCAAAAATGAATAAAAACGTTAAAAAAAATTTTAGGTATAACAGGGAAATGGACATTTAGATTCATTCCGGTTTTTTGGTTGTTTATGCAATGCTGGTTTATGCAACGTTCCTCTCCCATATTTGCTCATATGGGCAAGTGTATTTGTAGGACAAGTTTCTGGACGTGGAATAGCTGGGTGAAAGGGTGTGGCCATGTACAATTTGATAGATAGAACCCAATTGCCCCCAAAGATGTTGAATCATTTTGTTATTATTTAAAAAATTTTTTTGAGGGAGAGAGAGGCGGAGGGAGACAGGGAGAGGGACAGAGGGAGAGAGACAATATTAAGCAGGCCCCACACTCCATGTGGAGCCTGACACGGGGCTCAATCCTGAGAGCCTGGGATCATGACCTGAGCTGAAGTGACCTGAGCTGATCATGACCTGATTTGGATGCTCACCTGACTGAGCCACGTTGAGTCCTTTTGTTTCCCACTCCCCTGTTCCCCCCACCATTGATATATGTGGCTGCCTGGTTCCCCCAGACCCTGATCTGCATGGACCATGCTCAATTTAGTTGTCCTTACAAAGTCTGTCTTCACTGGGGCTGCCTAGGACCATGTTAATTGTAATATCTTTGGGCACTATTTTCTCTGTAATGCCGAACACGCCGGGTACACACGGTCCCCGCCCGGTGGGATGAGATCTTACTCAGGCAGCACAAGTAGGCAGCCTGGGGTCAGTGTTGCCTCTTGAGGGATCCCAGACAGTCACTTGGAATTTACCCTGTGGTTTTAGAAAACTTACGGCCTTAGTGTTACACTGCCCAAAACACGTAAGTGCAGCCTAGTGATAGTTCCAAAAGATGCTCTGTGTGACGTGGCCATTTCCTGCTGCTGTATCCCTCCCTCTCCAGTTGGTATCTTTCTTTGAGAAACGATTATATTTGAGGCCTGCGTATGTTACAAGGGCTATTGCTGGGACTTGTTGCCAGCTGTCCATAACACAGGCATTTAAAAGCAGGGCTGATTATGCCTTATTTTCCTCTGGAGAGGCCCGTATAGTTTTGTAATTTATTAAGAGTTGGCCGTCACAGTTAGTGTTGAGCGAGTGTGATTGTGACTCTTCGGAACTGAGAACTGCGTAATTGAGATGGCGTGGCAGGGAAGTGTAAACGTTCAGGTAGGTGAAGTGGCGACACAAGCAGCAGGGTGGGTTATCTGGTCACTGCACTTGTGGCACTGACCTTAGGGCGTCGGTGAATATGTCTCCTGGACCTTCATTTGAAGTGCCCTCAGAGCGTCTGATTTCAGCGTCGTGGTCAACGTGGAGTCACCGTAATTTCATTTACATGAATCGGATCACTTTGGGAAGTTCGGTCCTTGTACTTACAGGGAGGATATTGGCGAAGCTGAACGCAGTGGTGAATTGACACAAAAGTTGTCCCCAGGTTTGAATTTTCCGCAAAGCTAACTCAGGATGAAAGACCTCAGGTTCACCTTGTTCTGTACGTGTTGGTAGAGCTCCAGGGTGGGGGAGTTGGCGGGTGCTGGAAGGTTCTGCAACTTGTTGATCCGTTCGTTCCTAAAGATTGCTGTAGTGGTATGTTGGGGGGCGGGGATCACCTTCTTCGTGGCCTTTTAATTGTGTGCATTTGCAAGTATCATTTGTCTCCAGTGTTTCTCAATTATAAATTAATAATAACAACCCATTAGAAATTACGGGTGCTGTAAGCCCCAACTCCTTTGGGCATCTTAATAAAAATGATAATTAAAACCATAATTTACAGTAAATGGGGACACTGCCCAAGTAAATCCACAGTATGGAGAAAATTAAAAAAACCCAAACCAGAAGGAGACTTTGAGTGCTAGGGAAAGAACTGACCTTGTTCTTAGCAACTAGGGTCTTTGTCCATATTTGTGAGGACTGGGTTCCCACCTTGATGTCCATTGTGCCTGAGGAATCCATGACTCTGTCCCCACTTATCTGTCCTCCCAGTGAGTTGGACCGGGGATGGTCACCTGCTCCACCCGCCCCCTCCACCGCCACACACAAACCCACCCCTCCTCCTCCATATTCACTGCCTGCGTAAACCAGTGGACAACCTCTTCTGGGGCCGGGCTGGCATCTGTGGAGACATGGGGTTCTCCCTCAGACCTAGACTCAGGCAGTCATCAGACTTTGGTGCGATGTTTACCTCCCAGATTATTTTCTCATTTTTCCCTTAGCTGTTCAGCCTACGAGGATACCTTATCCCTTCCTGGCTGTTCACAAGGCTTCAGTGTCTTCAGCTTACCCACCTTCTGTATGACCACCGGAGGATCTTAAGTGAATAAATTAATAAAATAATAATAATGATAATTAGTATTTTAGCTATATAATATGTATCACTATATAACATGTAATTATCTAGTTATAATACTGATACTAATTATTATTCTTCCTAGTGCTGCTCTCTGCCCAAATTCTTCCACAGCTCCCTGCCAGCTGCCAGGACCCCACAGTTTCTGCTTGCCAGACAGGGTTTCCTCTGTCGTGTTCCCTCTTCCTCATTCATGCGGGCCCCATCTCCAGTCCATGATCTTGTCTTGGCCTTTCTTGGCTCGACTGGTTCATTTTTACATCCTCTGGTCCCAGCATGGTTCTCGCCCAGAGTTTCTGCTCCCACTCAGTGACATTTGGGAAACGCAAAGAAGGCAGGTCACGAAATGCACAGCCCGGATCCTGATTCTTGGAGGTCCCCGAGTCATTCCCCTGCGTTTCCCAGTGCAAAGCGAGTGCTGCCTCCTGGTCTTGCGGGGTGTCGCTGGCATCCTGATCTTCTCATGCTTGACAGAGTGGGACCTGACGGGGTTCCAATAAAGTCTTGAGCCGGTCAGTGTGAAGGATTCTTTGAGATGCGACAATTCGGATGTGAAAATTCTGATTGAGGCAGTTTTGTGGCCATGCTTGAGCACTGTGTCTAGTATGAATCTTACCTGTATTGTGTGCGCACGAGCATCGAATGCCTGCAAGGGTCTGGCAGGTAAAGTCAGCAGCGTGGGTGGTGACCATGGCCAACAGGAGGGCACAGACCCCGTCTCTAGCCTGTGGCAGCAGTGGGATTAGGGGCCCCGTGTGGTTCTGTCCTAATCTTTTTCAGAGAAGGTGGACATCTTCCCTCAGATACATAATCTCTTCGGTGTTTTTTTTTTGTTTTTTTTTTGATCCTGGTGACTAATTCATATTAGGAAGGAAGGGAGGAAGAGAAAGTGGGAAGTAGAACAGGGGAAAAAAGAAAGGAGAGGAGAGGAGGAGGGGGAGCGGGGGAAACAGTGTTTGAGCCCAAATAGAACAGGCGGTGGGTTTGA
This sequence comes from Panthera leo, assembly GCF_018350215.1. Taxonomy (NCBI): domain Eukaryota; kingdom Metazoa; phylum Chordata; class Mammalia; order Carnivora; family Felidae; genus Panthera; species Panthera leo. The sequence continues at coordinate 51,819,745 of NC_056693.1, forward strand.
TTGATCCTTTGATGAGCAGTTTGTAGCCTCCACTCTAGAGAATGAAATCTAGTGTGAGAAAGCAGGTATGTAACATTTTGGGGGGAGTGTCTTCCTTTTTATGGTATTTTAATGTTTATATGCAAATCTTTAAACCCGACAGCAAGATATTAACCTTCATGGCCACTTATTCTTCCCGATTGGATCAGACGTAACAAGTGCTAGAAAGCGGATGGTGCCCAGTGTTTTAAAATGTCTTCTCTGTTTTGTTTTTTTTTTTTTTTTTTTTATATTATTAGCTTTAAATATTCTTCTGAACGCACTTGCCACCTCCGTGCAGTTAAGCCGGTTCAATTTAAACATTGTCATCAAGTTAATTTTTTATAAGATGAATCAGGTTATTAAATTTAGTAAACCATTGCCTTCATTATTTTGCATAAACTTTGGCACTGAGCACGATTGGCTCAGCACAACTACATTTAGCTAATTAAACCGGTCATCAGCCGCGGTGTTAGGAGCATGAGGGATGCTATTCTCATGAGCTTTGCCGGGACTCTAGCAGTAGGTAGCATTATTAAACTTTTTTTTTTCTTTCCTTTTTCTTCCTTTCCCTCTTGTTTTTCTCCTCCTCCCTCCACCTCCCTCCACCTCCCTCCACCTCCCTCCACCTCCCTCCACCTCCCTCCACCTCCCTCCACCTCCCTCCACCTCCCTCCACCTCCCTCCACCTCCCTCCACCTCCCTCCACCTCCCTCCACCTCCCTCCACCTCCCCACCTCCACCTCCCTCCACCTCCCTCCACCTCCCTCCACCCCCCTCCACCCCCCTCCTCCCTCCTCCCTCCTCCCCCTCCTCCCCCCTCCTCCCCCCTCCACCCCCCTCCACCCCCCTCCACCTCCCTCCACCTCCCTCCACCTCCCTCCACCCCCCTCCACCTCCCTCCACCCCCCTCCACCTCCCTCCACCCCCCTCCACCCCCCTCCACCCCCCTCCACCCCCCTCCACCCCCCTCCCTCCTCCCCCTCCTCCCTCCTCCCCCTCCTCCCCCCTCCACCTCCCTCCACCCCCCTCCACCCCCCTCCACCCCCTCCACCCCCCTCCCCCTCCTCCCTCCTCCCCCTCCTTCCTCCTCCCCCTCCTCCCCCCTCCTCCCCCTCCTCCTGTTTCTTCTTCCTCCTTCCTCCCTCCTCCTTCCTCCCTCCTCCTTCCTCCCTCCTCCTTCCTCCCTCCTCCTTCCTCCCTCCTCCTTCCTCCCTCCTCCTTCCTCCCTCCTCCTTCCTCCCTCCTCCTTCCTCCTTCCTCCTTCCTCCTTCCTCCTTCCTCCCTCCTCCCTCCTCCCTCCTCCCTCCTCCCTCCTCCCTCCTCCCTCCTCCTTCCTCTTCCCTCCTTTCTCTTCCCTCCTCCTCCTCTTTCTTCTTCCTCCTTCCTCCCTCCTCCTTCCTCCCTCCTCCTCCCTCCCCCCTCCCCCCTCCCCCCTCCCCCCTCCCCCCTCCCCCCTCCCCCCTCCTCCTTCCTCTTCTTTTTTTTTTTTTTTTTATAGAACTCCACACTCTAGAGAGCTGGTTTACTGTAGGAGTGTTAGTGTTATTGTCCTTCCTGTTAAACCTTCATCTTTTGAAATCTCCATGCTTTGGTTGGGGCTCCAAAGGCAATTGTAAAGGATAAGAAAATGGAGCTGTGTCTTGCAGCTTTTAAAAGGTGACCGGCAACATGTAACGCGTTGCTCAGATAAAGGAAGATGTAAGAGCCAGAGGGTAATTCTCCACGACACAGGAGTATATGGCTGCATGGTAACCACAGCCAGGGATTCCATAAAGCAGAGAGGGTGCAGATCTGTGGTCCCTGTTCCTCTTGGTACTAAAAACTCCTTTGCTGTAGGTCATTTTGTCAAGTGAGCTAGCAGCATGGTTTAAGAGACTTGTTTGGAAAAATAAATTCGGATAGAACACGCACATGCCGTTTCCCCTACAGATTGCCAGGTAGTATCATTCACAACCTCGGTGAGCCCTGTTTTGCAGGATCTTAATATTTTATTCATTGTTAAAAAGGAAGTTAGAGAGCCGTCAGTGTTGTTTGAAACAACTTGGATTGCTTTGAAATAGTCCAGAGTTGTAGCCTATTAGTCACCTGTAAGAACCATTCGTTCCTCCGGTAGATATTTATTGAATCCTACTGGGTGTTAGTCCTATAGGATACAGAGATCAGAAAGGCACAGATTCTACAGAGTGTACAGTTAACCTGGTGAATGGATGAATAAAGCCCCGGGGTGGGCCTGGCCCTGCATCGTATCAGTGCTCTCTCAGTCCTTTAAAACTACGGTTGCTAACCAATGGCTGAGTGTCGCGTCCCCCATTCTTCCTCCGCATCGTTTTTTTCTTCCTATGCCCTCTGCTGAAAATGTGACAAAAAATACTTCTGGTAATTGCTCTGACCTGGACGTTTCACGGGGACACAGAGTCTGCCATTTTCAACAAGCTCTTCTGGGTGTGTAAAGTCCTAGGAGTGCAAGTGAAGTCATTTTTGGCCACTTCATGTTCCCTCCATACGGCTGTCAGTGTTTCATTAGTGCTATTGATGTAGCACATCGGTTAGCAAGATTTTGTCCTAGGCCCGCCCCCGTCCCATCTCGGAACAGCTGGGCTATAAAACCTGGTCCTTTACTTCTTCCTCTTTCGCCCATGACGTTAGGTATCCTTTGCCACTGGTGGTAAGTGGTGAAGTTGGCATCACGGATCAAAATTGGTAAATTCCAGATTGTTGTCTTCTGGCCTCATGGCTTGAAGATAAGGTTTCAAGCAGCTTTCACCACATACGCCAGAGAGGGTGAAAGCAGATTTAGATGTTAAATGTTTCAGATTTGAAATCCTTTGGGCAGTATGTTAACATCAGGTTCAAACACAGGAGGTTCTCCTTAGATAACGTTAAGTGAATATCTTGGGATACAGAACTTGGCATAACCTGAAAAATAGCTCAGGTTGTTGCTACAGTCAAGTTCACATGTGCTCTGGAGCCAGTATTCAGACAAATGGAATGGTGGGTCTTGTAGCGAATTTCTTTAAATTCTGGTTGATGTTAAAGCCAGTCAGCTCCTGGGTTTGCTGTGGGGAGCGGATCTGGGAGACAGTGTTAAGTTTTCAGTCGTAATGACTGTGTTATATTTGATAGGTCCTGCAAGTCAGAGAGGAGACACAGGACCTGAGGATTTTGGAAAGAACTGGGAATTCACATTTATTTTCTACCTACTATTTTTATGTTAGGCTCTCAGTGTAAGTTGACTACTTACTCCTCATTTTAAGGAGAGATAGCTGGGTTTCTGATAGGTTAAAGGCATAGCCCACAGCTTATAAATAGCTAGAGCTGCGGTCAACGTAAGTGTGTCGAACTCCTGAGTTTGAGTTTTCCACTATGCTGTGCTGGCTTCCCTTGAGAGCGAGTTTATATAAATAGCCTGGCCTCTGTGAAGATTCTGTCTATGGGAGATACGAATGGATGGATTTTGCTAGACTCTTTCACACGGCCATCTCAGCGAGGCACTGGTACGCGGATCTCTCACACATCTTCACAGTATCTTGGAAACAGCAGTCGGTGGCCGTTTGACATGGCGTTGGCTGAATTAAGTTCCTGCCCCCTCCAGTAGGATTGGTTCATTCGCTGTTGCGGGGTTTGCCGTGTGGTGTTTCTCACAGCTCACAAGACACTCCATTTCGCCCTTAGAGCAGTGTGTGCTGTGCAGGCTCCTGGTTGTTCCACGTCTTTGCCAACATTTGGTGTGGTCACTTGAAAAAATTTTTTTGAATGTTAATTTATTTTTGAGAGAGAGGGAGCGAACCTTGGGGAGCGGCAGAGAAACCATGAACTCTTCAAAGACAGTGACCATGTCTGAGTCTTTATTCCTTATTCTTTGTGTTGAGCACAGGATCTGCTCATTCTCAGATGGTCATTAAATGGCAGACTGTGCTGTGATCTCTTCCTATGGCTTGGCCTTCATCTTGGGGATGGGGCTCAACCTCAACCATGCTGACGCTTTGGGCCAGATGATTTCCCGTCATGGGGACCGTCCTGTGCTTTGTAGGGTATTTTGTAGCACTTCTGGCCTTTACCCACGAGTTGCCAAGAGCACCTTATCCCCAGTCGTGACCACTGAAAATGTCTCTCAGTGTTTGCAACTGTCTTCCAGGGGACAGATGGCCTCTGGCTGAGAGCCACTTGGGTAATGTGTGTGGTGCTCAGTAAAGGCCGTTCAGCTGAGTCAATGTTTTGCATTTGTGTTTTCTAATGTTGACTTTCCTTTAAACCATAGGGTTTGAAACTGCCAAGTCTTTTGCCCTCCATGGTGCACACGTGATCCTCGCCTGTAGGAATATGACAAGGGCCAATGAAGCTGTGTCACGCATTTTAGGAGAATGGGTAAGCAAGCACTTGACTTTTTTTTTTTTTTTTTTTTTAATTGTCAGATAGACACGCCGGATAAACACATGGAGATTTTAGTACAGTGCATAAAGTTTATTGCTCTTGGAATAACGTTTTTCTTTATTTTTAAAGTCATATTCTCTTTGTTTATTTTATGAATGAAAGGGCAAGCGAGCCTGTTATTATCCACACGTTTGTTTATGGTTCATTGTCAATGTCATCTTCTTTATTAGTCAGAGGTTTGAGAGTGTTTACTCATTCAGCTCATTTATTAAGAAAAATAAAATGTGGTTAACGCCGTGTATGCAGCTAAGAGTTTGTTATGCTTACGGTTTGTAAGATTAGAAGGCGGTGGGGGCGGGGGCAGTGGGCTTTAACCTTATCTCTGTTTTTCACTTTTTGCTCTTCTCTGTGTGGATGTGGGTGTTGCGTACAAACATTGACCGAAGGCCTGCAGTACTCTTGAGGCTAAGGAATCAGCATATCAAACAGAACAGAGTCCCTGTCCTCCCCTGGGCTTGCCTTCTGTAGGAGAAACAGACTGTTAGGGGTCATTACGTTTAATACCGAACACACTGCCGAGTTGTCATAAACACTGTGAAGCCCGGTAAAGCAGGGCGAGGGACGAACAGGTGTAGTGTGGACTATGTGAGGTTGGGCAGTTCGCAGAGAACCCTCTGAGGCTGTGACGTCTGACCCTCGGATGAAGTAAGGCAGCAGGCTGCGTCAGCGCCGGGGGGTGTGTTTTCTAAGCAGCGGGAGCGGCATGTGCAAAGGCCCAGGCATGGGAGCATGCCTGGAGGATTCAGGGTCAGCAGGGAGGCTGGTGCGGCTGGAGCCAAATGGCAGGGGAGGAGGGGGACAGAGGTGCTGCGGGGCGTCACTGGGACCTCAGAGTCAGCGAGGAAGAAGACATGAGCGGGTCTGAGCCAGAGAGTGGCCCAGGTTGGTCACTTGTGTAACAGGATCGCTGGGCTTCAGTGTGAAGTGTAGACCACGTTCGTTCGTTCGCTCGTCTCGTATTCGTGTATTTATGACGTGGACCTTGTCATAGGTACTGCGGTCTTCTGTTAAGGAAACCCTGTCTTTGTAGAACTTTCAGCCCAGGGTGGAAGTGTGATTTAACCAAAGACACGTAAACATCAGTGAAAACTTGACACGGCAGTACTAGGAAGCGTACGTCGTTCTTGGAAATGGTGACTAACGCCTGGACGCGGGGACATTCAGAGACCCCGAGAAGGAAGTGACTGAGCGGACATCTCAGGAAAGACCCGGGGGGGGGGGGGGGGGGGCAGAGAAGGTCAGACTGGGCAGAGGGCATGGACTGTGTGGGGGCCCTGGGAAGAGGAGACCCTCGAGGGGCTGGGAGCAGAGCGGGAGGGCGGTCAGACAGCCCTTGCCGAGGCCGCCTTCCTTTCCTGGGCGCTGTGGAAGACTTCTTGCCGTCCGAAGAAACACACCATGGTGCCTGTAGGAGAACGTCTGATGTTTTGGGTTTGTGGAGTCTGCTTGGGATTCTCTGTCTCTCTCTATCTCTGCCTCTCCCCGGTTCATGCTCTCTCGAAAGTAAATAAATAAACTCTAAAAAAAAAAGAAAAGGAAGATTAATTTCTGCCTTTTCAGTATACTTCAAATGAAATATTTCCAATTCAGTAAATCTCTTTTTATGTATTTAAAAATTTTTTTAATGTTTATTTTTGAGAGCACGAGCAGGAGAGGGGCAGAGAGAGGGGGAGACACAGAATCCGAAACAGGCTCCAGGCTCTAGGCTCCGAGCTGTCTGCACAGAGCCCGACGTGGGGCTTGAACCCACAAACCGCAAGATGATGACTTGAGCTGAAGTTGGATGCTTAACCGACTGAGCCACCCAGGCGCCCCTGAAATTCAGTAGAGATGTAGAACGCAAAAAATGGTAACATGTGCATATGGTCTGAATGTTCGTACAGGACCGGCAAGGTATGAAATAAAAAGTCAAAGTCCCTCCCAGGCCTTCTCTTGGAAGGTAAATACTATGAACCATTTCTTGTATATTCTTTCACAAAAGCTTGTATATACTAGTAAACATACACGTACTGTTGTGTACTTGGAGTATTTCAGTGAATCCGGTAAGATCTTTCCTTATCAGTGCATATAGATCCACCTCATGTTTTGAACTGTTGTGTAATCTCCATCGTGTGCTTATACTAATTTAACTGAGCACTTTCCCTTTTCTTGGACCTTGTGTTGTTTGCCTTGGTTCGCTGTGCTAGGTGACACTCTCTTAAAGTTCAGTCGCTTGCATTTTCATCCAGTGTTCCATCCAGAACGTTACATAGGGCAGAATCTTAGCGGCGGACTCATTGATTCAAAGGGCATTTGTACTTAAAATTTTGGTAGCAGCTTCTCAGCTGGCATTGGGTGGTATGATACCAGTTTGTCTCGCTGCTGGAGGAGTATTTAGCAACAGGCTGTGTCAAACTTGCACAGTTTTGCCCATTTGATGTTATTCCTAAACTAGCAAAAAACTAAATTCAGTGGCCCTCGTAATACTGCAAGAACCATATTGTACGATGTTACTAATACGTAAACTTGTCTTAGAAGGTAATGCTAAAACACAAATGTTTATGCATTTCAAAGATTATCTTTATTCCTCATATGTGAGAACAGATACATTTTGGATTTAACTCATTATAACCATTGTTTTATGGAGAGAGGCAGAAAACCCTGGATCTGCCCTATTTAGCCTTAGTTAAGTGGGGCCTTAGCAAGCCTCTTAATCCATTTAGTGCCTCGGTTTCCTCCTCTCTCCTTCTGACAAAGAAGGTTGAATGGTATGAGCTTAAAGACCCACCATTTTGTTTCTCTTTCTTGCATTTTAAGCCAAAATTGGGTTTTGGGCGTAGGTTTCAGAGGCCAAAACGTATCCTTGTACACTTTCATGCTACGATGTTAGTAACTTGATGTCCACGGGCAAACAGTGCTCCCAGAGGAAGAGTTACCCAAAAGTATTCACTGTCAGGCATGTGAGTAAAGGAAATGGGAACAAAACAAATCTTACTCACATGGCGGTCCAAACATTTAAATCAGATTTTGTAGGTTGTACACTGATCTCTGTGTCCTGTCTCATCTGTTGGCTTATTCCCTGCGAATATCGTTACACTCTTTCCTCATTTCCCCTTAGATGATGATTATGGGAGCTCAGATTTAGCACCAAAGGCCATTTTCTGTCATTGCGTTATTACCATGGTGCCTGCCTTCGAGATCCACCTGGAGCTCCCCTCACTACCCCACCCTCCGTACATGCTGGTTTGGTTTCCTTCAGGCCCTGCCTTACCTCATCTCTGCGCTGGGATTTAACCTGGCACATCCTTAAATGCCACCTCCTTGTGTTTCTCAAGGTCAATTTGATTGACTCCAGTTTTTCCAGCTGCTAGCCAGCTTGAGCGTGTTCATACTTTATCCGCGATGAATCCTATCAGTAGCAGAGCCGGGAAGGTACTGTAGCATATTGGTGCCTCACGGGAGGTTCTTGAAACGATCCAAAGTTTTTTGTTGCAGCAAAAGCTCGCTCAGAAGTCTGTGGGCCGTTTGGCTCAGCGCTGGCTCTCATGTGCCAGGGCTCCGCGGGCCTTCTCAGCTTGGCTCTGAAGATGGAGTTCACGCCTCCTTCCCCAACTTGTTCTTCCCTGCCTGGTCTTTCTATTCCTGCCTTCACGGCACATTCTAGAACTGCTGTGTTCCAGAACACGCGTGTCTGCCTCCAAGCCAGCGGAACATTATTCTCCTGCTCACCGTGGGGCACCTGACAGCCGCTCTTTATTGAGTCCCTGTCATGTGCTGGGTCCTGGGCAAGGCACTTCATATCCCTGTTCAGGAGATACAAAAGCCTGGTCTTCTCCATTTTCTAGAAGAGGCGGTGGAGGGCTCAGGGGTGAAGGGGTCCTCCCAGAGTCACGTGGCTGACGAGCACAGAGGCAGGCTCCTGGCACTGTTGGCACACTCGGCCTCCAGTCCCAAAGTCCGTCCACCTCACGGCGTGGCTTTTCTCCCAATATTGGCGTCATGCATGTTCATTACCTTTCAGGCTTTGCTTTCAGAATTGCTAGATGCTGGTTGAGGGATTAATTTCAGGATTAACCCTGTGTCTCAGAGGAAGCAATACTTAGGTATCTTACTGTCCTCAGCAATCCCTTTTCATTCAAGACATCCTTTATAGAGTTCTCAAAAACACTTTTGGGGGGGGGGATCTAGCTATTTAGTAAAACATAACTTAAATGAAAACACATTCCATATGGAATTCTATTAAGAGCCTATACGCAATTAAGACTGCTAATAATTAATTCACGGGAAAACGCCCTCCTGCTGAGATGTTTGGGATGCTCGAAAGTTAGTAATACGAATTGAAAACAATTAAAATCGGATAACATGGACAATATAGAAGTAAACTACCCTCTTAAAAGGCCAATCCATTCAGCATAATTTAAAAAGGAGGGAGGGTAGGGAGGCCCATCAGTCCCCAGTCATATTTCAGTGAATTATCTCTGGATCTGGGGTTCATGCCTATGTTGTTAAGTTGCCCTCCGTATGAGGATGTGATCTACCCCATTCACATCCTTAAGTGGATTACAGACTAGTGTCCCCTCTAAGACAAGCACCTGTTTTTTTTTTTTTTCCTGGGTATTCCAAGGAGCCCACGGAATGGGCTGGCTGATTAGGTAGTTTACTCTCCTGTTTTCAGGATGGCGTGGATTCTCTTTTAGTTAGCAGCACTGTCTCTATGGTAGGATTCCATGCAAGTTCTCTACATTTGGGACATGATAGGTGTGTCTGAATCCCCGCTCTTCTGTGTGGTTTAGGATTTCCTTTACTCAGTAAGTACTTCTCCAAGGATGGTTTGTTGCTCTGTGTGTGGAGATGTGGCCTGTCCCATTCTCCACCCTGAGATCCGAGGACCTCCAAGGGGGATTGTATGCAATGAGCAATAGTTGATGAGGTATCAAAATGTACTTTAGAAACAACCGCAACCAGACTCCGGCAACCCAGGGTAGAGCTCTTGAAAGGCCTACGGGGGGGGGCTCCTACTTCCTTCCTCCTCTCTCACCTTATTACCATTCCTGAATTTTTAGATTCTTATAACTTGGGAACTGAGGCTTTTGGTTCTGGGGAAGAAGGAGATTGAATAGCACCGAAGCAGCTGGGACTGAGGTCCCCCTCCTGTCTACACACACATCAGTTGTGTGCAGGAGGAAGAGCGGTGGGGCCGTGGCTGGGGCTGCTAGGGGGATTGAAAGGGCGGGGGAAGCAAGCCCGCCTCGTGAATGCCAGGCCCTTAGCTTATCTGCTTATTATGTAAGAGAGTTCACATATGGGGGCTGCCCATTGGCGAAATGTGGGGCCCAGTGAATGTGCTGAAGTTCTAACGTCTACTGGAGACTGAGATAACCGAGGAGTTGGCCAGAAGTAGCCTGGTCCGGGAAGAGGGGCTGACGGTCCTCCGCTGGCATCCTTATGCCACCCACTTGCGAATCCTCAGACTGTGGCTTGGACCTGTTCCCCTGTCCTAAGGGAGGAGTGACTCAGCCATGTTTAGTTTGGTGAGAAGCTCTGGTCCCCAAGGAAGACTTCAAGTCCATGCTTTTCTGACTTGTGTTTTCATTTGGCTTAAACCTCAGGTCTTCCTGGGAATGGTTAGGACGGTGTGCTCTCGGCCAGGAGAAGGCAGCTGGGATCCAGCTCAGCTGCTCTCATTTTCTCCTGGGTGTGTTAGCCAAGATTCCCGAGAGGTCTAGAGAAGGCAGGCTGGGTGGGTCTCAGGGTGCCTCCTGGGCAGATGTCCCTTGGTGGGGAACGTCATCTCCAGCTGATGACCACTGCTGTAAAATATGCTGTGTTCTAATGGCGAAGCATAGAAGCAAATACACCCTATGACCTTGAGTGAATTCCTTAAGTTCTTCAACTACGGTTTCTTCATCTATAACAATACAATAATTCAGACAACAATATTTATGCCAGGAGACATAAGCGGCTCTATTAAATGCATTGACCGTATGCATGTATAGTCTTTAACGCATTGCTGAGGGTAGATTGAGTATTCAATTAAATTTTATCTGCTGCTATTAATAACTATAATAATAATTTCTTATTTATACATGAAGGTACGAGTGATGCTTACTCTTCTTAACCTCTCCAAGTGGCTTTAAGAGTTGCTTTAGGGAGGATGTTTATCAGCATGATTCAAATGGGGTTGCAATGAATTCTTTCTCGGTCTTCCTGTGTCTGGACTCCTACATTTTATTAGATGTGTATTTAGTTTGTTGATTAGTATTTTCCAGTGAAGCTCATATTAGCACTCAACTGTCATTTGAAAAGCCATCTTAATTATTTATGAGATTGCTTTTTCTTTTGTATTTACAAAGAAATACACTTTGCATATATTTAGGAAAGATGATTAAGGGATCAGTCATCAGGAACAGCGAGCGATGGCTTATACCAAAATGGTTATTGAGAAAGCAGGGAGATGAGGGGTAAAAAGAAAAGATTTATTAGTCAGAGGTAATGGGATATGCATGTGTCAGGGAGAGCGCATGCCTGGTTGGTTGTAACCACACAGTCTGATGCTGGCGAGACTGAAGTGTCATCATTATTCCAGTTTTCAATAGATTTGATACGGGGGCTATTTATCTCGTTGGAGGGCAGGCATGTGGAAAGCTGCCGGTATTATGTCATGGTGCAGCCTCATTGATAAGCATCAGAAATCATGATTTTAGTTGTGTTTTCAGATACAGAGGACTTGATGCCAACCAATGTATTAGGCACATGGGTTCGACACTTGACTTTGCTGTGCTTTTCGGAGACACCAGCCCCCTATGTTTTCATGACATGATACCGAGAGCGATGGGGTGGGATGCCTAATGCTGAATTGCATGCCCTCTTAAGAGCCCTGGAGGAATTGAGCTACTGTTAGGCTCCCTCAAATGTCCTTTATGATCTGGTGGAGCTGTGGCATCTGTTGGAATTTGCCCTTTGGTAATAAAAGCTGACATCCTTTAACTTGACTTTCCAGATCAAAGGCCTTAGGTGTGGTGGGATGCCTTCTTTTATGTGGCGGGGGAGCGAGCAGCCTTTGGGGTGGGTAATTTACAAGCTCCATGCCCGTCTGAGCTGGTGACTTGGCTCGGGAAAGATGGTTGTCATTCAACACATCACAGTAGGGCTCATCCCCGTCGTTTTGAATGATCTTTAGCTAAACCAAAAATATAAAAACTATTAATATTATTAACAGTTGTGGATTATTGGGAAAAATTCATCTTAAATCAGCTGCTGGATTGGTTCCTCATTTCTTAGCTTTAAAAAATTGTTTTTATGTGTTAGTATTGGATTTTCAATAAATAAAGTATGGTATAAACAAGTCTGCGAACCAGCAAGAACCATATAAACCACTTGCTTAAATCAATAAGCGCGTGCGCACACACAGGTGAAGATAAAGTTCTAGAGTTCTCCCTTAGGACACTTCCATTTTCCAAATGTCATGGTGTGATCATCCCCTGCAGATGGGGTTAGGTATTCATATGTATTTCTCTACAAGGCATGATGCTTAACATTTAGCAATGAAATATCCATGTTATGTGTTAAACCCACTTTGCAGATTTGGCATTGGAGGCTAGAGGGAGTGAAAAGGCCTGCCTGAGCTCACCCAGCTGGGAGCTACAGGGTGGAACCTGGGTATGAAACCATATTTGCCTGACTCCAAAGCCATCTTGCCACCTAATCCCAAGTTCCTGGTGTGTGTTATATCAAAAGACTGGCCTCTGTAAAGACTTAGCCAAAGATTGTATTCATAGAGGTTTGGGCGTTTCTATGTGAGCATTTTTCTGTTCATGATAATAAGGGTACTGATACCCCAGGAAAGAGAACTTCTGGGTGCCTTGTGGTAATCTGACGGAGCTGGTGTACCTCACGTCCCCAAAGGAAGCTCATTCCTTCTGTCTCCTTCCCAGACTTAACTTCAAGTGGCATACAGGGGATTTACTCTTCTATTTGAGTTGCGTCTTTGACTTTTCTTGTCACGGGCTCAGGAAAGATTCTGTGTCAGGCAATAAATTATGCCTCTCCCTCATCGACATAATTGTTTGCTAAAATATTCCGAGTTGTCTGTATCTCCACAATGCTCCAAACTTGGGCTTGGTCCTATCCTCCAAGTTTTTTGTTTCATTTCTCATTCCGAAAATTTTGCATTGACATCGTCTTGGGTGTCATTCATTGTTCTTTGATTGCTGTCTGTGTGTCTTTGTTTTGCGTTCTTTTTTTCCCCTGGTCACTGCTCTCAGTCTTGAACTGAATCTTTCAAACTTTATATCCATTGTAACCTTTGTATAACGAGGGCTGTGATTAACCGTGGAGTTTTAAAGAGTGAAAGTCGAGCATAAATGGCTAGATCCAAACCATCACTCCCAATCATGTGAAACCCAAAGCAGATGTATCCTTTCATTAATATGGGGTCCCCTGAGTTCTTATTAAGCAATTTTGACATAGTTTGAAGAGACAGATTTCATCTTGAGATGGTGTTCAGCCACTGGTTCAAAGGCCTCCTTCTGGCCACTAGGCATTTAGACTCTGTTCATTACTTAAGAGGAAAAAAATATGCTTGAGACTGTTTTTCATATTTATTATGGGCCATTTACAGAGAGTCTCAGACATTGCAGGTGTTAGATTAAACAGAGACGAGAAAGAATAAAACCTCCTACACAAGGACAAATATGGAGATACAGTATAGACAAGGCAGCCAGTCTCTGAATGGAGCAGCACACACTGTAATAAATCAGGGTTTACTTTAACTGTGTATTTAAAATAGACTAATATTTAATTTATAGGGAGGCAGCCCAGTGGAGTAGAGGGAACCCCACCTTTGGAGTCTACACAGGCTAGGGAGTGGATCCAGTTTCGAGCACATGCTCACTGGGTATCCCTGGGCAAATTTGGTTACGTCCTTGATAGCTCTTGGTCATGGTAAGGATGAAGTGAAGTAACACATATTGTGATCTTGTGATGTATGACAAGAAACATGTATTTGGTCTTCCTGCCTGTTTCTGGAGGAGCTCCTAAGAGCCTTGGACCTTCCCAAGTGAGGAGAGCCCTATATAGAGATGTCTTTTGTTAAGGAGGTGAGTTTTGGGCCCCACCCAAAGATGGGGGCCTGTTTCCAGTGAAGCCAGCTGTGTGATGAGAGGTTGGAACTTCGAGTCCCACCCCTGGACCCCTGGGATGGGGAGAGGGGCTGGAGACCAAGTTCAGTCCTCAGTGAGCAGTGACTTAATCAGTCATGCCTGATTGTAATGAGGCCTCCGTAAAAACCCAAAAAGGAGAGGGTTCAGAAAGCTTCTGGGTTGGTTAACACACAGAGATCCTGGAGAGTGGTGCCCCTGGAGAGGGCAAGGAAGCTTGTGCCCTTTCTCACATAACTTGCCCTGTCTGTCTTTTCCATCGGACTGCCCTGAGTTATATCATTTTATAAGAAACCGGTGGTCTAGTGAGTAAAATGTTCTGAGTTCCATGAGCCACTCACTGTAGCAAATCAGTCAAGCCCAGAGTGGGGGTTTGGGAACCTCTGATTATAGCTGGTCTGTCTGAAGTACAGGTAACAGCTAGACTTGGTGACTGGAGTCTCAGGTCCAAGGAGAGGGTTGTGGGAACTGCCAGTCTGTAGCCTGTTGGTCAGAAGCATAGGTGACCGCCTGGGCTGGAGCCAGTCTTGTCCCACTGAACCCATAACCTGTAGGATCTGATGAGATCTCCAGGTAGATGGTGTCAGAACTGAGGCGAATTCTTGGACACCCTGCTGCTATAGGGGAATTGTTGGTTGGTGTGGGGACCCCTTCCCCTGCTCCGTGTTGGAAATTGGGTGTCAGAAGACATATCCTCTCTTGTACAGAATGTGGCTCCTAGTAAAAACTCAGGAAACGGTACCTGCTGCACAGGCTGATTTGCTCAGCATTTCCCTAAATTAGACAAATAGTCCCAGAAATCTTGTTGGAAAATGTATTTCCTTTCTACCCCCCCTTTTTTTTTTTTTTTTTTTTTTTTTAATAAATGATCAGAGTACGAGGACACAGCCAAACCTGCCTTCATCTTCCCATCAGTGTGTCCTTTAATAGCTAAGGTAAGGAGCAGGCGCTTCCTTCCCTCCCAGGGAGCAGAGAGGTGACCGTCCTTGTCCCCGGTGCTGATGGTGTGGAGTTGGCCGGCCTTTTTCAGAGGCTGGGGTTGCTGAGGGAGAAGAGTGGAGAAAAATCCACTTGGTGCTCCTAGGGGACTCCTGTGGAACTAGTCCCTCCACGGAATCAACTAGGGGATGCAGACATGACTAGAAGGAGGCCTCAGAGGTATTCGTGGTGTTTTTAAAATCTGCCCACAGGTTCTTTGATACTCTTCTTAGGAGGTGGAACCCAATTGTCCTCCCCTTGAACGCAGGCTATACTTAGTGATACCCTTAATGAATAGCATGTGGCAGAAATGATGGAGTAGGACTCCCAGGAAGGGTCGTAAAAGGTGTGCGGCTTCCTCCTTGCCTGCTGTCTTGGATCACTCCCTCTGGGGGAAGCCAGCTGCTGTGTTGTGAAGATGCTCAGGTATCCCTGTGGAGAGCCCCACGTGACAAGGAACTGAGGCCTTTGGCCAGGAGCCTCGAGAGTGAGCCCCCTTGGACCCCTCCAGCCTCCTCAAGCCTGCAGGTGACTTTGGCCGACAGATTGACGGCAACCTCCCGAAACACCTTGACTCAGAACCACTCAAGATTCCTGACCCCATAGAAACTTGGTGCGGTAATGAATTCTTACCTGTTGAAGCCACCACGCTTTGGGGATACGTGTTACATAGCGGTGGGTAACGCGCATGGGGGTCACGCCTCAAGGGGAGAAGGATCTCTGGAGAGGAACAGGACAGTGAGTTCAGTGCAAGACATGAGCACTCGCCCAGCGATTGCTTCCAAATGCAAGGAACCTTAAGTTCTTAGGGTTTCGTCAGCTGTCCAGGTCACCTTGTTTGACCTCTTTCCCATGTGCACACCACTCACACAACATCCCTGAGCAGAGATCTCCAGGCCTTGGCTCCTGCTCTCCTGCTTGACGGGAAGCTCCTCCCTGCCAGGCAGCACCTCCGAATGACAAAGGTCTCTCTTAAATTGAAGGCAGCGTCTTTCTCCGAGCGTCTCCTACCCACCGGCCCTGGTCCTGCCCTCCGAGTTTCCCTGGGCTGCCTTCTCATCAGAATCCGCCTAACACCTGCATCTCTCAAATTCCCTAAATAATAAACCAAAAGTTATTGTTACTAAAAGTTGGCGGTCAGGCTGGCCCCTCTCCTCGCTCTGCAACCCCTGTCTCCTTTTATTATTGGGGTCTGGGATGCGCATGGCAGGGCTTGGCAGCTGGGGGGATCTCCGTCTGTCGCCGCATCCTTCTGCAGGCGGCAGATGCGGAGCCCAGACCCGCTTTGCCTTCCCTGGAGTTAATGAATCAGTGTGAATGAAGCGCACAGTCTCCTTTTAAATGACTGCCGAACACTGCGCTCATTTACCCGGCAGTTCTCAGAGTCTAATTGTTCCAGCCACAATGTGATCTGTAAACTGGGTAGCTGGGAGAAGCTTCAATGCATCTTTGTAATGGCTTTGTTGTTGTTTATTGAGAAGGACTAATTAACTTTGATTATTGCACTAATATTGTGGCACTTTGACAGCCTTTCAGATTTATGACTCTGGGAAAATAAACAAATGAAATGCAGGTGCTGGAGCAGAAAGAATAAGTTATTACTGAACTTTAATTACTTGGAATGTGTAGCCAGGAGAGAATTAGTTGATGAATTACAGGATGCTTAAAATCTACATCAAATTGTGAGCCATCTGAAGACAAAAATGAAAAGGGGGCTGGGAGGGTGCTGCTTTTAAGGCAGAGGAGGATAGGACACATCTCTAATGGTCTCAGTAGTGATTCATTGATTAGCCCTTGTGGTTCCCATGCTGTAGAAGCTATCCAGTGCCTGCTCAAAGCCCCTTCCCTGACCGGAAGCTTACAGCATCACCGGAGAACCTGTTTGAAATGCAAATTCTTGGGCCTCACCCTGAGACCTGAGACCTGGAGGGATCTGAGTTTCTGGAGATGGGGCCCAGCAATCAGTGTTTTGCAGTCCCTCCAGGGGATTCTGAGTCACAAAAAAGTTAAGCAACACTCTACAGTTCTGAGGCTATTTGAGTGATTGGTTGATTTTTCTTTGTTGTTGTTGTTAATGAAAGGTCAGGGGCAGAGTTTTAACTTTGTTTACAGAAATCAGATGTTCTCACACGCAGTTCCCCCACCAGACGAAGATTTTCAGACTGTGTTTTTAATGGTAGAAATATTTATGAAATTGTCTACAATGAGTTTCGTATAGTGGGTGATTGAAAACAGTTTGGAATATTGTCATTACCATCAAGGGTTTCACAAGGGAGGGATGACTTCTGAGGTGTAACCCATGCCAGAACCCAGTGAGCGTGGTAAGAATGAAGTTCTTCTAGGACTCATGACAAATGCTTTCTCAGGTGCTTCTAAGCAGCGTCCTCGAGGAAGGAGCTGTGGGCAGGCTGTAGTCAACCGAGATGGTGGGGGCACGGCCCAGTGCAAGGGAGGTGATGCGCAGAGGGGCTTATGGGGAATAGCCAAGTTTGGATGCAGTGTTGCGGAGGAGTCCAGAAGCTTCCATTTGAAGCCGGGACGTTCAAGACTTGGGGTTCTGTTCTCCTAGGGGAATGAGCTTTATTCTTTAGGTCCTAGCAGCCACTCAAGAATCCATGTGGGCATGTGCCATCCGTCCACAGTGATGCAGAAAGATAAGCACTCAGGCCGAAATAGAGGCACCGTTGGCTTTACTCCTGGGCAGTGGGGTCCAAGTGGCAGCTGTGATCCTTTCTAGCTCACAGAATATGCTTGCCTATTTCCTGACACTCAAGAATGTTTTCAAGTCTGTCATCCGGGGCGCCTGAGTCGCTTGAGCGTTCGACTTCGACTCAGGTTATGATCTCATGGTTCATGAGTTCAAGCCCTGTGTTGGGCTCACTGTTGACATCTCAGAGCCTGGAGCCTGCTTCGGATTCTGTGTCTCCCTCTCTCTCTAACCCTCCCCCTGCCCCCCCCCCCCCCCCCATTCTCTCTCTCTCTCAAACATAAACATTAAAAAAAAATTAAATCCATACACCAAGTCCCGAAGGATAAAAATAATTGTCCCTTCCAATGTCTCCTGCTCTGAGAACCTTTAACCTTTCCGTTTATGGGGGAAAATGGCCCTTACTCTTCAGAAGCTCTGAGAAAATGGGGAGAGAAATGTGTTTACTTATCTGCATCGCTCTGTCAGGGGTAGGGTGATCAGACACTTATTGTTCAAATCAGGAAATCTTGAGAGCCAAAGGAGGGGCTCGTGCTAATTGTGCTGGGAGAGCAGGCATAAATAAGCAAGGAAAGAAACTGTAAAGTCTGAGCAACGCTGTATTCCAGAAATGCACCCCTGAGTGGAGCTGCCCCTGAGTGGCTGGCCTGGCTGGACTCAATACACAAGGGACAGGTCTGGCTTCTGATGGGGCACATTTGAGCCTCACGCTGGCCTTAGTCCCTGTAGTACTGGGTTGTCTCCTGTTAGCACTTTTCCTTTTAAAGACGCTCCTTCGTCTACTCTCACAAAAGCTCGGCCAGCTTCCTGCCCAAGAGCGTCCCTGATTCCTGGACAGTTGCAGATGTGACCGTAACTCCAGATCTGTTGTTGTTGAGCAGGATGTGGAGTTTTTATTCCAGAGACCCTTCCTTTCATACTGTGTGTCCCACTGTCTGGAACCTTCCGATCTCCCTCTTATGGACAGTGATGGATCCTTGAGGAGTAGGCGTGCGTCCCAGTGTTAGACAGAGCCAGACCCTTTCACAAGGCAAATCTACCCAGGAAGCCATTGAGAAATGAGTAGTGTATTGGTTTGTGCTGGTTCGCAGCTTGCCTAGACCATAAACATGGATGTCTGAAAGCTGGTTCAAAGCTTCTTTTCAGCGCTGGGAAAATCTGCAATGTTGGTGGCAGTGCTGGGGTACTCGGCAGTGACGTCGGTGACTGGAGTTGTATTCCAGGCTTGAGCCACTGTCTGTGGCGTCCTTGAAGACCTGCCCACACAGACAGCTTTGGGGAGATCTCAAAGAAGAGCAGAGATAATTCTACATTCCTTTGAAGTGTAGGTTAAAAATAAAGTTCTTAGTCATGTATGACCCCCTGGGTTTTGCACGATTCTCTCAGCCATTACTTTTAGGGGATACAGCAAAGATGTGAGCCAGTTTATGCAAGAATAGCATGATGAGAAACTCAGTTGTGAATTAGTGAAGGTCTTTTTAGAGACAGTAATGAATTCACAGGTCATATTTGGGTGTAGTTTCGTTATAAAATGTTAGAGTTTTAAGATTGGAATGGACTTTCTGAGGTCAGCCAATTTAACTTGCCCCCTTGACAGGTGGGAAAACTGAGGCCCAGAGAAGGTAAGGACCTGTTTGTTCAATGTTACTTAGGCAGTTATGCCTTCTTTCATCTTTTTTTCCCCCTTCATTTTATTTATTAGAGAGAGAGAGAGAGAGAGAGAGAGAGAGAGAGAGAACATGAGCAGGAGAAGAGGGGCAGAAGGAGAAGGAGAGAGAGAGAATCCCAGGCAGGCTTCACGGTCAGCACAGAGCCTGATGTGGGGCTCAATCCCACCATCCTGGCATCACGACCTCAGCTGAAATCAAGAGTCGGATCCCCCACCGACTGAGCCACCCAGGTGTCCCCCAATCGTGCCTTCTTTTGAGACATTATCATGCTGTCCACTTACCTGTTGTGAGAAAAAATACATGTGTATACATGTTTTTAAAAAGAGCATAGAATTGCCTGTAAGACAGGAATCTAAGGACCTGACAATGTCAGTTGGGTGGTTTAACCCTTTTTATTTTTATGAGAACAGTAATGATAATGCGTGCCAGTCAGTGTCCAAAACATTTTAAATCTTTGATTCCGCTCATCTTTATGACAACCCTGTTAGCTGGCCATTGTTCTGAATCCTGTTTTCAGATGAGGCTATGGGGCTCAGAGAAGTTTAGGACCTTGTCCAAACTCACACAGCCTGTAAGTAGCGGAGGTGAACTGCTGTAGGAAGCCAGAAGCCTTGCCTGTTTTATTCTTCTGTTTTGCCCCTGTGTGTAGCACAGTGGCTGGTCGGTAGGAGGGACTTAGACACATTTGTGGAATGAATGGCTGCGGGTGCAGTCAGGTTGACAGTTGGGCCTTGGTGGTTATGACCCAGTCAGCAGCATCCTGTCACTGTGGGAGGGGATGGTTTGGTTGGTTTTTTTTTGGAAATCAGACCAGCAGAGGGTACAGTAACCAGATGATTTTCCTGAAGTATTGAGCTCTGCAAATTGATTTTCGTGTCAGTGCTGCTGTGGTTCCCCCAGTTCTTCAGCTGCCTTGTCGCCCATTAAAGAAGGGCTTGTTATTTAGGGGACACTGCGTGAAGCATATTGCGATTCCAAGTTCTTTGAAAATTACAAATCCCGATTTGGGAAATCTCAGCTGACCAGCCCCTCTGGCCATTCTGGAGCGCTGGGCGTTGGCTGCAGCGAGGACTGGACTCCTCAGTCAACTCGATTTTGAAGGACAGGAAGATGAATTGTTTACGTGGAGAGGGCAGCTCTGAGGGTAGAGGGCCCCGTGTGAAAGGCTGTTGCGTGGATCCAGAAGACTTCTGGTCTTTTCTTGAGAGAGCAGTAACTGCTCATCAATGAAAAGGACTTGGATGATGCTGGGCTTTTGGAAGTAAACATGGGAACCTTCTTGTTTCCTATTACTTAGGTCAGAAAACCAGCTTGGGTTGACTTTGCTTCTAACATCCCTTTCCCTTTCAGATAATACAGATAATACTGAATCAGGTGATTGTCCAGAAGGCTGTCAAGGTAAATGTGTACTGAAAGAGAATTAGAGAGAGAGAGAGAGACAGACAGACATCTGGAGGTAGGGGGAGCAGACATATGGAGAAAGACAGACATTGACACACACACGCACACACAAGATGAACTCCTAGGGGAGAACAGAGATCAAGGCACAAAGACAGAGAGAGACACAGAGAGATGGAGAGAGGGAGAGACAGAGAACGCCTCTCAGGAGTGTGTTTGTGGAGCTTCCTAGTGATGGCCTCTGCGCGATGGGTTTGATCACGGTTTTCAGTGTTCTCTGATCATTTCTTGCTTAGAAAGGAGGAAATTAGAATTGTTGAGCTATGATTTGTTTTAATCAGAAAGAAATTGTCTGACATAAATCTCCTCGTGAGTGCTGGAAAAGCCCTAAAGCGGCCAGGAAAAAAAATATCAATACTTTGCAAAGGAGGAATGATTGTTCCAATTCGTGGCTTAATTGACTTTAAGCCTTAATGAAGCTCAGGCCAGCGCGGCTGCACACACTTCGTGGTTGGGCTTGACAGTGAAATCTACGCCAGGAGAGGAGGAATTTAGGGGGGTTATTTGGTTCTTTGCTCTTGATGCAATTTTCTAATTGAGTGGGGCTACCTCATACCAGATAGTAATTTTTTTTTCTTTGAAGAGAGTAAATTTTTTTTTTTCTGACTAACACAGGAGTTTATTTTAAATTACAGGTTTTTCTATTGGATCTATTCATTTATGTTAGATTATCGTTCCCCAGGTGAAATTTCACTGATGCCGTATAATTAAATATAGATTTTTTTTTAAAAAAGATAGTATATATTTTAAATTTATAAGCAGACAAAGTGGAAGTACCTAAAGACTTTATTTAAGAGGAGGAAATAGCTCACCTGACCAACGTGACGGCTGCTGGAAAGGTTTCCTTTGGCATCCGTGTGTCCCTCTTCTGTGCTAGGCACCTTCTTGGGAGGGGATGCTACAACTCACTTCATCAGTCTGAAGGGACCGATCTGTAAGATATGCCACGTGGGGATATGCAGCTGACTTGGGATTCATTCTGCCGGAGTGTGATTCTCTTTTTGCCATTCATGAGCCAGGTGACCCTCACTTCCTGTTGCCTCAGTTTCTTCATCTGTAATGTGGGGGTGGTATCGTACCCCCCAAAAAAGGTTGTGAGAATCAAGTGAAGTCCTGCACATAAAGGGCTTAGAATGGCATGTGGGTGTCTGGCGTGTGCCCAACAAGTGCTGGCAAAGATAGGAAAAAAGATCGTCTGGAGGCCCTGCCCGCCTGTCTCAGTTCATCCCTCACCATTGTCTCTTCCTTGTCTCACTGCATCAGACTCACTGCTCCTCCTCAACTCCCCAGTCCGCCCGCGTCTCAGCCCACAATGTTTCCTGTGCCTGGAAGGACCTCAGCCGAGCTTGTCCATCCAACCAGCACCTGCACAGCCCGCGAGTTCCCTCCCGTGGGTGTCCTTCCCACAAAGCTTTCCTGGACCCCTCTTCTCTCTCCGCTGCTCGCCTGCCTTCCCTCCCTCCCTTCAACAAATACTTAGCGCCTTTCTCTGAGTCAAGTACTGCATTCAGCACCGGTGATACAGCAGTGACTAAAAAGCAAAGTTTCCTGCCTCCAAGGAGCTTACAGTCCATGCTTTGGTTACGCACTGGTGACCAGACGTGTCCCTACGAAGCCACAAACATGTTTTGACACCTTATCATATGCCAGACATCCCGCTCGACTCTGGGCATATGTGGATACATAAGACGTCATCCTTGCTCTTGAGGAGTATGAGTGTGTTGACAGACGTGTAAATTAATAATAATATAAACACTCTAGTAGATGTGTCTGTGGGTAGATGGGGCGAGGAGAGCAAGACTTGGTTTATGGTGAACTCAGTAACACTTGGGCAGGAGCAGACACAAGGCCTGTGTTTCTCGTCACGTTTTGGAGGCACAGGACTGGTTGGTTGGAAGTAGGAAGGTTTTTCTTTGACTCTAGCCATCTAGTTAATGGCTACAAACACAGATTTTGGAATCTGCCCAATGTGGGTAGGAATCCTGGCTCTCTCAGCCCCTGGAAGCGTGTGATCTCAGTCAGGGTGCTTCTCCGTGTACCTCTTGATCTAATGATGGAAAAATCTAATGATGGCTGCTAGGATGCTTGTCAGGATCGGATCAGATAACGGTGCCCAGCTTGTGGCCCAGGCTTGGTAACACCGGCCAGGTGCCACTCACCGGGTGGAGGGCTTCTGAATATTACCTCTCCATGCCTTGCATGCTTTGGGTTCTAAGCCCTGAAGGTGTCCTGCCTTCCCCTCTTCCTGCCAGCAGCCCTGGTGCCCACGAGGGGCTGGCCTCCTGAGTGCCAGCCAGAGCCTCAACTGGGTAGATTTGCTTTGTGCTCAAGAAAGGTTCCTCCCTGTGGTATTGGATTTTGTAGGACAGTGACAGTTTCCAGAAACCTCTGGTCCGTGAGCCGGTTTGGAGAAAATGGAATCATTCTCTGTGCCTCTCGGCTCATATCCTAAAAGGCTGCACAAACACTTTGGGCAGGCTTCAGCAACTTCACATCAAGGATTCCATCACGGCTCTGAAATAAAAACATCCCCCCGTTGCTCCCTGCGTGAGAAGCTGGATCCCGTGCCCAGCACAGACCTCGGGGGTGCAGTAACATCTCCTCCCACAAGGTCGTAAGGCCCTACAGAAGGCAGAAGCCACTTAACATGCTCAGTGTTTCTCCCTGTGAGGACTGAAGAAAGAGGAGCTTCCAGGACCCCAGACGTTCAGATGCACTTCCGGCCAGAGGTAGGGTGGGTCTGTTGAAGTCTTCAGAGAAGCGGTTTCACATTCGGATTTCGTCGAGCCTGGCTGGGAGAGGCCACAGTCTAATGCACTGACTCACCGCGTGGTTTCTCAGCTTGTCACAGAAACTGACCTCAGAGCACCCTGTCCACCTTCTCCCCAGCGAGGACCCTTCTGCAGAAATAGTCATGGATTTGGTAACTTACGGTCATGAGGGTTTTGTGATTTGTGGAGGATTTATATCTGAAAGAAAATGGATGGATTACAAATATTAAACAGCTCAGCTGGTCCCCGCATGATGAATCGTTGAGATCTCTTTTTTCCCTTCTTCATGCTATAAACATATGGCATGAATTTTCTGCTCTCATTACAGATGCCGAGAGAAGGCAAAGACAAATATTTATATTACATTCATGTTTTACAGTAAAAACACTGTTCGGTTTGTTTATACAGTTCCACTGTTACAGTTTTTATGGTTGGTAATGAAACCACTGTAAAACCGAGCCCGGGTTATATAGCAGATGCGATAAAGCCCTAATATTCAGGGAGACACCCTGGATGGAACAGTTGATGTCACGTGCACGGAGTCAACAATTGAATTATGTGTCAGGACAGGCCAAGCTGTGCCGTAACAACAAACAACCTCACAGTCGCCGGGGCTCCCAAGAACAAAGGTTTATTTCTTGCTCCAACACCCTTTCCATCATGAGTCGCTTGGGCGGCTGTTAGATGGGGAGCTCACTCGGCCACGAGGACCAGCAGAGTAGCCTGTGTTGCCGGATGGTGTGAGAGAGGAAGAGAAAGGCATGCTGACCCCGTGGACTGCTCGTCATGTTTATGCTCGGAAGGTGGCACTGTCTCATCTGCTCACGTTCTGTTGGCCAGAGCAAGGCTCGCTGCCGCGTGCAGCTTCCAGGGGCAGGAGGGTGCACACGCGCCATGAGAGCAGAAGGAGGTGGAGAGCTGGGACATCAGAGGGCAGCCCTAAGGGCTCCCTTCCGTGGTTCCTTCAAGGTGTTCTGTAGTTACTTGACCCATACTCTGCTTCTGATACAACTTTGAACGGGAAGGGAGCCAGAAAGGCATTTTCAAAGACACTCCTGCCAGCTGTACCCAAACTCCTTAAAACTGATGATGCTATCTTCATTTTATGATGATCTGGATAGAAAGGATCCACGACTGTCTCCAGAAACAAAGTTCAAGGCCTGAAAACTTTTTCAAGTTGAGCTGTGGTTTTGGTTTTCTCCCTTCCTCCCCTGTTCCCTTCCATCCTTCTTTCTTCTCTCTCTTTCTTGCTTTCTTGCTTTCTCTCTTTCTTTTCTTTTTCTTTTTTCCTTCCTTCCTTAATAAATTTATGTCTGGAAGTTCATCAACAGACTGTACTTCTTCAAGATATATTACCCCAAGTGGTTTGCGCTACCCCCAGAGTAGGCCTAAAATGCTGGAGAGAACCCTACATTCGTAGGAAATAAAAAGCCTAAATTATGAAAACAGCCCAAGTGACTTTTAATGGTAACTTAAAGGTGGTACCTAGAGCTGAGCTGTCCTGTATGGTAGCTCCTGTCCACATGTGGCAGTTGAGTCCTTGAAATGTGCCTGGCCCAGGTTGAAATGATGGGTAAGTGTCAAACAAAATACCTATCAGATTTTGAAGGCGTACTCTACAAAAAAAAAAGGAAAATACTTGATTAACATTTTTTTATGTTGCTTCTATGCTAAAGTGAAATTTTAGATATCCTAGGTTAAATAAGATGTTATTAGAGTTTATTTATCCGTTTCTTTTTACCTTTTTGCTACAAAATTTAAATTATACATACGAGCTGCATTATTTTTACTGAACGGCGCTGATGCAAAGGGCAAGACCTGGGGAGGAAAAAAAAAAGTATGATCTGTCTTTCTCACAAATGGCTAATTGCTAGAACTCACAATTTAACCTGGCGTTTTATATCCTTTGACCTGCTGTAATTTTCTACTAGCATTAGTCTTTGTAAAAAGCTCTTTTTTTTAAATTTTTAATTTGTAACGTTTATTTTTGAGAGACAGAGCACGAGCAGGGGAGGGGCAGAGAGACACACACACACACACACACACACACACACACACACACACACAGAATCCGAAGCAGGCTCCAGGCTCCAGGCTCCGAGCTGTCAGCACAGAGCCCGAAATGGGGCTCAAACCCACAGACTGTGAGATCATGACCTGACCTGAAGTCGGATGTTTAACTGAGTGAGCCACTCAGGCGCTCCTAAAAAACTTAAATTCAAAATAATTTTGGACTTGGCTATAGTTGCAAACACTAGTACAGAGCGTTTCTGGCGATCCTTTGCCAGCTTCCCCAAATGACCACATTTGATACAGCCGTAGTTCAGTGATCGCATCTGGGAAACTGGCATTGGTATATTACTATGAATTGCAGATTTCATTTCTGCGTGTACTCATTTCCGTGTGTGTGTGTGTGTGTGTGTGTGTGTGTGTGTGTAGGTCCGTGAAATGTTATCCCACTATATTGTCATGCACCCATATTTGTGTAACCACCACCCACAACCAGGATACCGAACTATTCTTTCACTCCAAAACACTTTTCATTTTTATTCTTTGAGTTACTTTTTAACCAGGGCTGTTACTGAAGGTAAAACTTCCAGGCACTTCGGTAGCAAAAGATGCTCTTGGCTCCTGTTCATTTGCCTGCTTATCCCGCCCTTAGCACGTGGCGGAGTTATGCCAAGCTTTTGCAGGCGGTCTTGGGCAGACCCAAAGAAGAAAAGCCTACACTCAGGGAACCCATGGTGTTTGGAAGAGTAGTTTCATTAGGAGGTGGGGCATGGTAGAGTAGAAGTTGGTGCCTTGACCTGCCAAAGACAGGAGGATAGCACTGAACCTCTTTTCCAGGCCTCAGGACCTAAGCCTCTTGCCCTTTGTGTACCTCACCCTAAGCAGGTGAGGGTGGCTCCTGTCAGATCAGAAGCCAGTTCCTTTCTCACAAGGTTTTCAGAGAGAAAGGAATGCCGTTTCCCCCAAAAGCCACTTTGTGTGATCTACACAAGCCAGGTGTTCTGTGAAATCTGTGCTGGATCTAACTCCTCCGTTTTCAGATTTCTTTTCCTCCCCAAGGAAGAGCCTCAAAAATTACACTTGGAAACTTGGAAATAGGTGTTTTTTGTGTGTGTGTGTGTTTTTTTTTTTTTTTTTTTTTTTTTTTTTTAATGACGAGATTAACTAGGTTTTTGTTTCCATGGCTATTTAAAGTAGTCTTTCTTGATATGTCCTCTTAAGGGAGAAGGCATTCCTCATAATTTTTAGCCACAGAGGCCACAGAGAAGCACCTGTCTGCATTTTGTCCAGGTGAAACAACGCAGGGACCAGAGCCCTGCCTAGTAAATCTCCTCTATGGTCCCTGCCTGTCTCCCCACGTCCTTTTCAAACATACCGTGTAGCAGCACACACGGTATTCCTTGCTTTTGCTTTGCCTGGACAAGACAGGAGGATGATGTCACCAGTTCTGTGGGTTATACATCAGTATGGGATGTCTTATATTTTGTTATAAGGAATATGTCTTCTTACCCTGCTGAAGGATGGAATCTTCCTTGTAGTGCCTGTTTTCCACTTCAGGACCTGTTATGACTTTGGAAATCTCACACTAACAAAAAGCACTTTTGAACGTACATTTGGTGCCAGTGAGAGTCCCACGTGGTGATAGACACGAAATCCAATTTCTCTGATCCTCAGTTTCCACATGGGTGAATTGAAGGCACTAATAATGATGCGTGTCATATGATTTGTGATGTTTCTCTTTGAACATCCACTATTTGGTGTAGTGTGAGGCACACTGGTGGCATTCAGTAACCTGGATTTTTGTCCACATGATTATCATGTAATTGTAATAAAAATAGGTAGAGTCTGTAAGCATAGGACTTGGCCCGTATGATTATATTTCAGTGCCTTTCTCCTGTTTATTGAATGAGTGAGTGAGTGAATGAATGGATGGTTGGATGGGTGAATGAATGCACTTGAATTCTCCAGTCTCAATTACTTTCTTCTTGGAGGTTGAGGGAAACTCTAAATGACTGTAACGAGTAACTTAGAACCAAATCAGAAAATAAATCAAACAATATATGGAAGCTAGATGAATTTTTGCTATTTCCTTCCTTATTTTTTTTTTTCCTCTAAGTCAATTTTCGTGTAATGTAAATGATTGCATTTGAACAGGTTCTTTGGTAGATGTGAGCAGGTTTCAGGGATTTAAATGAGGTGATGGGTGTTTCCCAGGCATTTAAGACCTCCTAAGGCTTCCATTTTCCATTAAGCATTATGGATGCATTCCAAGAATTTAATTAATATAACATCTCTTCATTCACTGTAATGCCTCACCAGGGTTATGAGAACTTGGGAGTGTTTAGTTTCTTATTCGGTTGATTAAAAGGTACTTTCTGTGGTTTTCCAACTAGCTATTTTCCGTGGAATTTACTACTTGTCCATGAATGTTAAATCAGTAAAGCTAAGGTGATCCAAGAGATGGTAAGAGCTTTCATCCAAACTTAGAGGACCACTTGGTGAGCCTGGGTGGGTCAGTCCGTTAAGTGTCTGACTTCGGCTCAGGTCACGATCTAGCGGTTTGTGGGTTTGAGCCCCACGTCGGGCTCTGTGCTGACAGCTCAGAACCTGGAGCCTGCCTCAGTTTTTGTGTCTCCATTTCTCTGCCCTTCTTGCTTGCACCCTCTCTCATCTCTCAAAAATTAATAAATTCAAACGAAAAGTTAAAAAAAACCCAAACAAACATAGAAGACCCGTTCGCTTGCCTTAGTTGGGAAAAATAGAGGTTTAAGACTACAGATTGGAGTTCTAGGGTCATATTTGAAAAATCCAGGAATAGTAGAAGTATTATTTGGAAGTTTTGAGGAGCTAAAATGAGAAAAAAATGAACAGTAATACCGTATAGGGAGGGCACTAAACTGTGGTCCGTTATGTTCTGGTCCAGGATGGAAAGTCATTGGCTTACTTAAGGATATGGAAAAATTTATGGATTTTAAGACCCCTAATAGATGTTGGGTGTGTGTGTGGGTGGGGGGTGGGGGGTGGGGGGGGGAAGACATGCCTTTTGAAATCATATAAATTATTTTTCTTGGGGCCAGTGGGGAAAATGGAACCTACATGTGATGAAGCGTGGCACATCTTCTGTTTTGATTCTGTGCTTGGCTAACCATGAAGATTAGATTAGATCCTGCTATAAAACTACTTTGGAGGGCTGAGAAGGAGGTGGGGAGTGTCAGAGGAGGTGAGGGGGGGTGGGAGGAACTTGGAGGGGCAGGCAGAGGTGTGTTCCTTAGCAGAGTTCCTGATATTCCTGTTGAAGCTTGTGTTTGGTTCGAGCCGTGGCTGCGAGCGCGCAGCTCCTCTGTAGGATGGAGTCCCAGGAGGCAAGTTCGGGGCTGAGTTGTGGCAGAAGCAGGAGGAAGCTTGGGTCCTTAGGCCAGGAATAGGTAGATTCCAGAGGCAAATTGTGATGGGCTTGTGGGGGAGGCCTTCAGGGCTTCAGCTCAGCTGAGCAGTGGAGCCCCCCCCCCCCCCCCCCCCCCGGACCCTCTGCCTCTGGTTTTGCCCTTTGACCTCGTGGCTTTGCTCTTCACTGCTGCTTATGGCTAGTCACCGATGCCTTCGGTGTTCTGATGACATCGCACAGAGGGGGCCCCTGTGTCCATCCCCTTCTTTGCTGGTGCAGGTTCATCATGACGGCCTGTGTGTGTCTGCAGTGGTGCTGCTCGCTTATTCAGGTCCACAGCCATGTGAAGAGGGCCATAAGTAGAGCCACACACAGAACATGGAAAATGGGGACGCCAGCCCTTGAGGCTAGTTTTTGAGAAAGCGAAGGGATCGGGGAGTTAGTGGACAGCCAGTGGCTGACACAGCAATAGCCACTACATCCTCTTACGTTTCTTCAGCATTGTGCTTCCCGCCCGCGGCTTCCCTGTTGCGGCAGCTGCTGTCTGGTCCGGCACCTGACCCCAGCCTCGTCATTAAGAGCTCCATCCTGGGGACTGTGGAAATGAAGGTGTTGGTCATAGTTTGCACACACTAGCTTGGCCAGTTACGGTCCATCACACCAGAGGACTTAGTGGCAAGAGGGGCCCTTGGCTTGAGCCAGCCTAGTCGGTAGTCAGCGGAGAAGGCTCTCTCTTCTGAGGGGCTGGGAGCCAGAGGGATGTTCATGTGGGCGGCTAGCAGCCATGTGTCCTGCCACGAGGAGACAGGGTAAGAGAGGACCTAGTAGGTCTTGAACTCTGAGTTTCTCCCACTCCCAGCCCCTAATGGCCGCAGCTCATGTCCAGTCTGGTCAGTTTTGGTCTACAGGTACGATAAGAGGAGGAGCTGGGCCCCTTTAGAGTGGTTCGGCTCAGGTCCGGCATCTATTTGGTGGCTGCCTCTAGTCACACTGGTACTACATGGTTTGAATCCCAGCTCAGCTTCTCAGTGAGCCGGGTCGTTAATTTCTGAGCTGACCCCCCCCCCCCCCCCGCCCCGACCCTGCCCTGCATGCTTCATGGATCGCAAAGTGACTGTGCTAATGATGGAGGGTTCTGGACAGAGCACCTTCCATGTCACGGGTTCATGTACTAGAGTCCCTTTGTGCTGTCCCTCCAGACCCCACTTGGTGTTCGCTTGGAACCCAGGCCACCAGGAATCTCATAATCACCTGATTTTCTCAAGGGCCTTTCCTTGAGTCTGGAGCCCTGGTCTAAACACTAAAGATGAATACCAGCTTCAGGCTCACTTGTTTGATTTCCCACTCCCTTTTATTAAAAAATTTTTCTTTAGTGTTTTTATTTATTTTTGAGAGAGAGCAAGATACAGTGCGAGCAGGGGAGGGACAGAGAGAGAGAGGGAGACACAGAATCCCAAGCAGGCTGCAGGCTCTGGGCTGTCAGCACAGAGCCCGACACGGGGCTTAAACTCACGAACCACAAGATGGTGACCTGAGCTGAAGCTGGATGCTTAACCGACTGAGCCACGCAGGCGCCCTTCACTCCTTTTTAAAAAACAAAATTGGAATAAAATATATTTTACATCCTCCCTTCTTAACCCCTGTGATGAGGACTAGATCAGGCAAGATAGCACTGCTGGACCACAGGATCATCTCCCATCGAGTCTAGTGCCATCAGCCACGTGATCCCTTTGGTAAGAATTAGGAAAGGTGCCCCTCATGCTTTGTAGCCCACAGCCCCTCACTGCCTGGGCTCATAGCCCGTGAACACAGTTCATGTTGGAAGACAGGCCCCTTACCATTTGGACCACGCTGTCGAGTTGAACTGACTAGCTTGGGTGATCTTCCTCTGGTTACAGGTAGGAAAGGTAGAAAAATATACTCCTGCTGATTGAAAATAGCAGAATAATGAGTTTCTAATACATGTGTTTGAGCTTTCAACAAAATGCTCCAAAAACATGTCCTGGGATCTCAGCATTTCAGAAGTCTTCATTTTAAAAACTTTGGAAATGTGTTTTGTACACATTATATATAACATCCTACCTAAATATGTTAATTCCATTTTATTAGTTTTGATCTCTCTCTTTTTCTCCTGTACATGATTGCTGTTTTATAGCTACAGTTTGGTGGAATTAAGACAGATTTCCTACATGAGGCACGTTTTGGGTGAGGATTACAGCAAGGCATGTTCTTGATCCTTGGAAGGGATTGTCATCTGAGGCAGGATTTTTGAGAATGACATTTCAGAGTAGTATGAGGAAGACTGGGAAATGCAGCCACGTGGAGAAATGAATTGCAATAATGACCAGGGTGGTTCTCAGAATTTATGGGATATTTGACCATCGGAGCAAACTTCCCTGAGGAATGATGGGATGTTGGTGCTTGGGATATTCTTAATGAATCTGCTTTGGCTATATTGAAGGTAGGACACAGAGAATGCCAGTTTCATAAGGAATAACCCACAATTATATGGAGAATAACAAAGATGAGACCATTTTATCTTTTAGGGGAAATTAGTTAACCTGTTTCTGCATTTTCATGTATAAGAGGAGGATGAAAATCATCCCCATGTCCCTGGGTTTTTGTGAGGAAATAGTGGGTATTCATAATAGCTTAGAACAGTGCCTGGTACATGGTAAACACTTTGTAATGTTATTGGTTTCTTTTCACTGTTTTCCACCCAATGACTATTCGTTACTCTAAAGCTCTTGATAGAGATGATGGTTGATATTTCTCTTCCTTGTCCGTGTTTTGACAATAATTATTTTTTTAAAAAAGGCTTTTATCCATTAGGTGAGAATTTTTTTTATGGGCCTGGTGCTGCTATAGTTGAATATTATGAATTCTGTGACTTATGTAAAAAAAAAAACCAAAACACCAGTATGACTTGAATCTTGTGGTAGACATCTTCCTAGTTGACTGGCAGGGATAGTGTATGAGTCAGCTTTTGCTGCTATAACAAGCATTTCCAGATTTTCAAGGGCTGACAAAAACACATGTGTATTTCTTTGCTCATGATACATGAGGGCCGTGGTTGGCTGCAGCTCTACTGTCTTAGCTGGGCTTCCCTGTGCTGTGTCTCATGCCTCCTCTTTCCAGGACCCAGGCTACAGGAGAAGTCACTAGGACCTTGTTGTTCTCTTGACAGATGGCAAAGCCCAAGGGACTTTTGTTCAGACACTGTGATACGTCATGTCTGCTTCATATTCCATTAGCCATATCAAGTGTCATGGCTGAAACCAACATCCGTGGGACAGGAATGTGTATCCCACCTACTGGAAAGCATAGCAAAGGCAAGGAGGGAACATTAATTATGAATCAATAATACAGTATACAAAGATGGCTTTCTTAATACTGGTACCATTTATCTTTCCTAAAATACTGCTTCACAAATTTGTTTAACCTTTTCTTTTAAACTCTTTTAAGCATTTAAAACCATAAGTACAATCATAGCAAAAAAAAAAAAAAAAAAAAAAAAAAGGAAGAAGAGAGAGAGAGACAGATAGAAAGAAAGAAAGGAGCATCTGACACAGTCAGGAAAATATTGACCCATCTTATTTCCGAGAATGAAACCAGTGGTCTTTGAGTGACCAGCATTAACCCAGCATTAATGACACAAGTAGGAAATACCAGAGTCGTCGAAAGAGGCATCCAGATTTACGGCCTCTCCCAGACTTCTCTAATCGAGGCTGTTTTCCCTGTAGATGCCTTAGTCAATCAGTAATTAATTTGAAATCCAAAGTTTCATTAAGTGTTATTGAGTCTCCTCACACTGACGTTTGTAGTGCTATATTTCTTTAAAATCACAAACCATTTTTCATACTGTCGTTTGCATATTTTAGCAGAAAAGATTGCAGTTCTGGTATAAATGACCCAGTTTTCTGGATATATTTACTTGAGTGTCATAAACTTATTATCCCTCTCTTCCACTTCATTGCTTTTCTGCTTTTCTCAAGTATTTTGAAATCGTATTTAAAACATCATTACAGCCTCTGAGTTCTTCTGTCTAAAGTATAAATACATTTCACCGGCTGACTGTTTTCAAAACAATACCAAGTAGCTGGTTGTATTTAGGTCCGGTCTTCTCTCCCTGCAGTACAATGATACGTTTTGAGTGTTTAGAGGCTGGTAAGACTTGGGAGTGACCCAGTATCGATAAGGTAGGGAATTTGCATGAATACAGTTGCTAAAATGAAGAGAGGTAGACTCAGCCAAAAATAACTTGTTCTTGTTGAAATTTTGGAGGCCTGAGAGTGAAGATATACCTTTTTAAGATTTACTAATTTTTTTATTTTTTTAAAGTTTATTTATTTATTTTGAGAGAGAGAGAGAGAGCGAGTGCGTGCGCAAGCAGGGGAGGGGCAGAGAGAGGGAGGGAGGGAGAGAGAGAATCCCAAGCAGGCCCTGTGCTGTCAGTGCAGAGCCCGACGTGGGGCTTGAATTCATGAACTGTGAAATCATGACCTGAGCTGAGATCAAGAGTCGGATGCTCAACCGACTGAGCCACCCAGGCACCCCAAAGATTTATTTTTTTGACACCAATTGGCTGTGCCTTTCAAGTCTCTGTCCCTGAGCTTTGCCCCTAAAGCTGCTTTGTGGGTGACATGTTTGCTTTTTAATTAAAAACAAGCAAAAAAAGATAGTGCTTAAGTATCCAAATTTCTGGCTTCTCTTAAAAATACTGGAAGACTCGGCAATCATTAACTGGGACTGAGTAGCAGCTGCTTTTTTATAGGCGGGGGAGGGCCTCACAGGACCCCCACCCCTCTAGTCTGTGCATACTGTTCCTTCCTGGCTTCACCCTCAGTCCTGGGCCTTTTAAATCACCTTCTCTTTTATTTTTAGCATTTGTAATGTGCTCACATTTTATTTAATCTTCTCATGTGTTGT
Source organism: Panthera leo (assembly GCF_018350215.1). NCBI lineage: Eukaryota > Metazoa > Chordata > Mammalia > Carnivora > Felidae > Panthera > Panthera leo. Next base: position 51,853,242 of record NC_056693.1, read on the forward strand.
ATTTATTGTTTCTTGACTGCCTCCCCCACCCCCCATGGAATGTGCGTTCTCATGTAAAACATAGTTTTGCAAATAGCAGACCCTGTTTAATAAATGTTCCTTGACGGAATTAGTGAATGGAGTTGTTACCTGGCTGACATTTGCACTTAACAGCTTCTTCTGCCTTCTGCTGAGATCCTGTTGGACATCCCCCACCCGGTTTCCCCAGACCCGGCAAGCTATTCTATGCCCCAGTACCTTGGTATGTGCTGACAGTTCCATGTTTAGGGCCCACCGTTACTTCCTTGTTCAGACCCTTGGCTTCTTTGTGCTCTGCAAGCATTGTGCCGTGTGTGAGACTTTCCCCGGGACCCGCAGGTTGACTGGGACCGGCCCCTTCATGAAGCCTGGCACGTTCCTCCGCGTCAGCTTTACCCAAGAATGCCTGAACCCCTTGAGCAGTAGGGGTGTGACTGATCCTCTCTGTGACCCAGCTCCTGGCTCCCCTCCCCCTGGTTTGTAGGGGATGATGAAATGGCCTCCAAAGGAATTCGCGTATATCAGCTGCTGAATGGTCCTGACCAGCGTCCACCGTCCAGAAATTTCTGCATGTTACAATTGGGAAAGAAGTGAGAAAGACTGAATTCCATTCAGATTAGCGTTTGACGTTTCCTCACTTCCCTACGTCTGGTGCCCAGGAATGTTAGACGTAAACTGAGAAAAGACAGAAGTAATTCGCACTCTAACATTCTAGTTTCCTCTTATTGGAGAAGAACACAGATCTGTGTTTTATCTCAGATGGTCATCTTTGCCTTGTTTAGTGTACTTTTTGGCAGGAGAAGATCATGTGGAATTGATTGTGAGGGCATAGAAAATCTTATAATACTATACCTTAAAAAAAAAGTTTAGGTGATTGTAACTTTCAGCCATATCTACAATTAATTTGAATGTATTATAAGCTGGTTAAAATATTCCATTAATGAAAAAGGTAGGCCTAGCTTATGGTAAATACACTACTAAGTGTTTATAGAACATTTCATATTTTACATGATTTCCTTTATAATTCTGCTTATCTTTTCATTGTAATTCCCTGAAGGACATATAAAGGAACCCCTAAAGAGAGTAATTACTGTTGTACTCTTTAACCAGGGCTCCTTTTGCAAAGAGAAATCTAAGCTGCTTTTTAAAGAAGGCCGTTTTTAAATAAAAATGCAAATAAGCTACTTTGTAACCACATTAATTACCCACCTAGCCTCTTATTACCATGTTTGTATTGTTTGCAAATACTATTTACAGTCGTGTGGAAATTAACATTACTGGTCCTGAGGAAAGATTGTAGTGGGGAGGTTGTGCTTTGGAACCAATTAGGGCGAACCTTGTCTGCACCGCGACTCTGGGGAAAAAAACACAGCCTTGCAATGTCAAATAATAGCATTAGCTCTGACTGCATAGGCAGAGCGCTGTAATTATATTATTGGCCCTATTTTGCTTCTGCAATGAATTTCATTGCCTGCATTGTAAAATCAGCAGGCAGCAAAGTTTCTGCTAATGATTTAATGTACTCTCTGATCATTTTGGACAAAAGTCATGGTAAGATCCATGAGGCAATTTTATCACCCCCACTGACTGCTTCCTGGGTTGAGCATTTTAAGTGAGGGCAAAACATGATTCCGATCTCCTTGTTATCCTTGCGAAATCCTTCCCACACATAAGAGAAAATTACTCACGTGGTATGTAAGCTTGAGTTGAGGGCCGGCCCTGTGCCAGGCGAGGTACCAGGCACTTGACCTCCATTAGTCCTCACTCCTCAGTACCTCTGTGATGGTGATTTCATTTCCTTTTTTATAGAAAGGAAACTGAGGACCCGCTTCAATATAAACACACCATGTGGATGACACTCTAAACAGTGATTAAATTATCCCCCTTTCTTTTTTTTTTTTTTTTTTAATGTTTATTTTTGGGACAGAGAGAGACAGAGCATGAATGGGGGAGGGGCAGAGAGAGAGGGAGACACAGAATCGGAAGCAGGCTCCAGGCTCTGAGCCATCAGCCCAGAGCCTGACACGGGGCTTGAACTCACGGACCGCGAGATCTTGACCTGAGCTGAAGTCGGACGCTTAACCGACTTAGCCACCCAGGCTCCCCAAATTATCCCCCTTTCACATCAGGTATAATATAAATGATGCAGGCTTTTTTTGTTTTGTTTTTAATTCAGCTAATTAGTGACTGAGCTTTATATTCTGTGATTTTTTAAAAAAAATTTACATCAAAATATCTTTTGGATTTAATGAATGCTTTCCATGTGCTTTGAAGTTAATTTCAGTTTAATAAACACTACCATGCAACATTTGTCCCATCCTTTTAGGAAGTGTCTATGAATAAACTCGTTCTGTGGTGGAGAGCTATGTATTCTTCCAGTGTTCACCCAAGGAGAGAGGGAGAGAAGGGAAACCAAGTCTTTATCACGTGCCACATGTTTACCGACATGAGCTAATCTAATCCTCTCGCAACACTGTGAAATGGACATCAGTGTCCCCATCTGAAAAATGAGGGGAAAGTGAGTAATAGGTAAACAGCTTGCCTGAGGCTGCACCGTTGACTCCTTAGTAGAAGTAGAATTTGAAAACAGAATCCACGTGTTTTAACTAAACATAGCAAACTGACAAGGTCATAGACTCCTCCTTCCTTCCCCCACACTTTCCTTTAATTTCCTCCCTTTCCCTTTTTTTTTTTTTTTTTTAAACAGCAAGTGTGTGGTAATTGTGGAACAGATGGCAGTTTTCACTCCTTTGCCTAAAACTGTAGTTTATCAACCAAAAACGCACCGCTGTCCACTTGCAGCAGTTGGTGAGCCGTTCTCATCTCCGCAGGTGCTTGCCCTCCAGCCCTCCATTCCCAGGCTGCCTCCCCTTTCCTGGGGCAGGTGCATTTGGGGGTCTCAGCACACACTAACCTGGTAGTACGGCTACTTCCAGACTGAATGCTGCTTTTTTGCAATTTTATTATTATTTTTGTTTATTTTAAAATTAAAAAAAATGTTTATTTGTTTTTGAGAGAGAGAGGGAGAGAGACAGGCAGACAAAGAGTGCAAGCCGGGGAGGAGCAGAGAGAGAGAGGGAGACACAGAATCCAAAGCAGGCTCTAGGCTCCGAGCTGTCAGCACAGAGCCCGATGCGGGGCTTGAACTCACGAACCTCAAGATTGTGACCTGAGTTGTAGAAGATGGAGGCTCAACAGTCTGAGCCCCTCAGGTGCCCTGAACCCAATTCTTACTGGAAGAATTAAGATGAAACCAAAACCCAAAACAACAATAATACACCACATCCCCTGCCCCCAGGCACACACAAGAAAGTTAATATTTGCAATTATTAGGGGAAAAATCAAGTAGTTCTGAAGGGCTAATAATAGTAAGCAGTAGCCTCTTACCTTACCTTCCCACCCTCTGCTTTTGTCCACTCATTCATTCATTCATTCATTCATTCAACAAATACCGTAGAGAATGGATTCTGTGCCTGGTGCTTTTCTGGGTACTGCTTTATAGGATGAACAAAGGCAGCCACTTTGAACAATTGGTGTTTTTGATGCTTCTGGTGGCTGCCTCCTGTGTCTCAACAGTGTGCTTAAACTGCCATGTCTTGATCTGTCAGTTTCAGGGACTTGCTAATGACGTTTGCTGTTACGGATGTGGATTCAGCTCACTGATACCAACTTCATTGGTTCTATCTCCTCGCTCCCATTGTGTTTGCAATGTCAGATTTCTGTATTATATATTTATATTGTACATTCTGTGAATTATATGCATGTATGTATGCACTTATGATGTGTGTGTATATATGTGTGTACATGTATTTATATGGTACGGATGTGTGTGTTTTCTACTCTGGAAGTGCCCTTGACTTTGTACCTTGTTAGGTGAGCCTTTTGGTATCTGCTAGCAATATTTCCACTTTTTCTTTTTTTCCCTTTGCCCCCTAATTTCTGCCTCATGCACTTCTATTTTGTCATGAATAATAACATTTGTAATCCATCCTATAGCCGTAATTAAATTTCCTGCATTATCTATGGGTTATTTTTTTTCAAGGTTTACTCTTTAACTTTTAGTATGACTTAGCAAATGCCATTTAAAAGTTTTTGACACAAAATTTTCTTTTTATTTAAATCCAAGTGGGTTAACATACAGTGTTACAATAATTTCAGGAATAGAATTTAGTGATTCATCACTTACATATCACAGTGCTCATCCCAGCAAGTGTCCTCCTTAATGCCCATCACCCCTTTAGCCCATCCCCCCACCCAACACCCCTCCAGCAACCCTCCGTTTGTTCTCTGTATTTAAGGGTCTCTTATGGTTTGTCTCCCTCTCTGTTTTTATCTTATTTTTGCTTCCCTTTCCTTATGTTCATCTGTTTTGTTTCTTAAACTCCACATATGAGTGAAATCATATGATGTTTGTCTTTCTCTGATTGACTTATTGCGTTTAGCATAATAGACTCTAATTCCATCCATGTTGTTGCAAATGACAGATTTCATTCATTCTGATCACCGAGTAATATTCCATTATACATTATTATGTGTGTATATATGAATACACACACATATACATATATATACGTATGTACATATACATACATATGTATGTACATATGTATATGTGTGTGTATTTATATATACACATATATATGTATATATGTGTGTGTATACACACACACACACACACACACACACACACACACACCATGTCTCCTTTATCCATTCATCCATTGATGGACATTTGGGCTCTTTCCATACTTTGGCTATTGTTGATAGTGTAGCTATAGACATTGGGGTGCGTGTGCCCCTTAGAAATCGCTTACCTGTATCCCTTGGGTAAATGCCTAGTAGTGCAATTTCTGGGTCATAGGGTAATTCTATTTTTGATTTTTTGAGGAACCTCCATACTGTTTTCCAGAGTGGCTGCACCCGTTTGCATTCCCACCAGCAGTGCCGCCACCAGTGGCCGCATCCTCACCAATATCTGTTGTTGCCTGAGTTGTTAATGTGAGCCATTCTGACAGGTGTGAGGTGGTATCTCATTGTGGTTTTGATTTGTATTTTCTGTGGATTGATTCTAAAAGATGAGAAACAATATACATTTACATCCTTATGGTCCTATAATTATTTCTTACCCAAGGCCAATTAATGCGGCTCTATTATATCTCCTTTTCTAGGGTTCTGTGTTATGACCCTTGGACAATGACCTTAATGTTCACAGGGGTTCTCCTTTCTTATCCTCTCTCAATTGCTATCATAATGGCATGCTCTTAGTTCATTAGAGGGATTAGGGGTGCAGATTCTGAATCGCCTTGGTGCCCCTTACCTGATATTTTTGAGCCTGATGAGGTGATCTTTTATCCAAATGTCTGACTCAGGTACACATGTCATCCACCCCTCGGTCTCCCCCTCCGCCACCAATTACATCTGGGAGTGTCTTGCTCAGGCTCATTTCCAGACTCAGAGATCTTTCTTCTCTCTTGTTCGAATCGAGCGGTGGATGGCATTTATGTATGTAGGCTTCCTCATCAATGAGTCGTTGACAGACTAAGCAGCCTGTTGGGTGGAATGATCACTGGTGGGAAGAAGGACACTAACATATGCAAGGAGAGCCCTTCCAAGTAGGAAAAATAATTACTTATGGACCTATGAAAGTAGTGGGTTGAGAAGTCACCAGTGACCCAGTGGCCAGTGTGCAACCTGTCTTCTTTTGAAGCCTGTTGAGACAGCCAGCAAGGAAATCAGGCGTTGCTTAGTATCTCCTCCTTCGGGTGTCGCCAACAGGTTTCCATGGCTAGACTTTGAGGCAGTGGCAGAACGTCAAAGATAGAAGGGCAGTATTTGTTGTTCATTCTCAGACTCTGTTCCCTCTACACATAGTAGGCAATTCACAGTTACTCTCCAGCCTTCTGATTTCCTCCTGTTTTGTTTCCCTTGACCCACTGCGAAATTAGCTGGGTTTGTCCTCATTCTGTCACCTGGCTTACGTGTCTTCAATTGATTTTCTATATGATTGTAGCATTTGCGCTTGCTACAGTAACAAAGAATGGAAGGAAGGAAGGAAAGAAAGAAAATGAAAGGAATAAAAACAAAGGTTTGGTCCAGGCACTTGGCCTCTCTGAGCCTCAGTTTCCCCATGTGTAAAATGTGATATTAATAGCTGCTTTGTAGGGCTGTTGTGAGGGCTTCAGGTGGTATTGCTGAAGTCTTAGCAGAGTGTTTATTATATCTTAGATCGCCACAACATTTTTATTATTGTCATTCTTATTACTGCATTCACACATCAGGGGCGGTTGGCTTCTTAGGTGACTGCGTGAGGTTTGCCCTCGAATGATGTTTATTCATCGTGAATCCACGTCCTGGGAGATCCAGCTGCCGTGATCAAAGCCCGAGGGAAGCTTTGTTATGTCTAAGGGCTGGATTAATTTTAGAGTATGGTGGTCTTTGCCTGAGGTGAGCTTGTCTGTTTGCATAAAGCATCCCCATTCTCTGTCTTGGACCTGCCCTCGCTGCTCTTGCCCACCTTCTCTGGATGGAGTGCTTTGCACGCGTGTGCTCATGATCCTCAGCACTCGAGGGGAAAACAGGCATCACTCCCAAGTTCAGTTTAGGCTAGTAAAAAATTCATTCCAGGGGCGCCTGGGTGGCTCAGTTGGTTGAGCGTCCGACTTCAGCTCAGGTTGTGATCTCCCGGTTCGTGAGTTCGAGCCCCGTGTCGGGGTGTGTGCTGACACCTCAGAGCCAGGAGCCTGCTTCGGATTCTGTGTCTCCCTCTCTGTCTCTCTGCACCCCCCCGCCCCCGCTCATGCTCTGTCTCTCTCTCTAAAAAATAGCATTAAAAACATACATTCCTTTTGTATTTATGAGCAGGTCTGGGTGTACAGCAGACACCAAACGGAAGAAAAGCCCACGATGAAAAGGCAGATGTGTACCTCTGCCTTCCAAATGGAGACCCCCATTCTTGGCTCTCACTGAAGCAGTTAGAGGAGACGTGGGTCTGAAAACAGTACAATCGTTTCTGGTTCTTAATTCTGCCCCTGCTAATCCACCCCACACAGAGGGGTCTGTACTGCTGGGAAACACCCGGATAAAATCTTCTTCTCATTACAATTACAATGATACCCACGAGTCGGGCAGTATGTTTCCTTTCTTCTGCAACCTGAAATTCTTCTGAGTTTCACCTGAGAACCAAAATGCTTGTCTCTTGAGGCAATTATTTTTCGAGAAGGAAGATTAAGATAGCATCATTCTGTGGGGAATGTGGACAAGGTTGAGGACGCAATGAAAATGTTCTAAGCTTAACAGAAGATGGAAAGAATGAGAAGGCATGATGAGAACATTCTAGTGATCTGAGCTTCATTATTTTAAGACTCTATTCAAAGTCCAAAGCGTTAATAGCTATGAGATATGATGAGAAATGTTTGGCTAGGTCTGTGAATCACAGGTGGGGAAAAAATACAAGAGAAAAGTAGACATTAATACTTTTCGAACACAATTTTGGGGTCCTTTGGGAATGGGGTCCTAGTCCAGCCATGTGTGACAGGTTGTCCACGTGGAATTATTTCTGAGTCATCATTAAGTTCATCTGTACCTCCTCTTTACCCCCTTCACTGGGCATTCTTTTCCATCTATTCTTCAGTTTTTTCAAATTATTTCCACTTTTTAAGCTGTTCTCGCTTGACCTTGTCTTTCATTTCCTAAACTTTTGCTAGCCATCCTAGTCTGGCATTCTGGCTGAAAATTTGGTAAGGGACCACTTTTGACTTGGCTCCTGGATTCCCCCCAAGTCTAGTTGGCTGACCAGACTGGGCATGTTTTGGGCGCCTTGGTGCCCCGTCTTCCTTTCTGGCCTGGGTGCAGAGAGCTGAGACAGGTGCATTTGGCGAACTCTGAATCACAGGTTCGTGTTGTGGGGGGGTGAATGAGAATTCAGGAAGACTGTTGATGGGTAGATTCGTTGAGAAGGGAGATGTATTATAATGGAGAAGGAAAATTTGTTAGGTTGTATAGTACATGTTTTGAATGTATTTGGGTGGAAGTTTATAAAGGAAATGGCAAAATTCTGTGTATGTTTGGGGGGATATTCTATACTTATTTTCTTGGCAGAGATGTAGTGTATTCACTAATTGAATTGTGCAAAAACTTCTCTTCGTTGACAAGAAGACCATGTCTCAAGTCTGTGAGATGAAGGCGTGACCAGGAGATTTCGGTTTTAACATTTGTTCTTGCCACCACAAGTCAGGAGTGACACTAGGGGGGAATTTGTGGACAGGTGAGTGAATAAAACTACATGGGGAAGGGAGAGGGAGAGGGGATAGGTAATTCAAGGCTCAGTATTCAAGAAGGTCTTGGTCATGACATAGTCTTGTCATTTTCTCCATTGGTGTGTTAGTGACAGATTGTTCACATTTTGCTCTTACCTTGCCTGTTACCATCATCACACGAAAGAAACCATGTCTGGAATAAATCCTAAGCGTAGCTTTTCAGAGCGGGTGTGAGTTCACAGTGATCGTGAAAGCCTGCTGCCTTGAATTCTCTCCAGTTGTGGGGAGTTAGAAGGTAGCACGTGCATGTGTGTGCTTTCCTTGGTCATGATGGTGTTGCCATGGACACATTTGTCTGCCATCGCCTTAACTCCTGGACAGCAATGGTGAAAGCGATGCTGGGCAACTGGGGAAGGTACTGCCAGCTGGGAAGAGGCCTAGTTGGGCTTCGTAGGGGAAGAACGTATCTTTCACAGCTGCAGCATTTGGCTTCCTGTCTGGAGGGGGCACAGATGTGAAAAGCCATTATTAACGCCCATGGACAGACCCTCCAGCCTTTTTGTTCTTTGAAACTGTAGTCTCTATCAATGCAATATATTAGACTCATATAGTGACTGCTTAGGTCAGGGTTATCAATTTTCATCCCTCTTCTGTTCTCATCTGAACCTTGGCGCTGTGAATTGGGAAGGTGGAAAGGCCCTTACGTACCTGGTTACTGTGTGGATGAGGAATATTCAGGGACAAGAGAAGAAACTTGCTTCAGATTGTGCAGCAAGTCCGGGATAAAAGCAAAGCTAGACCCTCCCTGTTGGTGCTTAATGTCATACCTTCTTGCCATTATTTAAGTGAGTTTAGACCACTAATTTTCTAAAATCACAGAACAGAGGATTTTTAATTCTAGGTCATTATCTTTTAGGAATTAAAAATAAAAATTGAAAGTTACTATGTATATCCGACCAGTTCATGAATAATTATTAATTAATGAACAGTTTTGTTAAGGACATTGTGTAGAGTCCGTGAAGCTGGAGCTTAAACCAGTCCTGCATGCCAGGAGTTGAATTCTAGGAGGCGGGGAACTTACTTGCGAAAGAACTCTATGATGAGGAGGACAGGATAAATGACTTAAAAACTGTGGAAGTTTGGGACACAGATGGGGCTTTTTCAGTGAAGGGGTTAGAAGATGAGGTGATGAAAGGCTTTGTGGAAGAGTTGGGCCTGGAAGGATTTCATTGAAAAGAGATGGGAGGTAGGTAGGCAGACAATCAAACAAAAAATTGCATGGAACAACAGACTAGGATTAATCCATCTGTCTATCCATCCATCGCAACAATCTTCCTTCCTTCCTTCCTTCCTTCCTTCCTTCCTTCCTTCCTTCCTTCCATCCTTCCATCCTTCCATCCATCCATCCATCCATTAAATAGCTGGTTATTTTAAGTTTCACCATTGCATTGAATGTGGCAACAGACAATTTTAGTAGAAACAGAAAAGAAATTAGGTAGAATCTTTGTAGGGTTTAGAATATCAGGCTAAGGAGTTTGGAATTTTTATGCTAGGAAATGCAGAACCATTATAGGACTTCTAAGTGGTATGCCTGAGGAATTCCTCTAGGACCGTAGTTGGTAAATGCTGTAAACATGGATCTAGGGAGGAGGCTGCAGTAAGAGACCGTTATGTCTGGATAAAATGGGATCTATGGAAACAGACAACTGATTGGATGGTGAGGCCAAAGTAGAGGGGGCTGGAGAAGGCGACTCTGAAGTTTTGAGTCTGTGTTACTGGTCTAGGTGTGTGTCTATGTTGAGAAAATGATGTGTAGAGTTTTGAATTTAAAAACGGATGGATTTAAAATAAAATTAGGGGCGCCTGATGGCTCAGTCAGTTAAGTGACTTCGGCTCAGGTCATGATCTCGTGGTCCATGAGTTTGAGCCCCTGGTCAGGCTCTGTGCTATCAGCTATCAGTCTCTGTCCTTGTCTCTGTCTCTCTCAAAAATAAATAAATGTTAAAAAAAATAGAATTAAAATAAAATTTGAAAATAAAATAGATGGATTCTTACTAATGGGAACAACAATTTTGCTTTTTAATACAGGTGGTTTATTGCAAAATTTCATTAAACAGCAGCTCTTGTAACTGTTGTGAGGTACGACAATACCATAGTTCACGTCTCCTGTGTCTGTGACAGGTACCACTTTTGGTCACAGCACTCTTCTTCTGAGTGTGGTGGTAGACTCTGAATCCTTCTCCTTCTATTTTATTTTTATTTTACTTTATTTTTATTTTTAATTTTTTTGAAACGTTTGTTCATTTTTGAGAGACCGAGACAGAGCGTGAGTGGGGGAGGAGCAGAGAGAGAGAGGGAGACACAGAATCCGAAGCGGGCCCCAGGCTCTAGGCTCTGTGCTCTTAGCATAGAGCCTGGTGTGGGGATTGAACTCACAAGAGAAGAGGTCATGACCTGAGCCAAAGTCAGACACTTAACAGACTGAGACACCCAGGCACCCCTATCACTTAACTATTTTGTGAGCATTTTTCCGTGTCATTAAATGTTCTTAAACCATGATGCTCTTAAATACCCACATGAGCATGTTCTATCCCACAGAAAAACCATGATTTATTTATTTCTTCGGGTTACATATTTACCTTATTTTTCCATTTTTAATCATCATGCTTTGATGGCCATTCTTCTATGTAAGTTATTACATATTTGATTACTTCCATGGGATGGGATCTTAGAAATTATTTGCTTACAGGGTATACATTTAAAAATATTTGTCCAATATTAATTAATTAATTAATGGGGGGGTGATGAAAATGTCCAAAAACTGAGTGTGATAACATTTGCAAAACTCTGTGAATGTACTAAAAAACCAATGTATTGTATACTTTGTGTGGGAACATTGCATGGTATATGAATTCTCTCTCAATAAAGAGGTAATTTTATTGCGGGGGGGAACCCTCAGAGCAGTGGTTTCCAAAAGGATGTATGGTGTAGCCTTCTGAAATGTTATTATGGATACATGGCAGAGTCTCTATTCTTCTTTCCAAAGTGAATCAATGTCGATTGTAAATGATCGTCTTACCAGAACATCATAGTGTCGCGTTCATATAACTGGAGTGAGAGTATCTTACATATGTTACCAGCAGTTCTCACGGTGTTGGTTCATTTGTTCGTTGATCTGTGCATTCAGCTGTCGACCACGTCTTCCTCAGACGTCTTCCCTGTCAGCAGTATGCCGGTGCCATGCTGGGCGCTGGAGATATGGAGTCGTGGAAGCACACGGGAAGGGTACCTGTATTAGTTCTCTCGGCTACATGACAGATGACCCCAAAAGTTACCCTCAAAGTCACCATTTACTGTCTCCCAGAGTTTCTCTGGGTCAGGAATTGGGATGTGGCTTTTCTAAGTGGTTGTGGCACGGGTTCTCTCGTGAGGTTGCCATCAAGTTGGCATCTGAAGATTTGACTGGGACTGGAGGACCACCTCCCAGATGGTGCACCCACGTGGCCTTTGGCTGGAGGCCACAGGGACCTCTGTTAGAGAGTCCTTACAACATGGCAGCTGGATTCTTCCAGAGCATGTGATCCAAGGGTGAGAGAGCCAGGTAGAAGCCACAGTACTATTTATGCCCCGTCTCAAAAGTCGCTCATTTTCACTTCTGCCACATTCACTTCGTTAGAAGTAGATCACCTTGGGGCAGCTGGGTGGCTCCCTCGGTTGAGTGTCCGACTCTTGATTTCGGCTCAGGTCATGATCTTACAGTTTGTGAGATCGAGCCCCGCGTCGGGCTCTGAGCTGGCAGGGTGGATCCTGCTTGGGATTCTCTCTCTCTGCCCCTTCGCCAGGCTTGCTCTCGCAAATAAAATAAACTCTCAAAACTCTCTCAAAATAAATAAACTTAAAAAAAAAAAAAAAGGAGTGGAGCACTTCATCCAGTCGACACTGAAGAGAGGGGAATTGGGCTCTACCTCTTGAAGGGAGGATTGTCAAAGAATTTGTCGGCCCATTTGAACACCACCATCATAGGTGATCCAGGTGGTCAGTGGGATGAGGAGTCCGAAAAAACATGGTGGAAGAGGTGGGTTTTGACTTGAATTGGGAAGCATTACCAGGAGAGAGAAGAGAAGCAGAAAGGGCCTTGCGGTCTTACAGCATCCTGTGGGCAAAGGCCTCAGACCGAAGGAGGAAAAGCACATCCCTGCCGGTGATGCTTGGGTTTCGGTGCCATTCACTGAAGGGAGGAGTGCAGGAGGAGGAGGAGGAAGGGAGGAGAGGAGCCAGCGAGTGTGGGTCCTGCTGAGCTGGAGGCACATGTGGAGAAACCACATGGAGCAGTGGGGTCTGAGGCTTGATGAAAGGGTGTGGAGGAGGCTGCAAGCTGTGTCCCCTGTTCCCCATGTCCCGTCCCCAGGGTCCCGGGAGAGGATTTTGTCTTCGGAAGGGGAAGTCAGGCCCTTTTAAGACGGACTGTGCATCCCCTCCTCTGGTGATGTCAGGAGCTCTGCCCTCTTACTTACTCTGGTGAGGGGTCCCTTCTGCCCCAGCCAGCAAGGGCAAGTCAGGCTGGGGACCGGGGGGCGTTGTCTGATTTGTTCGGGTGGTCTGTGACCTGAGGATTTTCATGTGTTTGCCATGGGCTGTGACAGAACAGAGGCTGGAGGCTTGTCACGACGTCTCGGCTTTTCCTCTAACCCACACTCTTAAGGCAGGTAAAAATGCACTTAAATGCACACGCCTGCCAGGTTGCCCTTCTGAACCTGGGAATCTTGTCGAGACACATGAATGATTCTATTAGGAATATGCATTGACTAAGGGTAAAGGGAGAGATTATCTTCATTCCAGACTTTTTTTTTCCCTTTTACCTTAAAAAAAAAAAAAAAAAAATAGATGATTTTCTTCCAGCATTGTTCATGCAGGAAAATACCATTCTGAACAACAATGATGTAAGATTATTTGATTTTTTTTTAAAAAAAAATATGGTACACATTTTTAGGGTTCTGATTTTTCATTAATAAAATTATATTCTATGTTTCCAGCCATGTTCTTCTGATTAGCTTCAACTTGTATCAATGTTTTATTCCTCCTTGGAGCTAAGACTAAGCTTATTTTAATGGTTGTATCCCATGGTAAGCGAAGTGATGGCAAATCACTTAATTTTGTGTGTGTACTGCTCTGATTACTGAAACGCTGTCTTTGATAACAACGGAGGAGATAAGCAAGATAGAAATAACATTTGAGTGATTCTGTGCCCTTCTGTCTCTGGATCTGGAAATAAATGCTCTTGAATTTATACATTCTTGGTCCTTTAGGAACCATAAAAACATACCCTTACATATATATGAAATGGCAAGAAACTGCATATTTATTAAGAATCATGACCCTTAGGACTAGACAAGTCAAATTAAATCTCATAAAAATTTGTTATGGAAAATGAATACACGGCACTATTTTTTCTTTTAGGGTCTACTTATTAACTTTGTCATGTTTAATATGTTGCAGTTGCAAACAAAGGCATAAATGTATGGTTCATTCCTAATTAATTTATGTAATTGGGTTTTATAAATTTAGGTGGCTAGGAAGCTGTGTGTAACACACCCCATTTGCTGCGTGCCGTAGCCAATAAAGGCGTAATAGAAAGAAATATAGTTTGAAGCTCACTTCAGTGGTAAATATAGATTAGTTGTAAATGATATCTTTGTAATGTTTATTTTAAATTTTGCAATGCTGCAGATTTTCTGAACATACCAATTAATGTTCTTATTTGAACTAATGACTAGTTAATTACTATAAATTCTAAGTGCTCTATCTCTGACAATTAAAAAGTCTCTTACAGCTTTTGTATTGTTCGCTCTGAATTATATCACCAGTCCAGTATCGAGGAGAGCAGAGTAAGAATGGAAGGTGGGTGTTTAAAACGTGGGTCGTTTTGTCAGTTCCTGTTTTGAATGCTTGTTCTTTTGTGTCTGTACACACGCAGGCACACACACAGACACAGACACACACACGTCCATATTTGTGTGTAATATCTATTTCTTGCTACACAAGCAGTGAATGAGTTGAAAAATCTGAAATGTATTTTGAATTTTTTAAGTAGGTTATAAATTATACCATGAAAATCAGATACACCAGGATAAAACCAGTAAATTTAAAATAAGTCATTTGTTACTGTGACGTGACTATGATGTTACCCGGCTTGGCAATGAACCTTCTCCCGTAGCCTCAAAGAGACCAACCAGAATGGTTTGATCAGGGGTTTCAGCCGGCCTCCCCTGATACTTCCTTCACTTACCGAGGGAAGGCCCTGTTCTTTCCTCAACCAGCCCCAAAAGACTGAGAAATCCAAGTCGGCGCTGCTTGGCTCCGATCCAAGGCATTAAATGTTGTCCCGTCTGTTTTTGTGAACATGTTTAAACAGAAGAAACTGTCTCTAGTCCACAGTGAAACAGCTACCTCTTTGACCAGCAGCAAAGCCCGTGGAGCCGTTTGAACAGTGCGTCGTGTACCTTTGAGAAGTCACCGGAATCACAGCATTCTTTGTAAACAGAATACCTTCCACCCAGGGAGACAGTATGTGTTGCAGGGTCAATTGGGAGCCCCTTTTGTACATTCCGTTTCGTGCCTTACAGGTGAAAGGAGAATGTTTGATTTGCTTCTGAAAGTATGGGCTCGATGAGATTAAAAGACACCTTGAATAATCGTGTGTAAATATAAATACTGTATGTGGAATAAGTGTTACGGATCACACTTATGATGAAATATGTATGTCTTTCCAAGGGTAAGACCTTCATAATTCATTTATAAGTTACATTCCTTATCTTACATGTAAGTAACAGAATAGTAAATTTTCTTTGTTCTTTCTGAAGAATTGTCACACAGGGAAGGAAAAAAAAAAAAAAGAAGGATAAACTTTTCTCAAACAGCAGAATGCCATTCAGGGATAACTGGAAAAAAGTATCCGGGAAAAGCCGGAAAAAAAAAAAAAAAGAAAGGTAGCTTCTGGTGATGTTGGAAAAATGACGTGTGAGCAGAAGCACTAGGTGGGAGCTTCATCTCTTCTGTCATGTTATGACAGAAATCATTACACGTGTGATAGGTTTATTTATAAAGACTTGCTTCAATATTCAAAGTCCATCTATTCTAGCATTCCTCATTTTGAGCCAGGCTGTGGATCAAGATGAAAGAAAAATTAAATTGTATATTGAAAGAGCCGTTAATTGAGCTGCTCTGTATTTAACGGGGAAGCATCCGATTCAAGCCGTCGATACCGCTGAGGATTTGTGATGTGCCGCGTCATGAGACCGGCCGTTGGCTTTGGAGAATGCAAACAGGGCTAAGGACAAAGCCCCGCC
This sequence comes from Panthera leo, assembly GCF_018350215.1. Lineage (NCBI taxonomy): Eukaryota > Metazoa > Chordata > Mammalia > Carnivora > Felidae > Panthera > Panthera leo. The sequence continues at coordinate 51,868,861 of NC_056693.1, forward strand.
AACTTCGGCTTTTGCCCCCGGTCTCTTCGGAAGGCAAGTGTCAACGTTTCCACGGAGGAAATCCCGCTCGCGCGCGTTCATAACGGCCCTCAGTGCTGCAGCTTCTTGCCGGACGACTCGTGACACGCCACTGAGTCACCAAAACCTATTTCCCAAAGGAATCGTTCGGGGGCTTGTTTAAAGGCCTTCTATGAGACTGGATTTTCTCCCTCTTTCTTAATCAATGTAAATTCAATTGCATTTCGGAGGGTGGCCGCATAGTATTTCATCATCTCTAATATCCATTTAAAAATGTTAGGTCTACCCAGTTATAATTCTCAGAAGTGGCCTCTCAGTGGCTTAATATGTTATCTCCATTCTCTGAGGCAGTGTTAATTTCCTTTTGTAGTTAATCTATCCTACTACCAAATTTAGTATATTTATAGTTAAAGATTCTGTTAAGAGCTAAGTGATTTAAGTACATCTGGGATAAAGTGGCCTTGGCTTTAACTATGGAACAAATTTTCTTTATTTCATTCTCTTCACTGATAAATCCATAGTAACTGGAGGCATTTCTAGAATTGTGGGCAATTTGAGCCTCTAAAGTTTGATTAAAGATACTTCGGATATTCCTACTGAGAGGCTAGAGAGCTACAGGCCATTTATTCTTGGTTCTGATTCTGGCCCTGGCCCAGCTCTGTGGCACAGGATGGGTCACCCCGGGCTCAGTCCTAGTGCTGCTCAGCTCCTGTGAGTCTGGGGTGGGCATTACTTCCCAGGAAGGTGATGATGGAGCCAGCTGGGTCTTCTCGAGGCCATTGCATAGGGCTCACTCATCAGAAAGAGTCCAGAGACATGGCTTTCAAGGGCGTTTTCGATGCATTCGCTCATCAAACCTGTATTGTGGGCCTCCTGTGTACCGAGCATTATTTTGTTAGGGTTTTTGGGGAAGGCTTCATTGGTGAGGTGACATTTGGGCAGAGAGGGACACGCATGGATTGCAGGAGAGAGCCCTGCCAACAGGAGATCCAATGCGTGAACTGCTTAATAAAGTACCTGCATCTGGAAGCTCCCGTGGAGGTTGGCAGTCACTGCTGCCACTGCTGGTGCGTTGTCAGGGGCTCTGTTAAGAAGCACAAAGGGTGGCACTTTGGAAAATTAGACAAAAATAGGCAGCTACACTGTGCGCCTACAGTTAACGCATCAGTTCTGTTCCCGACTATGATGGGCTGAGTGTTTGTGTCCCCTCTGGATTCATACATATGCTGAAGCCTGATGTCCAGAGTGATGATACTGGGAGGTGGAGGGGCGGGGGCTTTGGGAGGTGATGACGGTTAGACGAGGTCATGAGAGGGAGTCCCTCGTGATGTGAATAGTGCCCTTGGAGGCAGAGGAAGAGAGAGGTCTCTGTCTGCGGGCGTGCACCGAAGAAAGGCATGCGAGCACACGGTGCAGTAGTTGTCTGCAAGCTTAGAAGAGAGTTCTCCCCAGGAATGAATCACCTTGACCTTGGACTCCAGCCTCCAGAATCGTGAGAAACACGTGTGTGTTATTTGAGCCACGTGTGTGGAAAAGAGGTTCCAGAAGGAGGGGTTCAAGGTGAGTGTGGGTAACACGGAACAGCTGATTGGGAAACCGGAGCAAGGCGTTTCAGTATGGGTGTGATTGGCGAGGATCTTCCTGGCATGAAGAAGAATACCCCCAAAATGACCAACCCCCCCCCCCAATAAATAAATAAAAGGCATGAGGGATGGAAGTTTGGTGGAGGAACCTGTTTCAAATCCAGGCTCTGCCGTGTAACCCCCCTGAGCTGTAGTTTGCTGTGGACGTAGGTGTCTAGCCTGTGATCGTGGTCACTCTATTTTATTTGATCATATTCCCTTATTTTTGGGGATTTGGAAAGGGTGTGTGAGAGCAGCTAGCAGGTAAGCATCCTGCTTGGGATCCAGGGCTGTGAACTGCCCTTCCCAGTCAGGCACTCAGCAGAGAAACCCACCTCGTTCCAGAGAGCAAAGCGCCTGGCCTCAGCAACAGTGTGGCTGAGGACATTCGGCTGTCTGCTTCTTAGGCCACCAGCTGTTGCTGCAGAATGAAGAAGCCTCCCTAGATGGAGCAGGAACAGAAGATGCTTCTCTCAGGGTGGAGGTTGATCATTCTAGGTTGGCGGGACACCCTCAGGGGAAACGATTGCTGAGGCGTTCCGAGAGGACTCGGGCCCCGGGTGTCATGGCGATTTGCCAGGGGATCCGGGATGAACGACCCTTTCTTTGACCACATGTGGCTCATGTTGGGTTCTAGAAAACCTTGGAAGGACTAATAGCCTGGTTGTGCCAGGATTTGTGTTTTGGAACTGAAATGTGGTGACTCCACCTGTAACCTTTTCAAGACAAGGTGGGAGAAAAGCAAGGTCTGTTATCTTGCTCTGTGAATCCAGGTTAGGTCCAAGGGGAAGGGTGTGCTGCCTAGAGAGGGAGGAGCCGAAAAGGATGCGGGGCTTGGGATGAACATCACAACCTGAGCGGCCTGCCCAGCCCACCCTTGATAGCTCATGAGTCGTGCCATACTGCTGGGAGGCGAAAGGGAAGCCAAAACTTTGTGACAAGGAGGTAGAACATAAAGACCGGACTTGAACTGGTTGTTAATGGCTTGTACCAGTAAGGATGCATTAGGTTGTGATGCAGTAACAAACATCCCCAGATCTCTGTGACTCTGTAAACGCAGTGAGTTTATTTCCCACTCATAAGAAGAGGGAAGGGTGGGTGGAGTTCTGCTCATTAAAGTCGCTGACCTCAGCCCCATCTCCTACCCAAGACTCTGTCATTTGCAGTACAGAAAAGGGGACACAGCAGATCAGTGCCTGCCCTTGAAAGCTTCTGCCCAGGAGTATTACTTGCCTCTCCTCCCCCCCCCCCCCCCCCCCCACCCCCCAGCCCCCTGCACAGATCATTAGCCAAAAACAAGTCCATAGCCATGTCCAACTTTGGATGGACAGGGAAGTGCAAGCCTACTGTGTACCCCAAAGAAGTGAAGAACCAGGGCAGCTGTGAGCAGTTTTATTAACTGCCACAGTGGCAGTGGAAATGGCATCTATTTTTAATGTGGGTTGGAAAATAATTGGTCAGATATTGCAGGATTTTTTTTTTTTTTTTTTTTTTTGTAGAGGGTAGAAAAGCGCTTACGGATTTAAAAGACCTGGCAGAGCACCTATGTTTTAAACAGAAGGAAAAGCTGACATCGGGGACCAGCGACACAGAGATTTCACTTCTGTGCCATGACAAATACCAGGGAGATGTAATTGCAAAATGAAGCTGCAAGTGTCTTACCCAGGGAACTGGGTAACAACCTGCTTGGCTTCATAAAGAAGGAATAATATCCAATTAGACTAAGTGTATTCGGTGCCTGAGTGACAAGCTCCGGAGACCTCAGGGCCTCTGGGGCCCCCAGGGCGGTTTCAGGAGGCTGTCTGAGACCTGTCCGGGGTGTGAGGGGACGGCCCCGCCACACAGCAGGAGCTGATCAACATGTCACGCTCTGCTGTGCGCCTCCCGGTAGGGCTGCCTCGGCTCTCCTTCCACCGGAAGGAGGTCCAGCCTAAGTTCTGGGGCACCAGCACCTTGTCTCCCGGCCGCCTATGCTCTGACTGTACCGCTGGGCTCATGGCCGGTGCCATGTTGGTCCCACATCTCAGAATGACCTCCCGGGCCCTCAGGCCTCAGGATCCGTGTCCCCGCCGCAGGCCCATCCCGCACGGTCACTGCTGTCCCTCTTCCCGGAAGTATCAGTACTTTCTAGGTCAGACTGAAGGGTCCACGTGTGAGTCCCTCTGGTTCCTGTCTGCGTGACCTCTGAGCAAGTGCCGAACCCCTCTGAACTCCCCTTTTCTCCCCTGTAAAATGTGGTTTCCAACTGTTCGCTCCAGTTAGGGTTTGTGTGAGGGTTGGATGACCAGCTGTATACATCACCAAGCACAGCGCCTGGCCCTCAGCATTGCTGCCTTGAGCGTATCCCCTCTGTCCAAGGCTGACCCGCCCCCCAGCCTTTCTGGTCCTCTGCCCCCTGGGAGGGCACCTTCCTCTGAGTAATGGTGTGTCTGCCAATCGTGCCAGGTGACCATACTGCCAGATCTTTCCTTCCCTAATGTTAGTGTCTCAAGTCCCTGCTGGGGTGCGAGGCTACCTCTTGATTCCCGTGTAACCCTGATACCTCGCTGCTCTCTCTGCAGGTTGACCCCTAGTTGCTTTCATAATTTCATTTTATGTCTTTGTTAATGAGTTGCCTTGTCTCTGTGAAAACAGGTTGAATGTCAACAGTCCGTGGTAAATACTCTTTTCTGTTCAGTTTAAACGTTCGGAGCTAGACTGGAACCCCGGGCCTTGGCTTCGTGTATTTTAGTTCCCTTGGTGTGACGGTGTTTGGTACTTAATTATATGCAAACTGCGTTAGACCTGGATGAGAGCGGGGTTCACTTAAGTGGATTGTCCTTGCTATTTAAGCCAATGTGGGAGTAAAATCCACCAGCTTGAGTCAATGAAAGGTTCGGTATTAGATGCAGGGTATTGTAGGGGAAGATCATTAGCCAGGGAAGGGAGACCGCATTGTATTTCTGTCTTTGCCACATAACCCTGCTCTTCGGCAAATCACTTAAGTCCCACGGATCGGTTTCTTCCTCGTTTCAAACACTGTGTCAGGTGCTGCGTTGAGCAAGGTATGCATAGTGTCCTATTTAAAACCCTAATGATGGTCCTTTAGATGTTGGGACTGTTACTATTTTCATTTTACAACAGAGCAAAGTGGGACTCAGGTTAACTGGCTCCAGACAAGACAGCTAGTAAGAGGCACCACAGAGACAGGAGCATGTCGCTGGCCATTGCCCTCATCCAGGAGGCACACTGCCTGTTTTGGCAGGTGACCCATATGGGCCCTTCCATCCCAGTAAATTTCCGCTTCTGGTCAGTTAAATACGAACAGCTGAAAGGCAGAAATCATCAGGAAACAATGATAAAGGTAATGTTTGTAATAAATATAAAATTTATGTTTTGTCTTTGTGGCCCCCTAAAGTCTGGCTTAATTATTTTAAAGCAGATCAACACTTTGCCTGGACATTTGCAGATCAGCCAGCCAGGGGGCGGACTGAAGAGAGTGAATGGATGCCTGCAGTATCCAGGTGTGTTAGGTACCTGTTGCCACTGTCCCAAATGTAGTGGCTCCCATGTTGTAGTGGCCAAACAACATGAGCTTGTTATGGCTCAGTTCTGTAGGAAAGAAGGCTGTTGCAGGTGTCAGTGTTCCTTCCTGGAGGCTCCAAGGGGCGTCTTGTTCCCTGCCTCCCTGTCTTTGTGGCCACCACACTCCTTGGCTACGGCCCCGTCCTCACAGCCAGCGACTCTGCATCTCTGTGAGCTTTTCTTTTGCAGCAGATCTTCCTCTGATTGTCTTCTCCCGCCTCCTTTGAGGACACTTGTCTTGTACCTTTGAGGACACTTGTCATTACCTTGGGACTGCTTGGCAATCTTCTTTCACCTGCAGCCCGATTTCCTCTTTGCCACGTAACCCAATGTGTTCACAGGTTCCGGGGACTGGGACCTGGACAGCTTTGAGAAAGGGAGGGGCGTCGTTCTGTCTCCTACACAGTGTTAGCGCGTGGCCCTACATACACAGTAAGAGAATCCAGCACTCCCTTCCTGTTTCTTTCTAACTTCCTGCCCTGCCTTTCAGGATGTATGGAGTGGTTTAGATAGAACCCAAAGTGAGGGTAATTGGTTGATCCTGCTTTCTGGTTGGTAGAACTATAGACACAACGTTGGTGGGAACAAAAAGGCTGACCATATAAGAAGACCATACAGGCAAGGAGGAAGTAGCCTTCGTGTGAGCAGTGGAAAACCAAGGGTCCCAAATAATTGCATGGGCTAATGTACTAGCAAAGATAGAACACTGCTGTTTGTAAATCCCCACTGTGACCAGCGCGAGCCCCCTGATGAGATCAGAGCCCGAACCAGACTATTCTGCCGGGCTCTGAGCTTCTGACCTCAATAGACACCAAAAAGCTTACTAAAGGCTCAGAAGAGAAATGTCTTATTGAAAGTTACTATGTGCCAGGTGTCACCTGTTTGTAACGTTCAACAGAAGATTCATCCGTTCACTCGGCAAAGGTATTTCACCTACCGGGGAAGGGCGTTTAATATATAGGGGTACAGGGATAAATAATTCTGTACGCTGTGGAGGCCGTGGAGACTCACCTTCTGCAGAGGTCAGGTTCCGAAGTCAGCATCTAAGCTGGAGAGAGAGTGCAGTCAAATGACCCCCAAAGATCCTTCCAGATTGCATGTCCTTGGCAACGCAGAGCCAGTTTGGAAACTCGTAGGCCAGTTTCTTGGATTTCAGCAGCAGCCTACTCTTCCCTGGAAAGCAGAGGCCCACTCCCATCCTACCGTCTAGATTTTGGGCGGGCTCTGCCCCCCCCCGTTATCTTCACTTTCCTCAGAGCCATTGCCGTTCAGAGGTGGCTTGTCGGTGGGTGTGTGATTGGACTGTATGGGGTAGGAAGCAATCTTGTATGGAATTCTGTGGTCAAACAATATGAAGACCTACTCTCCTTCCTCCAAGGAAAACAAAATGTAATGATCAAGTTGCTACATTTATGACTGTCACAGTGAGGTTTTAATGTTTTCTCTAGATTTTTGATGTCTAGAGGCGTTACTTCACGGGGAGGGCCCTTCCTGGCTCAGAACTTCCTTAGCCTATGTGCCATGCCGTGTATAAGTGCATCCGAGTTGATGTGCTATCGATAGAGACAGTGATTTTTATTCATTAGAGTTTTTGAGTCTAATTGTTTTTAAACTGCCACTTTTGTTTGTTAAAGATACAGATGTCTGGCCAGAGAGGAAAGCCAGGTGAATTTATTGTTACAATTAGACGCTTCACAATTTGAAAACTTATCACTTAAATTGGTGAAGTGTCACTTTTATGCAACTTGATGTTTAGAAATCCTCGGAGCCCAGGATGAAGCTCGCATGCAATTTAACAAGATCTCGGTGAGATGAAGGAAGTCTCACTTGAGGAGACATTGAGACAAACTGGATGGAATTTTCCGCCTCCCTCCTCCATGGTCGAATAGGTGAAGGGAGACAGACCACAAATTGATTTTTGTGTAACTTTTAAATTAAGTGGAGCGGAGTTAAAAAAAAAAAAAAAAAAAAAAAAAAAAAGAAGTTGCTGGATTTGAAGTTGCCCTGTGTTTGCTGCACGGAAGTTAGTTAATATGTTAATACGAATCCAGATGAGCGCTGCGTGTTTCACTCTTCATGTTAATTTTGTGGTGCCTGCTAGTCTCCGGGCAACCGAGAGCAAGTCATAGGTTATATGTTTTCTTATTTACGGGCATTAAGCAATATCTTTAAAATGTAAAATAAAGCCGACCAAATGCACAGCCCGATAACAACAACAAATCTAATCTAAAGTGACACGGGGGGACTCTCCGCGACGGTTTTCTCTTTAATGTAACATGACTTTAAATTGACGCATCCCCACAGTGATTGAAAAATTCTCAGAGCTTGTCTCCTATGATTACATTTCTGATCTGTACAACTTAATTTCTTAACTCGGTGAGCCTCAGTTTCGCGAGCGAACAGTTTTCTTTTGCTTTCTCTCTTGCTTTCTTTATTTGGCAAGAGACTGTATATGGCAACCAGGCAGACGGAGCTCTGTCACCTTGGGAGTCGGTGGGAAATCCTACGATGTCCAAGGCACAGGAATGCACCGTAGATGATGCGCCTCCACATCTCTGGCTCCTCTTTTCCTTCTTTCTCTCCCCTCCCCTCCCCTGCCCTCCCCTTCCTTTCTCTTCTCTTCTCTCAACTGTGGCAGTGGCTGCACAGCACTATGAATACGCTAAAACCCACAGAGCTGTACCTTTTAAATCGATGAATTATATTGCATATGAACTATATCTCAATAAAGTGGTAATAAATATTGAAAAATTTTTTTAATGTTTAATTTTAATCTTAGAGACACAGAGAGAGAGACAGACTGAAAGAGAGCGCGAGTGAGCGAGCAGGGGAGGGACAGAGAGACAGGGAGACACAGAATCCGGAGCAGGTTCCAGGCCCTGAGCTGTTAGTCCAGAGCCCGACGCGGGGCTTGAACTCACGAACCCGGAGATCACGACCTGGGCCCAAGTTGGACACTTCACCGACTGAGCCACCCAGGCACCCCATTCACACAGTAATATATTTTTTAAAACGTCTCAGGAGTCATCGTCAGCATAATTACTTCATAAATTGCGTTTTGATACATTCAGAATTAATTTGCAATGGGTTATCGTTCCAAGGTAATGCCCAGTGATTGCTAATGCTTGTTATCCAGGGTGCTCAGTCAAATTCTTTATCCACTGGTGTCTAGAATGTGTTGGGATTTTGTTTGATGTTTTCTTCAGTTTGGGGTTCCGTTTCTTGGGCCTCATGTGATATGGGTGAATTTTCTGTGATTCAAAGGCTGTGGTTTTATCACTGATGCTTCCATGTGGGCAAAATAACAGCATCAACTCGAATCGTCCTGATTGCATACGCGCAGGCATAGTGTTCTCACCTTCCTCCGCACCTTTAGTTCCTAAGGTGGCATTGTTTATTCAGCTTGGGTAATTACTAAAGTGAAGAACAATTATCCAACAAGTGTTCCTTTCGGTCCTCACTGTAGGACTGAAATGATTTTTTCTAGGTAATCCCCAAAGCCTCTGACCGTTCTTTTGTTTCCTCCACAGTTTCCAGTGGTATTTTGAGATTTTAAAGAGAAAATCAAAGCTCTCTCCTCCATTTTATCATGTTTCTTTTTCTTTCTTTTCCTTCCTTCCTTCCTTCCTTCCTTCCTTCCACTCAGCTGTCTCACCTTGGGTACTTGATTTTTAACACAGCTATTGGTAATTGTAGACTTTTATTTGAAATATGCTTAATGTTTTCTTATGTAAGACAAGGAAGTTAAGGATAAGAAAACCATTTACACTTTGTTTGACACGAAAAGCAATTTGCAGATGGTGTGACTCAGACCAAGAAGAGTAAAAAGACCCTGTGAGCAATTTTGCGCTAGGATGTGACAATGAGGTACTCATGGTCATAGGATAAGGACTTTGTTCTTGGAGGGAGACGTGCTCGCAATTTCTTCCCTTCACGTGGCCTTTGCTCCAATAATTTCTTTTTTTTTTTCTTTTTAAAGTTTTGAGAGACAGAGGGAGAGCAGATAGAGAGGGAGAGAGAGGGAGGGCAAGAGAGATTCCATGCAGGCTCTGTGCTCGAACCCACCAACCGTGAGCTCATGACCCGAGCTGAAATCAAGGGTTGGATGCTTAGCTGAGTGAGCCACCCCAGACGGCCCTCCAATAATTTCTTTTTGGAAAAATCAGGGTGCAAACTAACCAGCAAGAAGCTTGCATTTAGTACTTGAAGCAAGAAACCTTTAATCAAAAATTTCAACCATTAGATCCGTACATGTTTAGCACCTATTTCTTTTTCTGTCTTCCGAGTGTACTGTGTATCTTTAAGTAGGTGAATCCTGGAGTAGGTTTTATTATATATCACACCACAAAGTTAAGCTTGGTTCATTTGGATTTTAAAAATCTCCAGAGCTTTGAGAATGACTTTGAAACACTCTTTACTGTCGGAGCTTAAAGAAAATAAATCTCGAGTGTCCTCTGTATTAATTCACCTGCTTGGAAAGTTAGAGATTAAAGGGTTTACTGGGGTTTTTATATTTTCTATAATTTCTATTTGTATTGGAGTAAACTGTTCTTTGTAGGGAGTGGTTCAGCTTTCTAAAACAGAAAGAGTCCATTACTGAGAGAAGAAGAATAAGGAAAAAAGTACAGTATAAATACATAAAACTTGTAAGACTTTGTCTGTGCACATGTGTGTGTGTGTATTAGATGTAAAGGAGTTAGTAAATTACTTTAATTAAGTGCACTTTGAAGAAGCGATCCCTGTTTCCATTAATGGTGAGCTTTGTGAGCAAGGACTCATGAGTTTTCCTTTGAAAAGAAAGGTTTTCGTTTTCTTCAAGAAGGCCTTTTTAGCAAAACGAGGAAAGCAAAAGAGAAGTAGATAAGGAAATGAATCACTGTGGGGAGGCAGGACCAGTGTGCTGTATAGCCTTTCTCCGATTCTGGTATCTAGAACCGAGGTTGCTAATTAATGACCCAAGAGCTAGCTCTGTTTGATGAAATGCAAGACGTAACACACATGCTGAGTTTGACTGATGCGTGATTATTACCATCCATTCATGTACAATCCTGTATCTGGAAGATTTGTCATTTATTTTTGACACATTTCTCTCTGATTTCATACACTCATGCAAATAGGTCTCACCTTCCTCCAAAACCTTATTTCCAGAGTCCACTTTGTGTATTCAGTCTGGGTAATTTATTGGCCACTACTCATTTTCCTTAATGCATAATCTCTTCCCCTAATGCTCTCCCTGTCTTGCAAACCAACAATATGGAGAACTAAGTCACAGTGCACGAACTTAAAACTTGCTCTGAGAAAGGAAAGTCAAGGCCTCTCAGCCCCTAAAACACCCTGTGGAATTCATGTCAAATGCCTTCCCTTGGAGGTGGTGGATGGAGCCTGTTTGAAAAGCACCAGAAATCACCATGTGAACTGTGAGCAGTGGCGTTTTTCTGCTTGATCGCCAAGATGGCCACCAGAAAAGAAGCTGGCCGACTCCCAGGGGGCAAAGTGGGGTGACGCTGGCTCATGAGAAGTTAAAAGGAGGCCACTTGCTGTTTTCCAAGTTCATTTCCAGCATGTGTGTCTCAGGGCCAAAGGCCCAGCTGTGCCTCATTAGAACCAAGAGCCTGGCTGTGGTACCACTTAACTAAATAAGAATGAAAGAAAAGAAGGATGGAAGGAGGAAAGAAAGAAAGGAAAGAAAGACCGGAGGAAGGAAGACTAGTAAAGAGAAGAAAAGGAAAGAAAAGAAAAAAGAGAAGAGAAAGAAGAGAAAAGAAGGCCACCCAGCTAAATGGCAACGTAACGTGGGACGACCTGTGCCCGGAACCTTTCGTGTCCCATAATGAGTGTGCCATTTGCTAGATGTTGGGAGAAAAACGACACGGTATGCAGCAGTCAACTTTTTCCTGAAGAAAGAAAGGGAAAAAATTTTTTTTCTCAGCCAAGACATGGGTGACACCTGTTAACTTTAGGCACACGGTGCAAGTGTCAGCCCTGGAAGGCGACTCCCAGGGAGCAGCACTTTTTACAAAACATTTAATCAACTTGGTCGTATTTATAGCCCTGGCGAGGTTGGCCCATTGTTACAAGATGAAATTGTGATATTCAGCAGTTTATACCTTGGGAGCTGGAAGCGTTTCTCCATGGTGAATTTGTAATATTAATTGGCCATGTCAGTTCATGACAAATGTAGTGACATCTATTTCAAGTATTTCAGTTTTATGGTGCTGAAAAAGTGACACACGCTTGAGATAAGTAATCTCACAAAAGATCTTCACGCTCCGAAGCGGTTCCAGAACACGCTCTCAGAGGAGACGCAAATCGGCTGTGGGTTCAGGGGGCCGCCCCCTTCCTTTTGCTCCAGGCTGAGAAGGAGCCTGAGGAGGGAGGAGAGCGGTGCCCTCCCTGTCACACGTCGTTCAGGCTCATGCGACTTGGGTTGAGGCGCGGCCACGGACTCTCTTGCCAGGGCACTGGGCATTTACTTGATCTGCGTGTCTGCTGCTCAGAGGCCGTGCCCATTAGCAAAAGGAAAATAGTGCCATGCTCACTGTGTGCAATCTGCCCTCTTCCCTCTCCGGGGCATCTGGCAGCGTCTGGACATGTTCTGGTTGTCACGTCTCAGGGGGAATGAGTTGCTATTGGCATCTGGTGAGTTCAGGCCAGGAATGCTGCTTAACGCCTACAAGGCATGGGACAGGCCCCCGTGAAGTATTGTTCAGCCCCCAAAAGCCAGTGGGGCCAAAGCTGAGAAACCCTGCAGTTGTGTGGAACATGCCTTTTTCTACTTCTCAATCTTGGCTGGGCCCCAGGAGACCCATGTGACCAAGGTGAGGGGTGCTGACACCTATGGGAGGTAGGGCGGGCAGAGTGAGGGAGGTATGAAGGAAGCCTTCTGGCAGATGGTGAGGGGGCAGACCACAAAACGATGCCACAGAAAACATGGGAGTGGTTAGACCAGGTGTCTTGGGCAACAGAAGGAGGGAGCCATCCCTGCAGTTGGACTGGGCTTCCAGAAGGAGAGGGTGTTTGAGTTCACTTGCAAAGATAGGGCGAAAGGCATTTCAGCCCAACCAAGTGGACACATTTGTCAAATAGAACTCAGCAACATTTTTTCACATGCTTAGTATGACAACGGTTTCCAAAATAGCACCACAACAAAATAGACTTGTGGGTATGCAGGGAGAGTATATTCACACAGTTGTGTTGTCAGCCTTCTCCGTATGTCTAAGATATGGAAGGCTCCCTTATTCCTGTTTTACAGATGTGGAGACTGAGGCCCAAACAGATTAAGTGACTGCTGAAGCTCCCAGAGTCTGTCAGTGAAAAGGAAGGGACCAGAGGCTGCATCTGTTTTTGTTATTGTTGTTGTTCTCTATTAAGTGGAACAAATTGTTATTATTTTTTTGGTGATTATTTCACATGTGTAGTTTCTGATATCACAAACATATATTGCTTGTGAAATTTTAAAGATGCAGTCAGGTCAAAGAAAGAAAAGAGAATTGTCCTGGAAACTGCTCCTTTCCAATTAACACGGTTTCCATGCTATTAAATCGGCAGCAGCAGCATTTGTAATAGCTGCCCAGTGCCTTAATGTATAGGTGGACTGTAATTTACTTAACCAATCCCCTGTTGTTGGACATACAGGTTATGCACAATTTCTCAATTGAAAATGCAGTCGTGACGAATGTCTTTGTAGCACACACCAATCACTGATTGCCAAGTGTGCAACCAAGAGCTGGTTCTGAGAGAGGGGGTGGGCTTTGAGGTAAATTGCTAAATTGTCTTCTTGAAAGATTGAGAGGTTACTTGCTTGTATTTTCATTTCGTATAGTTTTCCGAAGCCAAGTTGAATCTTGGCTACTTTCACTATGTAGTTCTTTGAATTACTGAAGCTAAACCTTTTTTTGTTTTGTTTTGTTTTGTTTTATATGTACTTATCAACACTGTCTCTTTGGAAAGAGTCTCTTCATGTCCATTGATTTCTATCACTGTGCCTTTATGTTTATGAAATAACTTTTTATGTGTTCAGGTTGGGATAGTAGCCCTTTGTTATGTTTATCATAAGTATTTCCTCACGATCTCTCCTTTTTTTGTCTTATAATTTTATGCTTAATTTAATTTTTAAGGTTTTATTTTTGTTTTCAGACAGAGCATGAATGGGGGAGGGGAGAGAGAGAGAGAGAGAATGTCTGCCCTGACATATGGACCCTGACTCCAACTGAGAGCCGTGAGATCATGACCTGAGCCAAAACCAGGATGCTTAACAGACTGAGCCACCCATGCACCCCTGTGCTTCATTTTAGTGTAGCCAAATTCGTCAGCCTAGTGTCTCTTGTCTCTGCTTTTCATTGTTATGTTTTAAAAATCCTTCTCCACTGTAACATTCTATTCGCTATGCCTTACTAGCCCTTACTAGCTCCTATGTTTAACCTTGAAATCATTGAATTCATTGGGAATCTTTTTTTTTTTAATTTGCCAAGAGAAATGGGGTGTCTATTTTCTTTTCCCCAGATGATTAGTCAGTTGTTCCAACACCAGTTATTGGAATACTTTATTCCTTCCCCAGTAAGTACACCTGGGCTGATTATGAAAACTATACTTCAATGGATATACTTAGTATTTTCAGTGAATATACTTCAATATTATTTCATGTTAATTCATGAAATATTAGAGTAATATATAAAAATCCTGGAATCCTACCTTTTGGGTATATTTTGCTTTTTAGCTTCCAACCAGCCCATCCCTTTGAGTTCTATGCTATTTTCCATTTTTATAATTTGACTCCCTTTCATATTACATTGAAATATATAATTGTCTTTTTCCCACCCAAGACTTTAAAAAAAAAAAGAGTTCTGGAGCTGCCGCTCCTTTTACTGTTATTTCTGCATCTAAAAAACAAAACCAAAAAACCATAACCTTGGCATTTTGGCTCCCTTTGAGAAGCAAGGCATGTAGTGCTCAGTTATGTCTTCTTCTTCCGGGTATCCTCAGCATTAGTGCAATGAATGGTGGGCGATGGATATTCTTGGCAGCTCAGACAAGACCTCCATGGGTGAAATGCTCTAATTCCGCCCTCCCCTGGGATTGAGTTTAGGTTTAATTTGGTTTGCAAAAGGCACCAAGCCTGCCACTTCCCAGGCATCCAAGAGAAAGGTCCCTAATATTTCGAGTCTCCAGATCCTACGTTTAAGACCTCTGCTTTCTCAGGGATGCATATTATGCCAGAGAAACCTTAATAATGATTTTCCTTGACATTGCCTAGAAAATACTAGAAAGGAAATGCTTTAAAATGTTATTTGGTGTCCCGTGCCATTTTCTTGTGTAGCCTGAGCTACACTGCTCACTGCTGTGCTGCTGCCCCTCTTAGAGATGACACGAGGTAACAGATGTGTCTCATTTATTGTCACACCGAATAGGTAATAAAGGCCAGACATGACTGTTGTGGTTCTTGCTGATGGGCACACTTATCAAAGGTACACGTTCTGTGTGTCATATGCAGGAAATGCATTTCCAGTGACCAGGCCAATCAGTTAAGAGCTGTTCCCGGACATAAGGATTTCATACAGACAGATTCATATCACTTCCATTATATGCACCTCTTGCCTTCTTAAATGTTTAAAAAGAAATTGCTTTGGACACCAGGAGGTATTTATATTAGCATTTACACACCCTTCCTTTGTACTTCTTTAGTTCACGATGCAAATGGCCTGCCTTCTTGTTAGTGTCCTCAGGGCTGTGTAATCTTTCATCTATGTTTGCAGTCAGAACCATGTGGGCTCTTAACATTACTACAATATCATTTTTTTTGTGGAATCTTCTTCTTCCCCATTATTCATTTTTAACCCCACATAGGTAAACACCCCAAGTTTACTTTTTGTGGATTATATATTTTAACATTAACATACTTTTCATACACATTTGAGGGAGTTTTATCATCATTACTCAGGCTTTCTTGAAGTCAGGGGAGCTAGACCCATGTTACCTGGCCACTTTAACCAATATGCTATAGTTCCGTCCTGTCACCTTTTCATTTATTCATCCATTGGGATAGTTGGTGACCAATGGAAGATAGAATCTTTATCCTTTTGAAAATACCTATCATCCCTCTCATGAAAGTTGCTGCTATCTCGTGTATATATAATCACTCCTGGGAAGTGTTTTCTTTGATTTGTGATTAAAATTGTGTATCTCCTAGACCCCAGTCTATGCCTCTTGTCTATGGGCTTAGAAGATGCTTCTCTTCAGAGAAGGAGGGATAAAGTCAGAAGTTACTCAGGTAGGAAAAACAAACCAACAAACAAAGGTGAAATCAGGTTCTAGTTAACCCAAATGCAGCCATGGGTAGAATTTTAGGCTGATTTATATTCTATTTCACCACAAGATGTCACCAGGACACCATACCAGCATGGCCTCTGGAACACCTCTCTGGCCAGTAGAGTTATGGTAATCCCCTAGCGTCAGCCTAGGGCCTTGGGGAGGGTGGGCTGGGAGGGGACCCCATTCTAGGGAGCTGGAGGACATCACAGATGCCTTGATGCTTCTTCCCGCTCCAGGGGCCTGTCACTTCCAGCCTTTGGGTGGAGAGTGAGGGCTGGTGACACGACACAAGAGGGTCATCATGAAGTCCAAGGTGTTCTCTTGGCACTGCAACTTTGTATTCCTTGCATGGGGAAGAGGCATCTGTGAGGAGACTCCGTATGCATAGCCATGTCCCCCCTTTCAGTCGACATTTGTTGCATGAATAGGAATCCCATTCTCGTAGATGAAACAGGATTTCAGCTTTGCGGGCCTTGTAAAATTTGAGCTTTTTGGTGAATGGCGTTATTTGAGAAACGTACCATTGAGGTTTCACCTTGCACATGTCATTGTCAGCTGGCAGATCATCCAGTGAGTACTCTGTTTCCCTGTGGAGTTGTGGAAATGTTCCACCAGACCTGGGGGTTCTGGGGACTGTGTGTTCCAGGGGTCCCTTAATCCCAACTTAACTATTTTGAGTTCTTGGCGGTGTTTATGTAGAAAGTCAAATCTAATAGCACTTTCCTTGGTCACCTGGTATCTTCTCGTTTTTATTCTTCTACCTTAGATTATTTGTCATCCTGAATTATGCCAAGGCTGGTTTGTGCTAAGGAGCTTGTCATTTAACTCAATAAAATAATAACAGCGTGTCCCATTTGTATAGTGCTGTCTGTAGGATCCTTTTAACATGTGCTCATCTGGCTGCTTAACTGTTCCTGTTGGTTGAATTGAACACACCAATAAGGGCAAATATTAATTCTCTGTTTTGGAAATAAAACCAGGGTTCATAGTGTGAATACTCAGCAAAAACTCCATAAATATTTTTGGAAGAGCCAGGACTGGAACCTTGAATTCTTGGTTCTTAATCAAGTTACTTTTCAACTCAAGTTAATTTTTTCCTGTTTGTTTAGTTTTTATTTATAATCTCCCCTTTTTTCTTGTTCTTTAAAATTTTTGTTTTTCATGTTTATTTTTGAGAGAGAGAGCAGGGAGGGACAGAGAGAGAGGGAGACACAGAATCCGGAGCAAGCTCCCGGCCCTGAGCTGTCAGCACAGAGCCTGACATGGGGCTCAAACCCACGGACCTTGAGATCATGACCTGAGCTGAAGTTGGACACTTAACTGATTGAGCCACCCAGGCGCCTCCCCCCACCACCCCTGCCCCTTCCTGTTCTTTTAAACTCAGGAAGAGACTTTGACTTTTAATTGTCACCATTGTATGATTTAACCTATATCTGGCCCTTTAGAAGTTTAGTTTCTTCTGTAAAAGTTTTTTTAAAAAATAATGGTGTGGACTGTTTGTGACCTTGTGTGTATTTATAGGACCTGGAGTAATTAGCCTGAGGAAGAAGTAATTTCTGTTTCTGGAGTTCCTGTAGGTCTCAGATTCCCAGCCATACTTTTTGTTTTTGGGTTAATTAAGTGGACCGTTTCGGTGTCTGTAGTTCATTTAAGCCATAAACCTGTGGGCCATGTGGAATCCCATTAGTGAAACCTTAGCAGAGTGCCCCCATCAGTACCAGTCTTCCTCCTGAGCAGTAGTGGCTGATCCTTTGTTCTTTCTCCTGAGAGCACCTTCTCAGATGCTTCTTTCCTTGTTGACAGTCTAATACACCCCAATTTATCCAGTATATGCTGCCAAGGAAGGTTTGGGGAAATACTTGAATTACAGAGTGACAAATAGCATGAGCGTCTGCAGTCACATCTGACACGCTGTAATGAATTTACAGAAGACTAGGTCCGGCAGTTCAGCTGTGTCCGTGGTGTCTTGGGTGGAAATGAGCACAGGCGTAATGTATGGGCGCACACATACAGATATATTCTTTGACCGGGCCGTGTTCATGGCAGTTAGGAATTTAAGCACAGGAAATTATGAAAAAGTAATCCCAAATTACATTTGAACGATATTGATGAATATGCTTGCCTGGTAATATACCACTTTTACGGCATCCTAAGTTACCTTAAGTGGTTGATGAAACTTTTCACTGAGAATATTGTCAGGTGCTGAGTACCTGTTGTCAAAGCCGTGGATAATTTGCAAAGGTTTCAAATGGGAAATTTGTTTTCTCCAGCTAGGAAGCTTGGTCTCAGATCTACTTCTAAGGTTCAGTGTGAAAGGGAATGTAAACTCACTTTAAGCAGGGGAAACATGATGGGGAAAATAAATCAGCCTGGGGCCTAGGCTCGGGGGCTGATGAGGGATGGATCCTGATACGTGGCCCCAAGGCGGTGATTCTATATTTTCCACCCATTTTGGTTATCCGTGCCGCTCCTTATCTCCTTAGTGCAGAAAACGGAGAGTTAGTTCAGTATTCTTAAGAACCTCCCATGATTGCATTTAGGCAATGGATTTAACAGGTATCATTATCTCTTATTTAAGCTCAGACTGTGGTGTGCACGCAGGCCTGTTGGTGTGATTCATCACTGGTATGTCTGGGTTTTATTAGAAACGCTTCGAGAGCAGGGAGACAAGAACACGAACTGACGACATTGATGATTCTGGCAGCTTGACATTACCCAAGCATTCTCTTTGTTTGGTTTTCCTTCAGACTTAGATTTTGTTGTTGTTGTTCTGTTGTGTTTTGTTTTTTTTCTGGGTTTTTGGTTGTCTTTTTTAGTTGTTTCTTTAAGAGAATGGATAGGGGCGAGGCAGTTCCTCCTGCAGCTTTCCTCCCAAATCAAACTGTTTCAAAGCCTTTTGCAAAACTCTTTTATGCATTTTGCTCACTGGTTGAGCAAGAGTTACGCACGAGAAGTGGCTTAGGCATTTTCACTGTGTCCATAAAGAAAATGTATATTACTATGCGTTGCACATTTGCCACTTAGAATTTCTGAATACAAATTAATCAACTTGCAGCTGTGAATAACAATAAAACACAAGATAATGTACCTGCAGAAATGAGGGCATTTGAAATCCGTTCTCAGGTGGCCGTCAGAAATAGCCAGCCAGAGTGCTGCTACCTGTTTTCCATAATTGCGTGGCTTTGCCTTTCCTTAGTTAATCCGTTTAATAAACTCCCCTGCAGAATCTAAATGCTTAAATTTAGTTTCTTTTTGTCTTTATGGTGTTTATCATTGTTAACGTGGCATCAGAGTAGCTCAACTTTCGCATCATGATAAATTCATAACCCAAGAGAAGGCAGAAAACATAATTATTATCAATTGCCTCTCTCCCGGAATTGCCATTGGCTGAATGGAGCAATATACGAACCAAAGGAGTAGCTGATTCAGAGAAATACGGGGTTGGAATTGGGCCTTGTCTTGATTGCATTGCCATTGTTTAGAAGTCCTTCCCATTGGACTTCTCTTCAAGTTTGCCCGTACGGTAAATTCTGCAAGGCGTGTCAATATTTTAAGAGGCCTAAACTTTGATTTTTTTTTTTTCCTACACAATATGGAATCCAATGTATTTATTCAATCATTCAGTAAGTCTTCACTTACTGAAGGTAAGTGGGTTAGGACTTACCTGTGAATTTACAGATGTGGGTTAGGACACACCTGTGAATAAGGTGAAGTCTTTGTTACCTTCTATCAGAGGAATACAATTTATACAGTATGTAATACGTCATATGATAGAAAGCGATAGAAAGTGCATTCCTTTTTTTTTTTTTTTTTTTTTTTTTTTAGAGGAATGAAGTCGTTCACCGACAGCTTCAAAAATCACTCTCCTCAAAGTTACGAGTAGGGAAACTTACCCGTTGAAGAATTTCAGTTTTTCACTAGGGAGACATAGTGCCAGGGTGACTGCAGTCTGAATCGAACGTGTTTGTCTCTTCATTCATTTACAGCAATAAGGATGTGGCACTGTACAGGAAGTGTCTGTGGGTCTCATTCATTGGAAACTGATAAATACACATGGCACTGTGACTTGACTCTCATCCCATGCCTGGTTGCACCTGGTCAGGCACTGCCTTTCCAACAGCCTTGAACTTATTTGGGCCAGTCTCGGGTTCACAACGAGGGATTTGCACAGGTTTGTAGAAGTGAATCTGAATAGATAAGGATTTCATGAAAGCAACGCTCACTGTTGGACAGAAATTCTTGTCCCTACAAATTTGGGGCCGTGATAAAGAAAACTATCTTTTGAAGTCTGAGAAATTTGGAGGTTCTCTCAAGGGGCTTATTTTTTTTTTTTAAATTAAATTATATTTATGTATTTATGTATTTATTTATTTTTTAATTTACTTTTGAGAGAGAGAGAGAGCATGAGCAGGGGACGGGCAGAGAGAGACAGAAACACAGAATCTGAGGCAGGGTCCAGGCTCTGAGCTCAGCACAGAGCCCGATGCAGGGCTCAAACTCGTGAAGCACAAGATCTTGACCTTGAACCCAAGTTGGCTCTTTAACCGACTGAGCCATCCAGGTGCCCCTACTGATTTTTTTTTTAACTTTTTTTTTTTTAAAGAAAATTTTTGTTTTAATGTTTATTTATTTTTGAGAGAGACAGAGATGGAATGCGAGTGGGTTGGGGCAGAGAGAGAGGGAGGCACAGAATCGGAAGCAGGCTCCAGTCTCCGAGCTGTCAGCACAGAGCCTGATGTGGAGCTTGAACTCACGAGCTGTGAGATCATGACCTGAGACAAAGTTGCATGCTCAACCGACTAAGCCACCCAGGCACCCCAGATTTTTTTTTTTTTTTTAGTAGGAGGAATAACATTTTTTTAAAATTTGAATTTACTTTTTCCTAAGGTAGGCTCTTTTGAAGATTCAGCGAGATCTATAAAAATCCTTCAAAAAATGTCAACTGCTTCTCAGGATTCTCACTATCATTTATCTAGAGATCCAAAAGGAATGAATATCTGGGTCTGTTTATTTGTTTCTGAAGGACCTGCCCTCATTTAACGCTACTATCTTTTAGAGGTTTGTGGAAGGAAGGCCAGGAAAGAAAATATTCATTAATTTTGTCTGAAAAGTGGTCACATCAGCCGAAACCAGTTCAAAGTCAGAGACTGGAGTTAGGTTTTCTTGTAGTTCCACATATCTGGAATGTTCTCGAGACATTGCTCATGGCCACCGTGCTTAGCTGACCTTTCATTGTTGTACAGATTTATTCACCTCTGTTCAAGATACATCTTCCCCTATCATAATGGCCAGGTGGAGGATAGTTTCAATATGTTGTGGTGGCCTGTGTCAGACAATGTGTGGCTTCTGCGTGAATGGATTCCATAACAAGCACCCCGTTTGAGCTCAACCAAAAATCTGACACATTGTCCTTGGACGATTCCGTTTGCGTTCCAGGATATACCTCAGTCTCGCCAAAATATGCCGATGTTTTCCTCTCCTTGGGCTCTGTGCTGATTCCTTTCACTGGGAAAAGCCATCCCCAGTTCTTGGCCCTGGAGGCATCTAAGTATTGGCTGCTCCTCCTGGCCTTCCCGCCGAGCCGTGTGGCCTAACATTCTAATCCTACAGATACAGGACCAGCTTGTTAATTATGTTAGAGGAACTTAACTGATTTTAGTCCCGAACATGGGGTTGTTTCATACTTGTTTTTTTTTATATCTGGATTTTATAATGAATTCACCATACATGTAGCTATTCCTTTGATTTTTTTTTTTTTTAGAAAAAAACAAAAACCCAAAAAACAACAAACATAAAACCTTTGTGAATGCTGATACACAGCCTTTATAAATTTAAAGTGTAATGTTCAAAATGCCCTAACCCCCGAATTCTCTGGTTCAGGTTATTATATTTTTATGAGCATCAATTTTGATAGAGGCCTTTTAAAATCAGTTGCTCCCTGTAATTACAAATCTGCCTTCTGGTATTTACCATATATCACATGAATATACTTGAGGGTCATGAGAAGTTCACATGTGCAGTGTAGGGCCCCATGCCTTTCACCAAAGTGTTGGCTCAAGTAGCTGTGTTTTTGTACATCTCTGCAGGATGTACACGTTCTCCAATAGCCGGACTCCTATGGCCTCACGCCCTTTCAGTTTTGAAAGCCTTGAGAAAGAGCAGTTTGTTTAATTCAGGATTTCGGGCAGTCCAGGACTTGATCAGGTATTTTTGAACTTGAAGAACTAGGAAGCCATCACCTCGAAATTTTCCCAACTTAATTTTCCCAACCCAGAAGTCACTCTGATTTTTATTACACATTGACGGTAATTCACTTGGATTGATTTGGGCGGGGTGGGGGGCACCTACAAGTCTGTATTTTAAAAATAGAAGTAAAATGAGAAAGACCCATGAATGTCATCATCTAAGGGATTTGAAAGTAAAATTTAACTTAAAAAATTTTTGATCAAGTTGATATAGCAGGATCTTGGATATAGATTTTCCTTTTTTTTTTTTTTTTTAACTAGGGGATAGAGACAGAAACCAAACTTCCAACTTCCTGCTGGGTGGTTTTGAAAACTCACAAATAACTGTGGGTCCTTCCATCAAGAGAAGGGGGAGAGGAAAACCCCACCCCTTACCAGCTGGCTTTAAAATGAGAAAAAATACACACACACACACACACACACACACACACGTATAATAATGTTGATGATGATAAAGGAGGAAAACGCCACAAATAATTAGGAATTTATTTTAAATTATCATGAAATATTTATCATTGTTATTGATGGGGAAAGGACCATATCACACCTTATTTCTTCATTGAGCTCAGCACTTCAGAATGTGTCCGTGTTGCTCAGTCATGGTGTGTGTTCTTCGATTTGGTTCTACGTTTTGTTTTTGGAGAGGACGCATCAGTAACGTTGAACTTCTGGCATGGTGAGACAAGCCTTCCTTGGCCTGCTCTTATCCCCTGGTGGCCTGGAGAGCCGGAAGCGCATGCCAGATGCTCGTGGTTAAGGATGAAGCGAGAGAGCACTGCCTTCCTCTAGACTAGAGAAGCCTCCAGACCACAGCTGTGGTGCCACAGGGGCCCTTGACCTTGACTCCACTGGTCTGTTGGGACTATCAGGGCCTCCCAGCTCATTTTGCAGTCTCTGCTTCCCACCTTGTGCCTTTTTGCTCCTGACTCCTACTCTGGGCCCCCTCCTTCAGACCCTTCAAAGGGAGGGGATCTGACTGGTCATGTGTAGTCACATTGTGCCTTTTGGACAAAGCACTCAAGCCAGGCCACCTCGGGGTCTGGCTGTTCTCACATCATGGGTGCTCCCTCCCATTGCACAGACAGCAAGCCCAAGGTAATCGAGGCAAGGAGATCCCGGAGCCACCCATTTCCGAGGACACGCAGGCTCACTGGGAGCCTGTGAGTGGAGGTGTTGCCCCCGGCAGAGGGCTGTGAGCTTGGTTCCTGCCAGAAACCAGAACGAGGCCTTTGTCTCTGAAGGGCCAGAGAGCAAATATTTTCAGTTTTGCAGGCTGTACAGTCTTTGTTGTAATTACAGTTGACCCTTGAGCTGCATGGGTTTGAACTTCGTGGGTCTACTTATATGTTGATTTTTTTTTTCTTAATATGAAATTTATTGTCAAATTGGATTCCATATAACACCCAGCGCTCATCCCAACAGGTGCCCTCCTCAATGCCCATCACCCACTTTCCCCTCTTCCCCAACCCCCATCAACCCTCAGTTTGTTCTCAGGTTTTAAGAGTCTCTTATGGTTTGGCTCTCTCCCTCTCTTTTTTTTTTTTTTCCTTCCCCTCCCCCCACGGTCTTCTGTTAAGTTTCTCAGGATCCACGTAAGAGTGAAAACATATGGTATCTGTCTTTCTCTGTATGACTTATTTCACTTAGCATAACACTCTCCACTTCCATCCACATTGCTACAAAAGGCCGTATTTCATTCTTTCTCATTGCCATGTAGTATTCCATTGTGTATATAAACCACAATTTCTTTATCCATTCATCAGTTGATGGACATTTAGGCTCTTTCCATAATTTGGCTATTGTTGAGAGTGCTGCTATAAACATTGGGGTACAATTGCCCTTATGCATCAGCACTCCTGTATCCCTTGGGTAAATTCCTAGCAGTGCTATTGCTGGGTCATAGGGTAGGTCTATTTTTAATTTTCTGAGGAACCTCCACACTGTTTTCCAGAGCGGCTGCACCAGTTTGCATTCCCACCAACAGTGCAAGAGGGTTCCTGTTTCTCCACATCCTCGCCAGCATCTATGGTCTCCTGATTTGTTCATTTTAGCCACTCTGACCGTGTGAGGTGATATCTCAGTTTGGTTTTGATTTGTATTTCCCTGATAAGTGACGTTGAGCATCTTTTCATGTGCCTGTTGGCCATCTGGAAGTCTTCTTCAGAGAAGTGTCTATTCATGTCTTCGGCCCGTTTCTTCACTGGATTATTTGTTTTTTGGGTGTGGAGTTTGGTGAGTTCTTTATAGATTTTGGATCTAGCCCTTTATCTGATAGGTCATTTGCAAATATCTTTTCCCATTCCCTCGGTTGCCTTTTAGTTTTGTTGACTGTTTCCTTTGCAGTGCAGAATCTTTTTATCTTCATGAGGTCCCAGTAGTTGATTTTTGGTTTTAATTCCCTTGCCTTTGGAGATGTGTCAAGTAAGAAATTGCTGTGGCTGAGGTCAGAGAGGTTTTTTCTTGCTTTCTCCTCTAGGGTTTTGATGGTTTCCTGTCTCAAATTCAGGTCCTTTATCCATTTTGAGTTTATTTTTGTGAATGGTGTGAGAAAGTGGTCTAGTTTCAACCTTCTGCATGTTGCTGTCCAGTTCTTCCAGCACCATTTGTTAAAGAGACTGTCTTTTTTCCATTGGATATTCTTTCCTGGTTTGTCAAAGATTAGTTGGCTATACTTTTGTGGGTCCAATTCTGGAGTCTCGATTCTTTTCCATTGGTCTGTGTGTCTGTTTTTGTGCCAATACCAGGCTGTCTTGATGATTACAGCTTTGTAGTGGAGGCTAAAGTCTGGGATTGTGACGCCTCCCGCTTTGGTCTTATTCTTCAATATTACTTTGGCTGTATGTTGATTTTTTACAGTACAGTACTGCAAGTGTATTTTCCCTTCCTTATTGGTTTTGCTTTGTTTTCAATATTTTATTTATTTTCGAAAGAGAGACAGAGTACAAGCAGGGGAGGGGCAGAGAGAGAGAGAGGGAGACACAGAATCCGAAGCAGGCTCCAGGCTCTGAGCCGTCAGCACAGAGCCTGATGTGGGGCTTGAACTCACGAGCCATGAGATCATGACTTGAGCTGAAGTCGGACGTTTAACCCACTGAGACACCCAGGTTCCCCATTATGGTTTTCTTAATAACATTTTCTTTTTTTTTTTAGGTCACTTTATTGTAAGAATACAGTGTGTGTGTGTATGTGTGTGTGTGTATATATATATATATATATATTATATAAAACATATGTATAATTTGTATAATGTACAAAATATATGTTAATCGAATGTTTGTGTCATTGGTGAGGCTTGTGGTCAACAGTAGTCTATTAGTAGTTAAGTTTTGGGGGAGTCAAAAGTTGTAGATGGATATTCAACTGTGTGAGCGATGGCACCTCTAACCTCTGTATTGTTCAAGGGTCAACCGTACTCATTTTGCTGTTGGAACATGAAAGTAGCCACAGGCAATGCATAAATGAATGGCTGTGTTCTGATAAAACTTTATTTACGGGAACAGGCAGTGGGCCAGACCTGGCCCAGGGACCATAGTTGTTTGCTAGACTCTAGTGTGTAGAGTACAGTTTCTGAGCCTCAGATCTGCCTCTTGCTAACCTTGCGACTTGGGAAGTTAATTGAAATCCTATGGCCCAGTTTTCTCTTCAGTCAAATGGGGACAAAATAGCTTTTTAGCATAGTTATTAAAAATGTTTGATGAAATGATGTGCACAGTGAGCTCAGAGTATAAGATCTCAACGAATACTGTTTTCATCAATGATCTCCTTATGCACACTTCCAGCAGAAGGTGGGAGATGGTTCTGGATCTGAGGCTGTTGGAAAATAAATAGATGTTATTGTGAAGCTTTTGATTCTTCAGGTTGTCAGCTGACCTTGATTTTTTGGCAGATGCATTCAGAGCTTTAAAGGTCATTTTGTGTTTTTTTCCTTTCCATGTTGGGAACATCATCTGCATTGCCATTTTAAACACTAGATTTGCCTTTAAGTGGTTTACTCGCATGTGTTTTTTCCGTAATTGTTTCCAACTCTTTCTGAGGCTGGACCACACGTTTTATTCATTTATCTTGTTAAATTTTATTTTAGAGAGAGAGAGAGAGAGAACGAGCATACCAGCAGGGTACAGGGGCAGAGGGATAGAGAACGTTAAGCAGGCTCCATGATCAGTATGGAGTCTGATGCGGGGCTTGATCCCATGACCCTTGGGGTCATGTCCTGAGCTGAAAGCAAGGGTCAGATGCTCAACTGAGCCCTTTAGGTGCCCCTGGACTGTATGTTTTAATTCAGGGTTTGTCCAATCTATTACTGCATATTCTTGGCCCAAGCATGCTAGGATAGTAATGTACCCTGAAACTGATAAATCAAGAAGTTATGTTCATATTTAATAATTAGCATGCACGTGGGGTACCTGCATGGTTAAGTCCGTTAAGTGTCCAACTTTGGCTCAGGTCATGATCTCATGGTTCGTGGGTTTGAGCCCCACGTTGGGCTCTGTGCTGACAGCTCAGAGCCCGGAGCCTCTTCACATTCTGTGTCTCCCTCTCTCTTCCCCCTCCACCACTTGCACTCTGCCTCTCTCTCAAAAATAAATAAACTTAAAAAAAATTTTTAAGATAATTAGCGTGTGCTCAGTGTCACAGTGGGCCTCAAAGGGGGTCCTGGAGTCTGGGAATGGATGCACTGTTCTCTAATGGTGATATCTGCATCCCTGCTTGGCTTATTAAGCTCGTGATAAGCCTTCAGAGGCTTCTACGATGGTTCGAAGTCTTGCTGATTTATGTTCACTGGGCATTTTGTAAATATTCAGATTAACGATGGTACCTACTGAACATGATGTGAAGTTCATAGCCTGTCTTCTGTACCATGATCCCAAGTGAGAAAAAACATTGCATTTGGCCTACATATATATATATATTTTTTTTTTTAAAGGGAGTGTTTGTTTAAGGAAAATAATTTTGCCCAGTTATGGCTCATATCGTATTTGGTGTTTATATTTTAAAAATTAAGGAGAAAGCAGTTTGTTTTTTCCAGAATGACTTGTGAGTCAAAGGTGAGGGATGTCTACTTCTGGGAGCTATGAGGTTTGTATTGCTCTGATCTGGCCAAGGGCTTTCCCTTGGTCCCTTTGTGGGGGAGGGTCACAGTGGGTCTCACTCTGGACCTTGCTTGACCAGGAATGACCTTGAGCAGGGGTCACAAACAGCTGCCTGCCCTTGTGCCGAATACAGCCCGCACCTGTTTGGGTATGGCCTGCAAGCTAAGAATAGTTTTTACTCTTGTCATTTATTTTTAAATGCTGAAAAACAATCAACAGGAGAATATTATTTCATGACACATGAATATTATATGGAATTTCTATTTCAGTGTCCATTGATAAAATTTTAAATTTTATCAGTAAAGTTATGTGGAGATTTTTCTTCTCTCTTATTCTACAAATACCTCCATACTATCCTTGGTTTTGCTGCTTGGCCCACAAAGCCTAAAATATTTACTGTCTCACCCTTTACAAAAAAAAAGAAAGAAAATTGCTACCTTCTGTTGTACAGCAGTGATTTTTGAGTCTCTTTTGTAGTTTTCAAAATCTTTTATCAAATGAAACCTTTTGGGGGAAGCCTGCTTTACAAAGTAGGTACAAGATGGAATTGTTTGGACCAAGGCGGTGGTCTGAGCCTTGCTGGGTGTCAGACTCGGGCCACACCTTCCTGCTTGGGGATTAGGCTGTCTTCACTAAGAAAGTGCCTTGTGGTGCCTGGATGGCTTAGTCCCTTAAGTGTCCAACTTTGGCTCAGGCCATGATATCATGGTTTGTGGGTTCGAGTCCCATATCAGGCTCTCTGCTGTCAGCACGGAGCCCGCTTCAGATCCTTTGTCCCCGTGCTTCTGCCCTCCTCTCTCTGTTTCTCTGAAAAATAAACATTAAAAAAAAAAAAGTGCTTGGATTCAGACTTGTAAATACCCATCTGCAGTCTCCTTTATGCTATTGTAAAATCTAAAAAAGCTCTGAAAAAGAAACTATATATATACTGTGTATTTATATTTATATACATATTTATTTATATATGTGTATTTATATACATATATTTATTTTTTATATTTCCAGAAAACTCTTGGTGGTAAAACCTGACTTGAGCTGATTTCGTGTCCCTATTTTTCCACTCTACTGTGGATAATCCTGTTTTCACTGCAGCAATAGAAAAGTGTTTGTTACAGGACATTACCCTAAACCCCTCTGGGGGTATTTCATGACACACAGTCTGTGCATCCATTGACCTTTATCCCATGGATGGATTCTGAATTACGGAAGCAGGTCACGGGGGGTGGCCTTCTGCTGTGCTCTGCCCACTGGATGCCCGGATGGCCTCTCTGAGCTGGCCACACCCATCATGTGGATTCGCAGTGTCCATGCGTGTTTTTCTGTTTTTTTTAAATTTATATATTATATATATGTATACATATATATATAAAAATATATAAATATATTATATATATATGTATATATATATATGTGTGTGTATATATATATATATGTGTGTGTGTGTGTGTGTGTGTATATATATATATATATATATATATATATATATATATATATATAAAATATACCGTCAAGTTAGCTAACTTGTATACAGTGTATACACTGTGCTCTTGGTTTTGGAGATAGATTCCCATGATTCCTCACTTATATATCACACCCAGTGCTCATCCCAACAGGTGCCCTCCTCAGTGCCCTTTCCCCCTCCCCCCCGCCCCACCATCAACCCTCAGTTTGTTCTCTATATTTAAGAGTCTCTTATGATTTGCCTCCCTCTCTGTTTGAAACTGTTTCCCCCTTCCCTTCCCCATGGTCTTCCCCGCGAGTTTGTCTCGGAGGCCTAGGGTGAGGGTGTATGGTGCTCACCTCTGACAGATGCCGTTTCGTCCCCCTGCGTGTCCCCGCAGCCACTTGCAGCCCCAGCCCAACACGATTGTACTGTGTGCTGTGCCATCTAGTGGTCCGAGCGGTTGTGTGACCCTCTGTGGATGCTGGAGGAGGCGGGCGTGGGGGGGTGGGGTGGCGGCAGGGCAGTGGGGTTCCCGTCCCCCCGAGGAGTGAAGAGCCTCGTTCAGGCCAAGACTGCTGCGGAACTGAGCCCACGGGTAACAATTAGGTTTTCTGCTCCTGGGGCCAGCGGGACAGTTGAGGGTCCCGAAGGCCTCACTTCCCAGGCCCTGAGACCCACCCGTGTTCCTCTGCTTTTTCTTTATCCTGCTTACAACTTTAGGGATTTGGCCCTTCTTGTTTTTGGAGTGCCCTTCTCTTTTCCCCTCAAGACTCACCACAGAATGGGTCAAGACATTTACTTGTGCACGTTCTCAAAGTCCATGTCGACAAGGCTGCCCTCTGGTTCTAAGCCATGGGGGAGAAAGGAGGAAGGGAAGCCTACTGTGGGCAGGGCCCAAGTGAAGGGGGGTGACTAGTGAGCCTGGAACCTCAGAATGTGGCCTTATTGGCAAACAGGGTCTTTGCAGATGTAATTAGTTAGGGATCTCAGGATGAAATCCTGGATGTAAGGACAGTTGTCCTTGTAAGAAAAGGGGACACAGGCATAGAGGAGAGTCCATGTGACGATGGAGGCAGAGGCCAGAGGGATGTGTCTACAAGTCATGGGACACCAAGGATCGCCAGCAACCACCCTTGGGTGGGAGAGAGGCATGGTGGTTCCCCCCCCTCCCCCCCCGGAGCCTCCAGGAGGAACCAGCCCTGACAACATGGTGATTTTGGACTGCTGGCCTCCTGAACTGGGAGCGAGTAGATTTCTGTAGTTTTAAGCTACCCCATTTGTCATGATCTGTTACAGCAGCCCCAGGGAACTAAGATCCCTCAGTTTCCCCGAGGAAGTTCACGAGGTCTTAGTTCTGGATCTGCAGCCTCCAGAAGTCTGAGCAGCTCCTTGGCCTCCCTGCCATCATCCCAGAGCAGAGATCTCATGACCTTCCCTTATTTATTCATGAGTAAATATTTACTGAGCCCCTATGAGGGCCAGGCTGGCCTGGGCATTGTGGGGACAGGATCTATAAGATGGTGCCCTCAAGAAGCTCCTGATTCCATTAGGAGGACAGTAGAGTTCTAATGAGCCCATGTGGCTGCTCTCCAGCAGTGGCACAAACAGCCGTGAGTCAGGGAGACACGCTCAGAATGGATTAGGGTCAGGCCATGCGCCCCTTAGTCTCAAGCTGGAAACTTGGGATTTAGGGATCCGTTGGCCCAAGTGACACCTGTCTTGATGGGTGTGTTCTTGATCAGGTTAGCTGCCCCTGTGTACTGCCACCGTCGTACAGGCCTCCATTCCCCCAACACCAGCCTTTTGGGGGGCCAGCAGTGTCTCCAGTGCACTGGTGAAGACATTGTGACCTACAGACATTACAGTGAGGAGAACAGTGCTGTCTACCTGCCTGTTTGAGGAAGACTAGGTGAGCTTTACGAGCTAAGCGCTCGGCCCTGTTTCCGGCACCTAGGGGGTGTTTAGTGAATGTCAGTTGCTGATACTGTGTGGTTGTTTTTTTTTTTCTTTCTCCTTCTCTGCCGTCTCTTCTTCCTTACCTGGTATCCTCCTCCATTATCACCAGGGCCCATGTGCCTCTTGGTTGCTCCAGTCATGATCATTGTCACTATTCTTGTTGCCCTTACTGTTAATGATTATTACAACATGGTTGCTCAGATTCGCCCACTTTTTTTTTTTTTTTAAGTTTATTTATTTTGAAAGAGAGGGGGTTGAGGGGCAGACAGAGAGAGAGGAGAGAGAGACTCTGGAGCAGACAGACTCCTCACTGTCAGTGCAGAGCCCATGCGGGGCCCGAACCCACGAACCATGAGATCATGACCTGAGCCTAAATTAAGAGTCGGACGCTTAACCGACTGAGCCACCCAGCGCCCCTGCTCACGTCTTTGAAGGCGCGGGCTGTCATGCTTGCCTTTGGATCCGTTAAATAAGTTGCCTCAAGCCATCTTCTCCAGCAATGCCACCGAGAGCCCTCTCCCTCCCAGGGCCCTTTGAGGCAGACAAATGCCACTGATAAACCAAAAGCAAATGTTTTGGGTGAATTCGCCATAGCCACACTGGAGTTGGGGCTGAGAAATGGAGTTCCTGTCATTGTTGACTGAGAAACACAGCCCTTCTAATAGAGTTTTGGTGCGAGAGCTTTAGCCTCGCTGCCCACAGACTTGAAGGATTGTAGCGCTGGCCTAACATAATTTTGGTAACTCTGCCTGCTTCTGCCTCGGGTAGAAATAATTCAGATTTCACTCTCCATTTTCCTTAATGGGCTAAACAGCCACTTTGTAATACCTGTATTTTATGAGACATAATTCTGGATATTGTTTCTGCAGCGTTTTGAAAAGACAAACCTGAGCGAGCCGGCCATTTAACTTGAGCAAT
Organism: Panthera leo; assembly: GCF_018350215.1. Lineage (NCBI taxonomy): Eukaryota > Metazoa > Chordata > Mammalia > Carnivora > Felidae > Panthera > Panthera leo. Next base: position 51,900,026 of record NC_056693.1, read on the forward strand.
TTTAAAGTTATTTGTAAAATGATATGCTGTCTTTTTTGACCCAGTTACTTTATAAAGCTACATTCTTTGGCAAACATTAACACAACTTCTCCGTGTGTGGGCTAAATAAATATTCGGGCAACACTGATTGAGCGCTGCCTTGGGTAAATAATTCTCTTTCCACACATTTCCTAGTTTATAATGAGGAGTTTTCTTCATGGTCTGACCGAATGTAACATTCCATTGAAAACGAGGCATAAATCCTTGGGTGAGGGAGACGTAGACCCAGGGTTCGAGGGGGTTCATTAAAGAGTGGGGGTGGCCAGGGTGACATTCCCCCCCCCACCCCATCTTCCTTGGCTCTTTTCTGGTCTGTGGGCCCCTGGGGAGAGGACAGACAGGAGGCAGTGGAAACAGAAACACATTCTCAGGAGAAGTAAGTGCAGTCGAACTCCTACATGCCCTCTCCCCAACCTGCACGTCTCCCCCATCCCTCCTCTCGAAAGTGCGACCGCGTGATGCTCTCCTGCCTTAGGAATTTGGGGAGCCCTTGTTCTTGACCCCGCCTGCAGTGCCTGATGTCCCGTGTAGGACATTTGGGCCGAGCGGGGTGGAAGATCTCCAGGGGGGTTGGGACGCGTCCTGCTCTGGCTGTTAGTTCCCAGCTCTCCCGGTTTCCGCCCGTGTGCTGGTGGGCGAGTCCCCACAGGGAAGACGCTCCTGTGATCTCCCTGTCACCCGTGAGAAGGGGCCACTTATTAGTATTAGGGTCACAGATGGTGAGAAATTGCCATTTATGGCACAATTCATGTATGGCCTTGTTTAAACCTCCTTATACTCTATTAATACTCCTGTTGAAGGTGAGGAAATTGGGACTCAGGGGGGCTTGGCATTCTGTCTGAATGCACACAGCTGCACAGCCACGTCAGCCTTGCCTCGAGTTGGGGGCCACACTGCACTCTCCCGTGGTCTTCCTGGTCCCCTTTCCAGGCATTCACCCGTGTCCATCAGTCGGTCCACTGTTCAGGTCCATCAGTAGGCCCACTGTGTCTGGGCAGAGCTAAGGGCGATGATCCAAGTCAGCCGGGAAGAAACCTGCTCATCTGTGAGGGGCTTGACCCTGGTGTGCGGCTTCAGAGCAGGGGAGACACCCCCGGGGCGAACGAGCAGTGAGGCAGGTGCTACCCAAACACCCGGGCATTGCGTCATCTGCTCTCACTGGAGCGGAAAGAAGCGTTTGCTTCCGGGGTGCATGGGTGGCTGGCTCAGTGCGGTAAGTGTCCGATTTTGGCTCAGGTCATGATCTTGCGGTTTGTGAGTTCGAGCCTCAAGTCGGGCTCTGCGCTGGTGCTGAGGAGCCTGCTTGGGATTCTCTCTGCCCCTTTCTCACTCTTTCTAAATAAACTAATTAATTAAAAAAAAAAAACAAAGCATGTTCTTCCTTTCAGAGTTTCATTTTTCTTAAAATTAAGGATTTCCCATATGAAATAAGAACATGCTCAGTAAAAACGTGGATGCCACAGAAACGTGGAAGAGAGAGAGAGAGAGAGAGAGAGGAAGAGAAATGACCCAATACAGTCCCTGTTAGCATTTTGGTACATACTGTCTGGTACTGTTAGATGCACAGGTTGTTCTCTGTTGTCCTGTGTTGTTGTAGTTGCCACATACACACTTGTGGTGGGTTCCCCTACAAATTAATTCTGAGTTAATCTTGCTACCTCATTCCAAATACAAATCCAGAGATCATGTGTTTTGTTTTTGTTTTTTTTTTTTGCATAGTCCCTACACACCTTATATACATAGTGGTACGTAGGTACCAGTTTCTTCTTTCACTTAAGATTTCAATCCTTCCTGGTTTTCTAGACTGTTCTAAGCAGCCCTTTGAAAGGCATCGTGACAGTAAACCATGTAGATGAACTGTGATTTTCACTTCATCGTTCTCCTGCTAAGTGGAGTTTTAGGTTGTTACTGACTCTTGCCAGTCACAAGGCCATGACCATCTTTGGTTGTCAAGTACTTCCCGGTTAAGATGATTTCTGTGGCATCGATTTGCCAGAAGTGGAATTTCCAGGTCAAAGGTGCAGACACTGGGAACCCCCTACTACATATGAACTTGGGCCAGAGACCCACCACATAATGGAGAATGTACCTTGGGCTTGCCTGGAGAGCCAGCGGCAAGGATGGGAGTAAGTGGATCTTCCGATTAAGGACTTATCCAGATGGGCTAAATGACCAGCTTATTTTATTGTAAAAGTGGAGTGCATTTTATGCTTCCTTTATGTGCACGGCTTCCAAGACAATTGGGAACTGGATGGGTATTTGTCACACCATAGAATGCCAGGACATGGAACTGGTCCCGAGGCTTCTGAAAAGGAGTTCTAAATTTGGATTCCCCTGAAGTCACTTCTTGCGGTGCAGTGCGGACAATACTCTCCTTCGACGATGGCTGAGCCTCAAGTGCCAGGATGCGGAAGACGCTCCCAGGTCATAATTAACCTTCTTCAAAATAAGAAGGGAGAAAGGCTGCTGAAAGGCTTTCTGCGCTCCAGGAAGGAGAACAAAAATGCAAAATGCTAACAGTCTTGAAACCCCTGCTCTTGTCCATTCCTTACTAAGAACCGTTCTCCCTGGATTGAACGAGTCTACGCTTTTCACACAAGTCCTAAAAATCTGCCCTTCCTAATTTTTTTTTTTTTTTTGGCAAGTGACCTCCCGCAGTTCCCCTCCCTGTCACAGCTCGTCCATACATTCTTTGGAAGACTCCCATTGAAGACTGGATTTTCGCTCTGTGGCCGCTGAGATGTTGTGTTTGTTCAGTAAGTTCATAGAACCATTTGGTATTACATGGAATTAACGAAAACCCAGTTAAATCATGGACCCTGAAACCAAGCAGCTGCATATGGAAAAAGCCTTCTGTGACCCAGGGGTCACCATCCTAACTGCCCTACACGTATACTCACATTCCAAAGCCCTTCTACTTTTTTTCCCCTCTGTACAACAATACCCTGTTTTTGAAAGTACTTGTTCTGCTAATTTATTCTTAAACAAGAGGAGGAACCAGTTTTGGGTCCCCTCATAAAACAGTTAACGGGAAGCCTGAGGCATCTTTTAGTGTCGGTTTTTTTGGCTGATGCTTGGAATGGCCCCATCAATCACTGCTATTCATGTATAGCTGGTTTTTATGTCAGTTAAACCATCTTCCATCAAGTTGGTGGAGCAGAGTCAGGGAACAAGATGAATAGGGGAAGTGTCTTCTGTGGTGTGGAAAGGGCTTTGCTTTTAAATGCCGATGTTGATTTCTTAATATTTTCAGCTTCCTCTTCCTAAGCCAGTTCCACTCTGACCATCGCTCAGAAGTCTGTTCTTTTAACCTTGCTCAGGGGGCGGTGGAGGTGGGGGGAGTGCTGGGTGCCAGTCTGGAAGTGCCAGCGATGGGTCCACTGATGAGGGGGATTCATGATCTGTCCTGGGCTCCCGAGAAAGGGAAATAAATCCCAGGGCCCTGGGAGTGATCCTTGTAGCCACAGGACAGCGAAATGTCATGCCCCCAGTCAGCCCGTAGCGACGTCCATCTGTGCCGTTGGAGTCTTGCATGGGGATGTGTAGTTATTTCACACAAGACAGCGTGCCATGGTGTTTCTCGAAAGATGTATTTTGTGTATCTCAGTGTCAGTTTACTTGTTTTCTGCCCAGAAATCAACAGGATTGCTGCCCTACCCCAGACCTCTTTAATTAGGTTCGGTCCTCTGGAGAGTATTCCTTGAGTGAGTGCAGTGTTCACAGCTGTGTGTGCCAACTCCAGAGGGAGGGGGCGATGGATGAGGGCTCCCCCCACCCCGCCCCAGAGGGGAGGAGTAAGTTTTCTCTGACACTGTTGAGAAACGCTGACCGTATGATGATAAAAAGCATTTGGACTTTGGCCACTTGTATTACTGCTTTGAAATTCTCTACGGACAGTGCACCTGTTTATTGTTTGCACCCTGAGTGGACCCATCTCCCCACTGGCCACTGCCCTCTGTTTCTGCCATGGATGCAAGAAGTGCCACTAGAGACCCTGGGATTGGCGGTTCGGGTTGAACAGGGGAGGTGATGCGTGAATGCAGAGGGTGATGCCAGTTGCCAGTTGGCCCAGGTTCGCACTGCAATCCCTTCCGTTAGGTCTGCTCAATCCCTCATTGTGCGTTGCCCTCTGCGGGGGTGGGGGGGGGAGTCCTGTGAACCCCCTGGTTAAAATTCATGCGTATGGGTCCCCTCTTCACAGGTCTTCACTCCTGCCTCTGGGCCATGAATGGGTTCCTGGATCACCTCACTGATTCAGAGATGCTGTTTGGTCCTCATGGTACCCACCTGGGTTCTTAATGTTCCCTCACCTCCTGCACACTCAGGCCACATCAGACCACAGAAAATGTTTTTGTATAAACTCAGGTGAACCGAAGTGATCATTTTAACAACGTTTGGGACTTGTTTGTATTTGTAGGGCCCTTGTCTTCCCAAGGATTGCACGCTGCAAACCAGCCTGCAGCTTTTGAAAGGTGAACATTTCACATTTTACAGCAGAGATGGGATGGCTGTGTGTGGGGGCTGGGAGCCTGGAATGGGGGGGGGGGGAGGGCACCAGAAGGGGAAAATGGGAGGAAGGGGCGAGTGAGATAAGCAAAGGGAATTCAGAAAGTAATAAAGTCCTGCAGTAATCAGAGGGCTGAGGCCAGGTCCCTGGGGAGCAGCTGTACACAGAGTGATTCAAACCCACTCCAGACCTGTGTTCCAAATCATTACCTTCACCTGGAGAAGCAGACCCGGCCTTGGGCGAACCACCCCCACTCCCTGGCTCTGTGACCTTGGCAATTTACTTCCCCTCTCTCTCCGAGATCAGTTTCCTCATTTGTGAAACAGCAGTAATCTCTAACTCACAGGACCATGAGGGGATTAAATGAGAAATCACACTCTGAGTGTTGAACACATTGTCTTTCTGGCGTGTTAGGGAGAGCTCCAAAACTGCCAGTGTCACGGCTAAGAGCTTGGTTCTGGGGCTTGATGGCTTGGGTTTGATTCTCAACACTGCTCTTTTCTACCTGTCTTCCTCTGGGCACGTGAGTTCATTTCCTTTGTGCATTTTCCCCTCCCTGTGTAATACACGGATAACAACAGACATTTCGTTGGCAAGTTATTCACGTTGGAAGGATTGCTTACTGGGTATCTGTGCCGTGCCAGGCAGGGTGGCTAAGCCGAAATGACCGGTCGGGGCAGCTGAGCACGGACGTCTGGAGTAACTTTGCCCAAGGTCCATCAGCCCTGGTTCCTGCCTTCTGGTGTGGCTGTGCCAGGTTTGAAGAAGGAGGAGGAAGCCCGCTTTTGTTCCTTGCCCAGATTGCATCCAAGGTCTCATTTCATGCTGTTTCATCACAGTATGTGTGCACAGGGCCTGGTACATAGCAGGTGCTCTGTAAGTGCAAGTTCATGTGCTCCCTTAGGGTCAGTTCATAAGCATCAGCTTTTGCCTTTTCTGCAGCTTGTTCCATTGCAATCAGGTGCTCATTCCAAAGCAACCACCATTGACTTTGCACATGTGCCGGCCCCTCTCCCTATGCCTCCTCTCCTTTCCTTCTGTTTGAGGAGCAGCAGTGGTAGGTAAGGAACCAGAAAGTCTCTCTCCGGTCAACCTGTGTTGCTACAAAACTGTTCCAACTAATCTCAGTCTAAAAGCCACCTAAAATATATTTACTTGTATCCAAAAGGATACAAAACCATTATCCCTAAGCCCCAGTACCTTTGGACTACATGGTGCCCAGGCCACTTCCTTACTTGTTAGCTTGTCCAACAAATGGCTGGCACGGTGCAGACAGAGCCATCAAGTACTTCTGTTGCTAAAGCACGTGCTAATACCTGCCCCCCTGCAAGGTTTAGTGAAGGAGAAGTTGGAAATTAATGGCCAAATGAAGGTTTTAGGTTATGTGTGGATTTCATTTATCCACGCTCTCTCTTACCCCCATTAGCATGGTTAATTAAGAGTTGTCAATACATCTTTGCCGGAGTATTTGATTATTTTTTCAGCAGGGAAGATTAGAATGAAGTCTTCAGATCTGGCAAGTGTCATGGGACTTGTAGAGTAAATTGCAGGTTAAGCCCTCATTTTGATCTCTGGGACCAGAGCAAGCACCGTTTCATTGACATGCCATCAGCTATGATCTGAGGGAGCACACAGAGGTGCCCTTTGGGGACAGAAGAGGGGCGTCTTGCTCTTGTCTCCCATGTTGAAAGGGTTTATTGCACAGTGAGTGTGTGTGGGTGAACAAACAGCAGGCTGGGGTTAGAGTTGACTGGAGCTAGCTCTGAAAGCCTTTTGATCTCTGCTTTATTTCAAAAATATACACGTGTGTGTTTATGTATGCATATGCATACACATATTTTCATGTACATATTTCTGTCCAGCCAGAGAGGTGTGTGTGTGTGTGTGTGTGTGTGTGTACCAATAACAGACAGGGTTGAAGTTGACAAGTTAGCCCTGCCAACCCCTTGATTGATGATTTATTAAAAAGTATATGTGTATATATACGTACACACGTATCTCCACCCGAGCAAAAGTACTATCTCAATCTCCCTTTTTGCCTCTCGGACAAGTGTAGTAGCAAACACTTCCTGCAAATGGCAAATGGCTCTGCCTTTTAGGCGTTTCTTATAGCGTTCATGTTGTCAGTGGCCTTTATTTTCCCTTCTACTTTAGGGCTCCCAAGTTCTGGAATAAATCTTACCAGCAGTTAATTATACCTTGAGATTTCCAGGAGAGGCAGGCTACTTTTTATTATTTTACCCACTAAATATACCTCTAGATAACACAATACATATTTACAATGACAAGTTTTGTTTTATTTATAGGGTTATAACAAATCATCAAAAACAACCCAAAAAGGGCCACTTAGACCAACATCCTTGTTTCTCCTTCTGCTTCATCAATGAATTATGCATGCATTACAAATGGCAACGAGGAGCAAAGGTCAGTTTAGAACAACACAGATTGGAAAATTACACCATTTGTTTAAACAACATTTATTATTGATTATTCAGCATAGAGGCTGATAGGAGCACAACTAGTGGCAGTAATATCATCTACTCACGTAGGCCCTTTATGAATGTCGGACCCTACTCTCTGTGTAGATCAGAATAATTGTTCAAATTTTCCAGCTCTCTTTTGCAAGAGAGCAAAGACAGATTTGGCATCTACTTCCTCAAGTCCTTGAATCCCCATGAGATCCCTGATAGAGTCCATATTTCACAGAAGAGGGAGAATTGAGGTTCAGATGGATTAAGTAATTTGCTTGAGGTCACATTCCCAAGGTCGTACATAGTCTTTCCAACACATAACACTGTTACTGTGTCAGAGACCAGTGATTCATTAATGAAAGCAATGATAATCATAATAATCATGTATATTATAGATTAACTCTTATTTTGCCGGACCCTGTCCTAACTGTTTTGCATGTGTTTTGTCTTTCAGTCTTTGCACGAACTCTATGAATAAATGTGGTTATAGTTGAAGAGCCTAGGGCGCTAAGGGGTTAAGTACCCTGCGTAAGATCACAGGGTCAGTAAGTGAGGGAGCTGGGAACCTGAAAGATACCATCACGTCCTAGCTTCATATTTTGGTGCTTTCCATAGAGCATCTCTTCCTGCCTCGTGGGCATTGCGACGTCATGACCACGTCTGAGCAGTGGTTGGGTCAGTGGTTGAGTTGAGTCCGTCTAATGGAGATTTCCCAAGAGCCAGGGAAACACGGTATTTCACTTCATAAACATAAAGCTTCATTTTGGTGTTAAATAGTCCTAGAGTGGAATGAACACCATTACTTTCACTAAAATGGAATTCAAGAAACAAAACCCAAGAGACTAATGGTAGGAGTTATGTAATAGTGACTCGGGCATGAGAAGGCTACGGTGGTAGAATTAGGAGTGTGTTTTCATTGTACGCAGAGTGCCAGGCAGGGCTAGAAGCTGACTCTCCAGCTCTGCCCTCACTGTCTCCCAGGACGAATCCACTGGTATTTCATTTTACAATACAGGTCCCAGGCAAGAATGAAATCTATTGAGCCACACGCTCAGGACGTCTGGTCTACTCTCCTTACTTAGCTAGGGTTGCTTGAGATCTCTGCATGATGGTCTTTTTTTTTTTTTTTTTTATTTCTTTAACATTCCATAAAGAATTATCTTGAATACACCAAAAAAATCAATTTTGTCTTCTCGCACAGAGCCTTGCCTCTTCTCCTCCATCGCTCAGTCATTTGTTTCAGGCACCTGTCCGACTCCCTGCTCTCAGAGCCCTCTTACAGAGCATCGGGAACAGTCTGTGACTTGTGCCCCTCGTTTCTCAGTTCCAGTCAGGGGATTGGAAGCTGTCCGTATGTCCACGGGCAGGGCCACACCTTGGCCTGCTCCTTAGGGGGCCACTGGGGCACCCTCCATAGAGGCCTCACTTTGCAAGGACAGCTCAGGGCGGTTTCCAGCACGGTCTCCGACATGTTTCAAATGCCACCCACAGCCTCCCTTGTCATGTTCTTCACCTTTACAGTAAGCTCTCACGTTGTGATTTTTACAAGTCTTTTCCAGGGCCTCTGATTTTCTAGCCTGTTTAACATTGCCATAAGCAATAAGAGTGTAACTGTCTTGGCACATTCACTACCCTCTCCCACCCACCCCTGCCCCCTGCCATACCTTCTTGTGTCTGGCACGCTGACTTTATGAGCCAAGAGAGCTGTTCCTGGGTTTCCTTACTTCCAAAACAGTGGGTAGGGGCAGCTACCTTTGAGAAGCAGGGAAAAGGGACTTCACCGTGACTAAACGTAAAGGAAAGAAGAAGAAACTACACTGTGGAAAGAGAAGAATATACATTCTTTTCAGTAAATTGGCTTTTGCAGTTACCGCTCTCTTTACTACTTAGGTAGAGGGGAGAGAGCCAGAAGTCCTATGGTTAGCTGGGACACACTTACTCTCCTAATGTCTTTTTGGGGCAGAGCGGCACAAGAGAAGAGCAAATTCTTCCTGTACCCACGCACGCCGGTTAGGAAAACGCATGCCCTTGAGATGCGGGAGACCTAGCTGAGAATCACACATCCCAGAACACTAAGCAAGAGTAGTCTCCACAGTTTATTGAGCGCCCGTGACAGCCAGACATTTTCCTGCTTCCTCCAGATCCATAATCACGTTCATCCCTCAAAATGTCCCTGAGGTTTTACTGTTCCCATTTTATAGATGAAGAACTGAAAGCTCAGGAATGAGTGACAGCTTATTCAAGGCCATGCAGTGTCAGAACATGAGCCCCGTGCATCTGACCACCAGTCCCGGGGCCCGTCCACTGCGCCGCGAGGCTCCACGCCTGCCCTAAGCGGGGTGAGCGGCAGGTCAAAACTGATCTTCCAGTCGGCCCCCAGCACCGGCTTCCAAGCCTATTGTCCTTGTCACTTGACTGCATCCTCACATATCCTGCGTTCCTGCCTCTCCTGTCCAAGAACTCAACTCTCAACGTCATTGCTAAGAAAGGAAGTTGTTGGGGGTGCCTGGGTGGCTCCGTCAGTTAAGCGTCCAACTTCGGTTCAGGTCGTGATCTTGAGCCGCGCATCAGGCTCTGTGCCCACAGCTCAGAGCCTGGAGCCTGCTTCAGATTCTGTGTCTCCCTCTCTCTCTGCTCCCCCCCCCCCACTCATACTCTGTTTCTCTCTTAAAAATGATAAAGGAACATCAAAAACAATTAACAACAAGAAGGAACTTTTTGCCTCACTGAACCTAGCAGCTCAGTCCAGGAGAGAAGTATGCTGGGTTCAGACTCAGAAGACAAAGCTTTGTGATGGGCTTCCCACTTCCCTACCCCCAAATATGTAACCTGCCTCAGCCTCAGTTTTATCATTGGCTAAATGGGAAGAACAGTGTCTACCCCATAACGTGTTTGCAGGAATCAATGAAACTCACATTCCATCTGCGTTCAGTGAGTATTTGTTGAATGAATGAATGATTGATGAGTGCATTCATAAATATGAATAGAAAACAGAGCCGGGCACTAGTGAGTGGTAAAGTGGCCCAGATGCCTCTCTCTCTGTAGTCTTGTTAGCTGTTATGTGTAATTGTATACCTGATAGAAGGCTCTATTCACATTGTAGTCTCTGTAAATAGTGAACCATTCAATTTTTCAGTATACCAACTGGGCACCATACCTGCAGCCCTGGTGTCCTGTGTTTTGATTCTAAGAATCACATCTACATACATTTGCTTCAGGTGAGGCCAAGGAAACCCTCACTTTCTGGCACTTGTGGCTTTGGACTTGAGTCCCTGTCTGTTTCTTGACGATCCAAAGGAATGCCGGCCCCATGAACTTCTTAAACATACACAGGGGCTCCTGGTCTGGAGTCTTCATCTGGTTGCTAGAATGTTTAAAGAAGGATTTTTGTGATTCTTATAGGCTGACACACTGGCTGTCGTCTGTTGTTTTTCTAATCTCCCAGTAAACATTTGGAAAGTGAAGGTTTCGGCGTGTGTGTGTGTGTGTGTGTGTGTGTGTGTGTGTGTTTCCCTTACTTTGAAGAGTAAATAAAGCCATCAGATTTCGTGCGTTTTCTTCCATGTCCGCTCAGATGCTGCTGCTGCTGCTGCGGGTCTGTGGAGTGATTGAAATATTTGCAGCCCGTAGAGCAGCAGGCAGTATTGACGGATTTGGGGAATGCCGTTTGACAGTTACAGGCTCCTGTGAGGCATTGCAGGCTCCTCGGAGCCAGAGATGGAAGCGGGGGGCTGAGTGACAAGATTCTTCCTGTATGTCTCGAGCCATATCAATCATGGGCAGAACCTCACTCCTGCGGGGAAAACGTGCTGGGAGCCCGGTGGGAGGCAGTGCTGTTTACCCTCCCAGCCCCCTGCAACCAGACAATTAAAACCAAGGAACAGAACAAAGTCGGGCCACAGAGGTTTCCGCTAGCCCCCCCCATTCCTTGTTCGTTGGGAGGCCCTGTAATTAGATCACAGCTTCTTCGTTCTTTTGGAAAGATTTAGAACAATTATCACACACGCTCTGCTGCTCTGAGTGGAAACGTGATTGGACAACTTTTGGAACTCGTGTTGATCTAAGACGGCGATTCTGGGTTTTCAACCCCTCACCAGCTGTGTGACCTGGGACACATAACTATTCTGAGCCACAGGATTTGTTTTTCTCCCTCGAAACAGGAACTGAATATATCTCCACTGTTCTTTATTGGCCTAAAAAAATCAGAGACAATATGGACAAAATGGCCCAAACTTTGTTTCCTAGTGAAAGAAATATCTAGAAGTCCAAGCCCTATTGTATATAATTCTGATACAGGGAAGACTTAATTGTGGGAGTTGTGAATCCTGACTTGCCCATGGATGAACATACCCTCCATGTAATCAAAAATATTTTATTTCAAAGGCATGGCTTGTGGCATTTAAGATGTTTCAGGCACTAACCAATAATCCATTGACCTCACCTTTGCTAATGAGGTTAGAAGGACATTCAAAAAAGCTTATATTAGCCACTTTTACAAAAAAGGAAACCAGGCCTATCTCAGCATTAACAATGGTGAGGAGAAAATTCTACTGTTAATTTAAAGTACCAGTAAGTTCTACCCTATATTGCTAGCTCTTTGTTCCCTGGGATTAAAAAAAAAAACAAAGGGATTACAAAATAGGCTCGATGAATCTAAATATAGTTTTTGCTGGGCGATTTACTAATGACGGGCGCTTTATGGGTATTAACATACCACAAATGGTGTGAAACCAAAGGCCTGTGGAGGTGATCTCGCTGTTTGGAAAGCTGGATCATCCCTCAGATTCCCAGCTTGCCGTGTGTATTTTCGTGTGTCAGGCAGGGCTCTGCTTTGCAGAGCAGGACATGACCTCTTTGGGGCTTGTCTCTGCTAGGAAATTCCTCCAAGGTGAGTGATAGGGCCTAGTTGTTCTTTGTTTCAGTTTGGCAGTAGTGCTAGAGAAGAAAATATATTTTTATGTGTTCGAACAGCAGTTAAAGAGTATTCCAGATTCCTCCCGAGCTTCCCACCCCCACACCCCCAAAAGGCATGTTCCCTAGCCAAGGCCCACATGGCTTTTCTTTGCTTTAAGTGCTCCTCATATTATCTTGACCTTAAAGTTTACAGGGTAAAGGAAACATTTATGGAACAGTTAAGACCAGTTAGAACATAACGACTTGCCTCATTATCACACTCTACAAATCTCCACTTTACAGAGTTCACTTCCCTGTCTCCTTTAAACTTGTGTTTGGCCTCCAAATACTGTTACTGGTGTTCACAGATGGAAACACAGGGAACTGCTCATTCCTTACCTCAACTGTGCCAAAAATAAGAATCTTCAAGAACTCATAAAGTAATTTAACACCACATTAATAAAAGGAGCACAATTTTGAATAATTTTTGTAAGTACATGTTTGAGTTAGTAATAGGATTTTTTTTTTAGCTGTCTGTTCATATATTTCATCTGCTTCATAAATAAATAGCTCCTACGAATCAACAAGCTAAAATTAAAAAAAACAATAGTTGTAGGACAATTGGCGAAATTCTAAAACATCATTCAAATGACCAATAAGTATTTGGAAAATATTCAGGTTTGTTAGCAAGGAAGAAACAGCTTAGAATAGAAACTGTATTCACCCTTTATACACGAAGTTAATTAACCTTTAATTAACAAAGGTTAAAACTGTTAGTATATTATATTGGAGCAGGGCAGAAGTGGGTTTTCTGAAATGTTGTGCGCAAGAAATAGAACTCCTCATTTCATTTCTCAGGTTTAATGTGGAGGTCACTAGCAAAAGTTTTAAAAATGTTTTTCACCTAAGATTTTCATAAGTAGAAAAAATAGGTTAAAGGAATACTTAAAGACACATCCACAAATTTATGTATAGGGATGTTTATGCCTGTATTATTTATACTATAAAAAAGGAAGCACTAAAAACATTTAACCGTTGAGTTAAATTATGATGACCCCAAGCATAAAATACTATGCAGTTCACAAAAATATAAACTAAAGCAAATGTAGGAAGTTGAAAATCTCAGATTGTGGTTGTATGCTTTCACGTTGTTTCTCTTTAAAAATATCTATTAAAACTTAGATGAAAAATGAAAGATTATCAACATTTTCGTTGATTCATAAAATACTTTTTTCAAACGACTATAAAACTACATAAAATTATTTAAACATGAAGTTTAATTAAAAAAAAATTTTATAGTGTTTATTTTTGAGAGAAGAAGAGAGAGAGACAAAATGCGAGCGGGGAGGTGCAGAGAGAGAGGGAGACACAGAATCTGAAACGGGCTCCAGGTCTGAGCCATCGGCCCAGAGCCCGACGCGGGGCTCGAATCCATGGACCATAAGATCATGACCCGAGCCGAAGTTGGATGCTTAACTGACTGAGCCACTCAGGCACCCTTGAAGTTTAATTTTTTAAAGAAAATTAATTAAGTCACATCACATATCATTATAAAAATAATTTGAAATTGTCGCATGGACTGTCCCTCTGGTGAAGGGAATCGGTATCTAGCTTGATGCATGTTACATCTAGTCCTGCAAATACACACAATTAAGAGTGATAGCAAGGCCTTCATATTGGCCACTACCCGCATCTGCTGTGAGTATCTGCCAGTCTTTAAGTACCTCTCACATCATGAACTGGGACACAAGAAAACGGATACTCTGTGCTTGTGGGACACAATACTTTATTATACAAGAATCTTTCGGATTCAGGCTATCTGAGAGAAAGGATTTGACAAGTTAATTAATTTGTCTTTTCTGTTATCTAAAAGCTTGTAAGACTCAAATACTCCTGATACCCAGAAGCGTTTTCTATTTTTGAACTTGGAAACAGTGCACCAGAAACCACAAGGGCATTCAGATACAGTGGTCTTTTGTTTCAAAGATGTAGGGTAAGAGAGACGTGGAGCAGTGGTTTTCTGGGGCCTGACTGGTGGCAGTCACCAGAGTGGATGTTTAGGGTACGTGCCATGCTATACACGTGCTCAGCAGCAGATCTCAGGTAATGGGGGCATGAGTGCGTTTCCCAGTGGGTGTATTTTTTTGGGGGGGGGGTGTGGTGTATGGTGCTTTCTAAAGGTTGGGGCCTAGGGCAGGTGTTCATCATCTGTGGGTCCCAGGCCAATACTGTATTCAGACACCCATTCAGCCCAAAATGGCACTTGATGTTTTTAGACATGGTTGTAGGCATTGGGGATGTAGCAGTAAATGAAACAAAGACCCCCCCCCCCCCCCCCCCCCCCCCCCCCCCCCGCCCTGTCATGGAGCTTGTGTTCCCCAGGGATGTGCAAGAAAACTGGAAAGCGAGTTGAGATCAGCTCGAGGAAAATTCTATATTTCTGTTTTAGGAATGTGAACTTCTATAAGGGTGGGGGCAGGTTTTAGTGAATTGTTTTCCTTATTTTATTTATTTATTTTTTTTGTTTTTATTTTTGAATAGGGATTTTTATTTACTTATTTATTTATTTTTGAGTAGGGAATTGTCCGTTTGAGGAAACAGGATTTTAATAAGATTTCTCTAATAAGTATTATGTAGAGTTGTTACTCAATTGACTTTGAGGATAAAATACTGATTAAATACAATGAAAGCTTGTAGTAGAACTATATCAGTTTCAGACCAGTTGGAGGACTTTTTTATTTTTATTTTTATTTTTATTTTTTTAATAATACCGAACCTATCCTTTTTGTCCTGTGATTCGTGTCTTGGTAAGTGGCAATAAAAGAAAAGTTTAGATTTCATACAAAAGCTTTGTGAGCTCACCGATTTTATTTCAGTTTGTTTATCCACTTCTAAATGAGCCAACTGATGTTGTGCTCAGTTCTTTTTTTTTTTTTTTTTTTTTAATGTTTATTTTTGAGAGAGAGACAGAGTGTGAGTGGGGCAGGGGAAGAGAAAAGGGAGACAGAATCTGGAGCAGGGTCCAGGCTCTGACCAAGCTGTCAGCACAGAGCCTGGCGCGGGGCTTGAACTCACAAACTGCGAGATCATGACCTGAGCCGAAGTTGGACGCTCAACCGACTGAGCCACACAGGCGCCCCTGTGCTCAGTTATTTCAGAGATAATGGTAATGTTTGCAGAATGAGCCAATGTTCCCAATTTGAGATTGTGACAACCTTAAATTTCGTGGAGACAGTTGACCTCTTTTTTGATTCAGATAGGGCTGGTCCTGGTAGGTAATGTGCACATAAACAAATGAGTATTTAGCTTCATGACTCAGTGTATTACATTAAAGATAGCAAGTCTAGCATTTTTGGTGAGTTGACAAGGATAAGAAATTGGGAAAATTTAATTTTACTGGCACCCTAATTAAAATCGGGAGGTTTCCTAGGAGAATTTAATACTCTCTTTTGTATCCCGCTGTGGTTGTACTTACCACTGCTTTATTTCTTTTAGATTAAAACTATTTTAAAAGGAAAGTGATAAAGACATTGTTCATTGTGATTGCTATCCAGTGCCTTATCCGTATTCGGTTTAGGTATTATAGGGCATGTATTGTGTGCGATTCATCTGAATTACCCTAAGTGATTAGTTTGGGTTTCATAACTGGGTTGACTTGATGCTACAGTCATGCAAAGAGAGGTGCTACCATCTCCTGTGTTCTGGATCAGAAATACCCCATCCCTCAGTGGGACTTATTGGTGGACATAGAACTTCTATCTAAATCGTGTCTTATTTCCATGATGATTGAATTTCCATGATGATTAAAATGACCGCAATGTGCATGTTTTCTTTAAATAGCTCTTAGGAATCTACCTGGCAGATAATGCTTTCTAAAATAAGCTGGTGATGTTGTTAATACATAATCAATGAGCATTAGGAAGCAGGAGCTGGCTGTCAATCATCTGAATACACGTGGTAATATATATTCCACGTCGTCTTGACTGAACTGTGGCCTCCCGCACATTTTGTCTTTTCGATGGCTCAGCCTTGGCTGATCACCTTGGATTCATTCTGTGGGGACATCTTTCATTTGCTTTAGGACTGTGTAATGTGTAGCTCAGAGAGGCATGGGTCTCAGTAATGCAGAGCCCCACAGTTTTTAAGGATGGGTGGCCAGCCTGGGTGCGAATTGCTTGCCTACGGTGCCTGCCAGAGTCCTCCACCTTCATGGAGACAGAAGGACTAGCTGGGAGCCCCCCTTTGGAATGGAATTCCACTGCAGTTAATCGTAAATGTTGGTAGCTACCATAAATGATGTGCCGTGGCTTCCGGTAAGTTCTTTTAGCTCCTCTTGTCGAAGAGAGCAGATGAGTGCCTTTTTGTGACTAAGAATACAGCTCCTCACTAGAGCCTTGTCTCGGGTTCCCTGTCTGGCTCATTCTCTTGAACCTTTTTCAAGAGCCCCATGAATTTATGGATGATTTGCAGCCTCTTCTTTTGTTTTATTAAAAAAATTTTTTTTTAATGTTTATTACTCATTTTTGAGAGACAGAGAGAGTTGGAGCATGAGCGGGGAAGGGGCAGAGAGAGAGGGAGACACAGAATCTGAAGTAGGCTCCAGGCTCTGAGCTGTCAGCACAGAGCCCGACGCGGGGCTCGAACTCACAAACTGTGAGATCATGACCTCAGCCGGAGTCGGACCCTCAACTGACTGAGCCACCCAGGCCCCCCGCAGCCTCTTCTTATTCAGTTACATGCCCCTCATATATAACGCTGGCCCCTGCTTTATGTACATGCAGAGTGAGACCCAAGTTCCCTGAGTTCTTTGCATGGACTGCTCTGACCAGCCGTGGTCCATGCTGAGGCAGTGTTTAAACTGCTCTTGTCTAGAAGAGTCATGTTCTGTTTGGGGTCACGCCTGAAAACTGCCTGCCTGCTCTCTAAATGTACAGTTGGCCATCCAGAGGAATACCTCAAGGTCACCCCTGTTTTCACTTTTTCATGTCTGCAGCCTAGGGGCTGCTTTAGGCTAGGGTGGGTCTTTCTTACCAGCCCTCCTGTACCACGGAGTCTTGGAGATTAGTCAGGAGGTCTTGCCTTGATGACAGTGGGTCATTTGTTTCCAAGGAGACATAATTAAAAACGAAACTCACTTGAAACTTTAGGATGGATCATATGACTCAGCTGAGTGTCTTTTCCTTTTTCCCTTTTTAATGCAGAAAGCTCCCAAGGACGTATTTTGGAAATAGCGTTTGGTTGTGAAAAATGCGGAATCTAAAAAAGTATTGCCTGAAGATGGGAAATCTTTAATACAAATTGCTGGGGCTTTTGAGGAATCAGTGGATTGTGGAGTTATAGTTCTTCATTGCTGAGATAACATAGCTGTACTTCATTAGATATTCACAACATGTTGAGGGGGTGATAGTCAACCTTCCCCTGGTGGACCGGAAGTCCCCCTTGACCCTGAGCTGAATGACTTAATGATGCTGATGGATGATGGTAGTGATAATATCTACCACTTACTTTATGTATGCTGGATGCTAGTGTTAGGCTAGTTGGTCGATGCAGGTTCTCATGTATTCATTCCGGCATTCCTATGAGATGGATAGGATTGTCTCAATGTTCCGGGACAGGAGAAATTATGGATCAGAAAAGTTACGGCTGCCTGGAATTTGAAATGAGGTTTGTACTCTGGATCATTTCTTGGGAGTCAGAACGAACTAGGAGGGGGGTGGCTGCTCTTCCCCAGTACCACCACATTTCCACTGCACCCCTAGAGTGTTAACAGAAGTGGCATAATCTTTGCCCCTTTGTAATGCTCTTGGTCCGTAGCTCTCCGAGCCATTCCTTTCTGGTCTTCAGGAGCATGGTCGGTTAACCCCTTCCGGTACCCAAGGCAGCCCTCACTGTTCATGCATGAGGATGGCTTGTTTAGGAAGGTCCCGGCTACCTTCTCTGTTCTCGGGGTCCTGATCCTGGGGCTGATACACCTGGTAAACTCAAAGTGAGCTCTTTTCTGATGTTCTCATCTGTGCTTGTAGGCCGTCCACGTGGTCAGACTTGCTGAAGTGCCTGTTGTGCATGTTGTGACCTTTGCGCCTGGACCTCAGATTTCCCTTTTCAAGTGTAGCTAGTGTAAAATTATTCCCTCTACTTGCTGCCCCATTCATAAAGTCTCCCAAGAGACTCAACACCCGGTGATTGGTGGTTGGGGTCGGAGAGAGAGTGCTTTATATTTATTTATTTATTTATTTATTTTTTAAATTTGTGTGTGTGTATGTGTGTGTGTGTGTGTGTGTGTATTTTTCCTTGAGAGACCGAGCATGAGCAGGGGAGGGGCAGACAGTGGGACACATAGAATCCAAAGAAGGCTCTAGGCTCCGAGCTGTCAGCACAGAGCCCAACGCGGGGCTCAAACCCACGCACCGTGAGTACATGACCCCAGCCGAAGTCGGACACTTAACCGACTGAGCTGCCCAGGCTCCCCAAGAGTGCTTTTTATTTAAAAGGTGTCCTCCTAACTACATGAAGGAAAAAGAAGGACAAGAACGTCACCCATAGTCCTCTTTTGGAGTGATTTTTCCCCCCTAGTTTTGTCTTTTATTTGAGTTGAACTGGGTCTGTATTTTTGCAGATATACTTGAAGTTATGGGGCCTTCTGACTGTAGAAGAATCTGTGATGGAAACTACGTGCTGGGGAGTAAGGGCCACTATGGAGGCCCCGGTACTGAGATCTCAGTCCAAGGCCCTGGATGCGATACCACAGGTTCTGAATCACGTGCATGCGGTCACATTTTCGCCTTTCTAGTGATGTGATGCAAGGTCTCGTAGGCCCACGGTTGTAACACCTCACGTTTTTCTCCACCCCTGCTGGCAATTTGCATTTAGAATTTGCCTGTGTAAGTTATATTTTAGATCAATAATGCAAATTGGAAGACCTGGTAGGGCCCAAGGCCTCATCGTGTCTGACTAGGCCTCTACGAATTTGAGAAACACGGAATATACACACCCTCTCCTTCCTGTTTTCCCCATAAATTGTAAACAGTACCAGTTGTTTATAAGTGAACTTGGGAGTGCTTTTAATTGGTGGTGGGACATCTATCTTCATCCACCAAATATATTTTGAGCATCTCTTAGGTACAGAGTGTCCTGCCTGGCCCTCTTTGTGGATTGAGGGCTCTAGAAAACCACTTTTTATTTTTTATTTTAGAGAGAGAGAAAGAGTGCATAAGGAGGGGAGAGGTGCAGAGGAAGAGAGAAAGAGAGAGAGAATGAATATGAATCTTAAGCAGGTAGAGCCTGGTGTGGGGCTTTATCCCAGGACCCTGGGATCATGACCTGAGCTGAAATCAAGAGTCACTCAACAGACTGAGCCACCCAGGCACCCCTAGAATGCCACTTTTACTCTCAAGGTGTCTTCAGTGTATTTGAGGAGAACTCTTTGCTTATTTATTTATTCAGTCAATTTTACGCAGGATCAGCTATACAGCAGCCACTAGCCTGTGTGCTGGGGACTCACCGATGGTAATGGAGGCAGATTCTGTCATTGAATTGGCTGTCTCTGGATGTCCGCCATGTTCTGAAGGTGCTAACTCTCTGGCAGATAAGGCCTAAATCCCGCTTCACGAAAGGTTCACGCGATGAAAATGTTAAGAGAGCGCCGGAGGGGAAGGGACGGGGAATCAGGGGGAATCAAAGATATCCCCTGTCTTAGATGGTGTGTGATTAATAGGTCCTGGGACGACTGAGTCTTGGGCCATCAATGACAGACTGGTCTGGGATGCAGGGAGGTGACAGGCTAAGAGAAAAGTCGTTTGTAGATGGCCTCACTCTGACCGTCAGAAATGTGGGACTTGATACCATTGTGGTAGTAGCCTGGGAAGGTATTTGCATCCTTCTCTGAGGGCTTTTGGAAAACTATCAGATGGCCACCACAAAAAGTAGTATTCATCTTGGCTGGACGCGGAGGCTTGGCTATTCAAGCTTGTGTCTCTCTCCATTCCTACACTGTAGCAAGCCAGCCCTTAGGGGCTTGAACCCTGTTCTCTCAGCCCCCTCAGACAAGAGCGATTCTCTCTACCCTGTCGATCTAGGCCGTGCCCAGGTCTTTGCTCACATTGGACCAACCCGACTCATGTGGCATCTCTGAACACCAGTCCTGGTGGCCACTTCTGATTCGTCCAGCTTGGCTACGTGTTCACCCCTTGATTCAGCAGGTGGGCTCGGGCCCCCTGAGAAGTTTTTGGGGTTGGCGGTGGTGGCCCGGAGGTGATCGAGAGGCTGTCATCAGAAGAAGGAGCTATGGACTCAGGACAGATCAAAACAGATGTCCGTTAGAGTCGTGCAGTAACTAAATGCACCCTAATCAATCCTGTTGGCCCCAGCCAATTTGTTACTTAAGGTGAGACTTTCATGGCTGTGCAGAGACGTGGTGCTAGGGGCTTTAAACAGAAAAAGAGAAGGGGCCACTGGCCCGTTTTGTTCCTCGCAAATGGTTTTCAGTTTTATAATTTCCGACGAGAAAGCCCGAGCCGACACCCTGCTGGGATGATCTGCTTACCTGCAGTAAGTGGAAAGGGTGTCCACCTCCCCCTGCCCACCTGCCTCCAAGAAGGCCCAGTCCCAGGCTCTAGAAACCTCTCCGTGGGACGGACTGACCGGCATGCTCTCTGGCCCGGCCGTGTGGAAACAGCCTTGCTGTAATTCATCGTTTGAAACTGCAGCCTGCTTGCCGCCTCCAGAGTTTTCCCTTAATGCAGCCGACAAGTGCATGTTTGGCTGTGATACCTTGTCGCTGTAGAGCGGTGAAGTGTGCCTTTTTTCTCTGGGTGGCTCGCTCCCGGCCATCCGCCCTAAGTGTATCTGTGACTGCCGTAACGGAGGTCGCTTCTTGGGTCTTGATCATTCTGAAGTGACATTTGGTGTTAATTTACTCATCACCACGGACGGCCCCGGGGACCCACTTGGGATAAGGTGAGTTATAGGCCACAAGGCAACTTTCCTCCCAGTGACCCGTCTGAAAGGCTTTTTCAGGCCATCACATCAGGGTGTTGAGAGAGGAGTTAAGAGGTTTTATTCTTATGTGTTTGGGGAAATTATGCCTCCCTGCACCCTACTTAGGAGATGATAGTGTTCTCCGTTTTCTCCCAAATTATGCCCCTCTTCGTAGGGTAGGACCAGGAATTCCCGTGAGTCGTTAGGAGTGAGCCTAACTGGGGCTGGAGAACACACGCGGGGATGCCCTCAGCCCGGGGCACAGATCATGCTCATGGCGCTCTGCCTTGAAAGCCTGTGGGGTTACCTCTGGCTCCTGCTCTTCCCCTCTCGTCATTAATTGCTTCTTTTTATCTCAAATGTTTATTTATTTATCTTGAGAGAGAGAGAACGCACACCACACGAGAGAGTGAGTGCAAGCAGGGGAGGGGCGGGGAGAGAATCCCAAGCAGGCTCCGTGCTCAGCACGGATCCCAACACGGGGCTCAATCTAGTGACCTCGAGGTGGTGACCGGAGCTGAAATCAGGAGTCGGACACCTAACCGACTGAGCCACCCGGGCGCCCCTTCACTGCTTCTGTTACTCGTACATCCCAGATCCCAAGGGAGCATAATTGTTGCCCGATTCCTCAAAACAGTGGGAGTTCTTTGACATCCATGCAGTGTCCATCTTGTGTTCTCCCCTACCTGAGACTCCTCCTGCACTGCAGGTGGGGCGACATTGGAAGGAATGATTAACAACAGAACAGCACCCCAGCGTCTTGGCTCATTCTTCAGGGGGCCGGGTCCACCCACGGGGGAGGACTTGGCCCCAGAAGGACGGCTCCATGAGGCAAAAAGTTTTGTCTGCTTTTTTTCCACAGCTGCCTCCCCACTTCCTCAAATAGTTCCTGGCGGAAAATAGGGACTCCGTAAGTGCTTTGTCGAGGGAATGGGATACCTAAGGAAGTTGTCTGTCCTGTGTCCTACAATCCTGGGCTCGCCTCATGTGTAATTTTATTTCTAAAACAAAATGATGTGGTAGGTGTTGTTACCCCATTTTACAGGCGAGGAAATTGAGGCATAGAGCTGTGAAGGAGCTTGCCCAAGGTTACAGAACTCAGCCCCAGGCCTGTCTGATGTTAAACCCTAAACAAGCGCATCTCCTTATGTTGTATTGGCCTTAACAGAAAGGGGCCTACAAATAGCGGCTCGTGGGCCCAGGCTGGCCTGCTGTGGGTTTTTGTACAGCCCGAGAGCTGAGAGTGGCTTCGCATTTTTACATGTTTGAGGAAAAAATCAAAAGAAGAATAGTGTTTTGTGACACGTGAAAATTAAATGCAAATCAGACCTCAGTGTTCGTAAATAAAGTTTTATTAGAACACAGCCCCACACTCCTTTGTTTATACGTTGTCTGTAGCTGCCTTTGTACCATGATGGCAGAGTTCAGCGGTCGGGGCAGAGACCTCATGGCCCCCCAATCCCACAAAATATTTACTGTCTGGTTCTTGGCAGAGGTTTGGTGGCCCCTCCTGTAGCTTCCCACATCTGCCTTTGTTCTTCTCTGTTGCTTTCCTGGGAAGGCAGGATAGCGTACCAGTCACCAAAAGGCTTTGGAGTTAGACCACGAGTCCGTCTCGTCTCTGCACTGGCTCGTGGCAGGAACAACACTGCGAGCGCCTTGATTTTCCTCTTTTCCAGATTCCTCATCAGTCACGTGGAAGTAACATTGTACCCACTGCATCGGGTTGTGGGTTGCGTGAGGATTAGCTGTAGGAATGACCACATGTCGTTAGACTCATTACTTGAAACATCACTTGGTACCTGATAAATGCTGGGTTCATGCCAGTTACTGTTTCCCGTCATCCATCCCTCTCTCTCTGCCCCTCCCCTCACCCCCTCTCTCCCTCATGCACACACATGTAATTTTCTATCTTCTGTTTATCTGAGCCAGAAGAGAACATACTTTTTAGTCGTTTGGCCTTGCTTAAGTGTGGAGTGGTTAATGTAGCCGCGCGGAAATTAATTGCTTGTTTTGTTGTGATATAATTAAGAACTTAATTAAAAATGGATAACTCTAACTTTTCACTTCATTTTCTCCGTTTGCACAATCTGGGTATTTTATTTTGTAGCCCATTAAAATTTGAAGGTGAGTGTTAAGTGTCAGTAACTTTGATGAGTCTTCCCGGAGGCGGTCCGACGGGAACGCATTTTGTGTGCCTTGCTGGGGGTGGCGTTGCTGAGCCCCCGAGGAATGCAGTCACCGGCTGGGAAACCCAGGCATGTGCATCAGGCCCATGGGGGCCCACTGGCCATGGTCTCTTTCAGAGACTGGCCTTGGCGGGCCTTCTTCCTACTCACCCGGGCTCCTTCAGGTCCCTGTGCAGTTAGGAAAAGTTCTCTGGGATTTTCATCTGTAAATTCCGCCCTTCCTGTGGCAGCCTGGGATTGCATAAATGACTTCGTGGAATGGAGCAAAGGAGAATATGGTATTCCTTAAAACAAAAAAATGAAACAAAAAAACGCTTCCGCTCCCCACCATCGGTAAGTGGAGCAAACTTGAGACTGTATAACATTTGAAGTCCTCTGTCATCACTTCCCTGTCACAGGCTTCAGTGTTATCAGCCCGATTCACCGTTAGAGCTGAGCATGGCCTATTCTGCCCAGAGCTGGCTGTCCTAGGATCCTGCTGCCTGCCTTCACGGTCGCTCCAGCAATAGGTTTGCCCTTGCAGGAGAGGAAGCGCATGACCCAATACCACGCAGAGCCAGAATTTCCTTCCAGGTTTAGGTGATTCCCAAACTGCGTCCTCCTAGCCCACCATCTCCTAGGATGGTCAGTGGGTTACATGGGGGGAAGGGAGGATGGAAAGAAAGCTAGTCCAGCCATTGAGCAGGTTCCCCAAAGGAGCCAGGTAGAAATAAGTGAAGAGAATAAGTGGCTTCCCCATCTTATAATTTTGTTTCTTTGGTTTTAGATTTCTTTTTTTTCAATTACAAAAGAAAGAAATGCATGCTTATTTGAGCAGGTGTTTTTTTTTTAAGTATAGATCTGTATAAAGGGGGACTTAAACTCCCTCATTTTACTCTGTATTCCTCCCCTCAACCCTGCCTCCTTCCCTGGTAATCAGAGTTAATAGCTGGTGTATTCTTGCATGTTCTTTGTTCACGTTCACATGTGTAACACACACGCTGAAGAGTGTGTTCTTTTTCTCCAAAGTAAGTGGACACATACGTTCCCATCCCTAGATAGTATACAAGATCTGCCTTCCAGCCAGTAAGTACAGTTTCAACATATTCTTTTCAATAGTTGCATGATATTCTGTAACCTAGGCCAGCAGGTTGCATCCTGCTAAAAGGACATGTGTCCGAATGGAATTAAGAGCTTCATACATAATTTCTTGATTTTGATGAAGGAGTTTTCTTAATAGATATCTCAGACATGACTTGAGGCTGCAAGGCATATCATAGGTGGAACTTTTTTATGTCACAGGTGGGCCTAATTATCCTTGATTAATGTACTGGAAAACCCGATAGAACAGAAACTCGGGAAGGGACACTGAAGAAGGTCTGGATCATATGTTATTCCGAGCCCCGTAAGCAGCCTCTGCGCACACAGCAGGCACTCACTCCGGTTTGATTCTGCCGATGCTTAACACAGTGAGTTATGAGACAGGGAGAAATCTAGACTTCAGCCACCGTTTAACAAACTGGTGACTCGGAGTTCAGCACTCTGGCGTTGCCGTCCTCATCAAAGGCTATATCTTTATCTAAAATTTATTAGCCAGCTTCAAACCTGTTTGCCAGCTCACTAATGGAAGCCTTTTGAATCAATTTGCTCCTATAATTTAAATAGCATTTCAATGTATATTGTCGGAGCAGAAAGGAGTTGAAGCTCCTAGCCAGTAGAATTAATTATTTATTATCCTTTTCATAAATACTTTCCTAGACCAACCTAACTGAAAAAATGCTTAGGCTGTTTAAAGCGCACATACACACACACACACACACACACGGACACAGTGTTTTCCAATGGCTAATTTGAAAAATGTCACCATATTAGTTTTCATTTACGTCTGTCAGGAAACATTTATATCTACACGTAAGAATTTTTTTTCCCCTTTCACCAGATTTTTTTTTTTTTGCAGAGTGTGCATTTAATTCACATTTACAAATTGGTTTCTGTTTTTAACTAAAGGCACTTTTTCAGCAGAAAAGATGTGTATGATCTAACTTTTAATCTCAGTGGCATGAGCCTTGACATGGCCAACTTCCTTTTCATGAGAGCACTGTTTAGAAAATATAAATCTGCTTGATTAGTTCAGAGGAAGGATCTTCAGATTAAGCTAGTGTTAGTTAGCTTTGGTTTTTTTCTTCCGTTGATCATTGTGGGGAAACAGTTCCTCTGGTCTCTCCTGGCTTTGCACATCTTGGGAACGGTAGTGACAGCTTTCGTTTTGGACTATCTTTTCAAGGAATTCTGTGGAGTAAAGAACACAGCAAGATAGAGATAGTGTTTCCTATGGGAGCAGAGGGGAGGGTTGTTTGCTTTCTAGTGTATGGAAGATAATGTCTTCCTCCAGCACTAAGTTGAGGTTGATTTGCTTGATAAAAGATTCGGATTCCTCGTCTCACTGTTTCTCTTCCATGACTCACACCCAGTAAGGGCACAGCATCCACGTGTTGTGCATCAGCCTTGTGGGACCGGGGGACAGAGGTGACTGGAGCTGATGCCGAAATGGACTTTGCACTGTTGTGAGCAACAAGTACTTTGTATCTGACCCTGGAGTCTCGTGTCTTCTACTAGCTCTCACAACACGTGGCAGCTGGCTGCTTAGATTACAAATAGGGTGAAATCTTAGATTCTTCACAGTTTGAAGATTACCAAATCAATAACAGAGGTTATAAAGAGCTACGTAGGCATTAGCAAACTGTGGCCTGCTTGCTAAATCCAGCCCACAAGCCTGCTTTTCCAGACCCATGAAAATATAACAAACAAAAACATAAAAACAAAGACTATTGACAGAGACCACATATGTTCCCATAGACGAAAGTATTTACTAAAGCATTTACTGGCCCCTTACAGGAAAAATGTGCTAAGCGCTGATATGGAGAAAGCTGTAAGTACAGCGTCTGATACATCAAAGGTACAACAGTTATAACAGCAAACACTGAAATACTGTTAATTATGTATACTGTCCATTCACTAGTGCCCTTCACCCTCACAGCTGTCCTGTGAGGTGCGTACTTCCATTCTCTTCATACAGGTGAGCACAAGAGTGCTTTTATTACCGTCTTTTCCTGAATTATAATGGGGAGACTGGTTAACTTACCCAAGGTCACACAGCTGGTAAATGAATGGTGGCAGTAACCCTTTAGAACCCAGGCTGCCAGACTCTGAGGCCCATGTTCTTAACACTTTGTTGCCTCACTATGATGGGTACTCAAATTCTTGAGTTCTTACTCTGCACCTGTTAGGTGCCTTTCCGTGCTCTTTGTAGCCCTCTGCGGTGGGCTTCCCTTTTGCAGATCTAGACATGGAAGCTCTTGCGAGCGTGAAGCCTTACCCAAAGTTGTGTCACCATCAGCGTTGGTCCCAAGACTCAGATCCCAAGTCCGTCTGGCCCCAACGCTGATATTCTTTTCACAGCTTATTTTACGGCAAAGGCAGCCATTATTTTGGCCCATTTTCAAAGTGACGAGCTGGAATATTTTACAGCTTTCTTAAATTAATACTTCATGTTGGTTATAAATCACTTCCTCTACGTTGATGGGCCTGTGTATTTTTTGGACATTTGTCTGGTCTTTATCTAGATACTTTGGCCCCTTTAAGGATGATGTATCTTCTAAAATGGGACATAAAAGGGAACCGAAGAGGAATCTTAAGGTGCTCCATATCCCTCGATCCATCGTGAAAGAGCTGGAAGTGAAAAGGTAGATGGGGCTCCTGGGTGGCTCCATCTGTTAAGTACCTGACTTTGGCTCAGGTCATGATCTCACGGTTCATGACTTTGAGCCCTGCGTCGGCTCTGTGCTGACAGCTCAGAGCCTGGAGCCTGTTTCCGATTCTGTGTCTTCCTCTCTCTCTGCACCCAACCCCCGCCCCATCTCTCTCTCTCTCTCTCCTCAAAAACAAACAAACATTATAAAAAAAAAGCAAAAGGTAGAATACTTTTTCCTTGGAAACTTAAGCAGATTCACTGTCAAATTCCTTGTTTTTGTTTGGGTAAAACAGTTGCTCTGAAAGGCCCCATCGTCTTATAGTCCTACCAGTCTTTAGTGGTTTCCACTTTTTTGTTTGTTTAATCTGGGATAATCTGATATTAAATGAAGATTTTTATGTTATCTCATAGAACTCTGGAAGTCCACCCATATTAAGCCCATTACTTTAAATCCCATTTTCCAGGTAACTGAGAATAGATCTGTGGATGCTGTTCTATGTCATTTTGAGTCATATTTAAAAAAAAAAAATACTTTTGATGATTTTATGTATCATCCCATCTACAGATGGTCTTCTCGTCCACCTGACTTTCAAATCTGCTTTAGTCTTGGGAATTTTGCTTAGGTTGAAGGAATGAGCGTGTGTATCTTGTCAGAGCAAATCACAAGCCCATGTAAACTCACTCTTGCTTCCAGCATCTCGTTCATAGAAACTACAATCTGCTGAAGTTTCATATTGTTGTAACCTAGAAGCATGCCATATTTATCACCCCTGGGCTGCTTTAGCATTTGAATATTATTGGAAATCTCGAAAGATCCTGGGAGCCAGTCATGAGAATTATACAGCTCTTAGTTCTTCAAAATCTAGGTGTAGGCAGAGAGCGCATGTAGTAATTCAGTTAAATGTCCCCTTTTCTTGTTTTCCTGATGGGAGCTCAGTGTTTGTTTGCCCCATTGAGGAGGAGGCTTTGGGATGAGTGATTGTCTCTTGTCCTCAGATTTGCCTTTACTTCTTGGTCATTACGGAGCTCAGTCTTTCCAGCAGTGAAAACCTTTTCTACCAAGTTAATGGCGGGGGGGGCGGTGAGGGGCCTGGTGAGGCATTTTGTGAGCAAGCAGTCCAAAGAGCTTGGGAAATTTTGTTAGTCTGCCTTTCCTGTCTGGCTTTATTTTATTTTATTTTATTTTATTTTATTTTATTTTATTTTATTTTATTTTATTTTATTTTATTTTATTTATTTTTTTTTTTTTTCAGGGTTACCTAATACACATTGTGTGCTTCCGTGTCAGGCAGAGCAAGGTTCCCATCCCAGCCGGGAGACCGTTGATAAGCTCGTCAAACTTTTGGAGCCACAGCTAGCTTATTTGTAAAAAGAAAATGGATTTATTTATTTCTGTATGACACCTTACACCTAAACTTTGAAGCTTAGACCAACAACCAATTCATTTTGTCTGGTGATTTTTCTGAGTTAGGAATTCAGCCATGGCCCAACTGGATGAATCTTTCTACTCCTTGTGGCATTGACCGAGGTCACTCAGTGGTGCTCTGTTGGTGGATGAGTTCCTGGCATTCAGCTGGTCTAGGGTGGTCACTCATATGCATAGCACCTTCCTGGGGGTGATTAGGATACTGGGGTCACCTGGGCCTCTCGCCTCCCATGCCTGTGCGTGGCTTTCTGACATGGCAGTCTTAGCGGAGGCAGATTTCGTATGTGGTGACTCAGGGCTTCCAGAGAACATGTTCTAAAGGACAGGATGTGTAGAAGCTGGCAGTTTCTTAAGGTCTGGGCCTAGAGACCGGCATGGTATTACCAAAGCAGCCACAGAGCCCACTCTGATTCAAGGGGAACAGACATACACCCACTTTCCGAGATAGAAGTGTCGAAGTATTTGTGGCCATCTTGAATCTGCCGCTGTGGGTATAATAGTGTCTTCCTTATCACCTGCAGAGTAAGTCCAAGCTTTCTGAAGACTGAATGAGATGTTCCTGTAAAGCACCAAGCACCTTACGTGGGTGATGGGAAATGTCCACTGACATTGTAGCTGTTCCTAAGGGCAATTAGAGTAATAACGCTACATCACAATAAGAATAATGCTGTTTTCCTCCATGACACTCTATGCCTGTTGTTTGCAATTAGAAAGGTCGAGCCAGTGAGAAATGGGGCAGCATGGTTTCCTTTTGCCTTCCACCTCCACAAGGCGATGTCCTCAGCAGCAGGTACAGTGAAGAGTTGAGTGTTTGTCATCAGGGCTCCATCTCAAATTCAGAGGCACCCCAGTAAATGGTCATTGACTGCAGGTGTTTTCTCCTTGGCAATCTCTTGCAGCCCGGCCCACCCCGCCCATCTCCACTCTAATTCTGAGCATTGTGTCTCACTTTTGTCAGTGGCAGAATGTTTGAACTGTCTCTGCACCTCTCAGGATCCCTTCTGAAATCGATTCCTCTCATGCTGTCCTTTGCCTTACCGTAGTAGAGATCGGGGTGCATCCACACGACGAAAACCATTCATGAGCTTCCCCTTGGGTAGCAGTCAAGTCCAAACTTGCTGGCATCTAACTCTTCCCTGAGTTGGTCCCAGTCAGCTTCTCCCACCGTATTCCCCATTCAGCTGCACCTGCTAAGTTTCTCCCAAGGACCAGTGTTGAAGGGTGGTGTGGAAATCAGATTAACTCACTTGGTTCCTTGTCCAGCCCTGCACAGAAGTGTTTTTCCGCCCTGAGCCTGGCCTCCACTGGACCAGACAGAGAGCAGCATGTATTCAGACAACTCATTCATTCAGTAGACGTTTACTACATCCATAGAAGGCACAGAAGGAATTTGGAGCTGAAGTGTGAAATTATGGGACCTGCCTTGCAGGTGTCCATTCTGGCAGCTGGGTGAGAAACGAGGGTGGAGGGGCCTGCTGTCAGATGCTTCAGGTCGCCCAGGCGAGAGGTGTCTGGACAAACGTGGTTGCACTGGGTACAGAGTGGAGGAGATGGTTTGAGAGGTAGGAAGGAGGTGAAATCAGCACAATATGGTCACCACCTGTAGGGGGTGATAAGCGAGGCCAGTGGAGAAGGAAGGGTGAAGGCTAGTGATCCGTGGACCGTGGAGTGCATGGCACAGAGCCATCCATGATGTGGGATGTAAGACAAGGAGTGGATGGGAACACAGGAGTCCACAGTAGCGTGTGGGGTTCAAGGCTCCCGTGAGGCCTCCAAGTGGAAGTGATCTGTCGGCATCTAGACTTAGATCTGGCACTCAGGGATGCGGACGGGAAGGAATTTGTCCTGGCATGATTGTATTGGCCGATTTGGACTGGAGAACCCCGCATTTAACTGAGGTGTCCTGCTTGCCTTGCAAATGGCTGATTTTCAAATTACAAGCAAATACATTCCTAACATCCTAACAGACTCTCCCATTGTACCCTGCACTTCAGCTGAACTGGAATCTTTTCTTGCTTCTGTTCGTTTCCTGCTGTTCCTTCTGCTGGGATGGCACTCCCCATTTTTACCCTCCCTGCCCCCTCCCCTACCATCCTCCTGTCTCCTGATGTCTGACTCCTGCCCATGCTTTGAAACCCTTTTGTTTCAAGGTTGTAGCTGCTCAGAGTTAGCACCACCTTTTCCTACCCTCCAAATGCCTTTTTTTTTTTTTTTTTTTTGGTCTTTGGTGCATTTAGCATATAACAAATTGTATTATATTAGTTTCTGAACTCTTCATGATTTCCCTACTGGTTTGTAAACTCCCTTGAGGTCAGAGTTAGGTCGGCTTCCCCTCTTTTTGCAGATTTCATACCTTACATAGTTTTCTATCATTTAATAGCTCAGACAGTACATAGTTCCTGTCTTCCTTGAGCTGTACTTTTCCTGCGCCCCTGAGCCCTGTAGGATTTTGGCAGAATTAGATCTTTTTGCATCAGGTATTCCGTGTTGCTGATCAGAGTAAGGATGTTGAGTCTCTGTGCCTCAGAGACAAGGGGTTGATTACTTTCTAGCATAGTCCTGTGTTTTGGCTTCAGGCTCTGTGTCCTTCCTGGCATATTAGACTCTGGACTTTAACTACTAAGCCAGCTCTCAGCCCGATGACTTCTTGTTTCACCTGTCCCTCACTGCTTTCCTTCCCTGGATCGGGGATTCTCTTTGGGGAAGGCAAAGTAACAGAAATCCTTTTTCCTTGAGTGCCTCGTGGATTCCCAAGCAGCCCTCTGCAGAAGTATACCGAGTCCCTACTGGCTACAGAGATGAAAAGTAACATTCTCAAAAGTAGCCCGACAGTTTTTCCCCTTTTTTGGTCTGTTTTTGGTTGTATTAATTTCCTGTGCTTCTGGTCCATTAGTTTCAGGTTACCATGTGAATCAGTTCAGTTCGGGAAGCAGTGAGTGCTGCCCATGTGGTAGGCCCCTGCCTACACGTGGCTGACACACCGTTCCCTGCGGAGAGAAGATTTGACTATAGATCTAAACCATGGCTGAATCCAGCCTGCAAGTGTGTTTTTTTGGCCCTCATGTTTCATTTTTTTTTTTTTTAACAATTACTTATTTTTGAGAGTCAAGCGGGGGAGGGGCAGAGGGAAAGAGAGACACCGAATCCGAAGCAGGCTCCAGGCTCTGAGCTGTTAGCACAGAGCCAGATGTGGGGCTCGAACCCACAAACCGTGAGATCATGACCTGAGCCGAAGTCAGTGTTTAACTGCATGAGCCACCCAGGCACCCCTCTTTTTTGAAATGGAGAACGTTTACTCAAAACGTTGATTCTTGGTTTCTCCCCCCACAACTTTCCAGTGTTCCGGGAACCCTGGCCCCACGTTTCGCAGAGCTGAGCTGGGCTCAGTGGCTGTCATAGTTGGAGGGACAGGGGGCATCCACTCCAGGTCAGCTCACTCTCGCCCGTCCCTGGGGTGTCACCCCAGGGGTGACCTGCCCTCCCCCAGGGGTGACACACCCTGGGGTGTCACCTGCCCTACCTTCCTCATTGACATTGCCTGGCTGGTCCACAGCCATCACCTGCAGCCTCCGGCTTCCCTGCTGCAGTGTGCCGAGGGTTTTGGTGGAGCGGAGGAGGGCCTCTTCAGCCACACTGGGAGTCACAGACACAAAAGTGCATCTCTAGGGATGACTGATTTAGGCAGGTGGAGAGGGTGGTGAGGCAGTCGCCCCAGGCAGAAGCAGAGAGTTAAAAACAAAACAGCATGGGGTGCTCTGAGTAATGGTGGCATTAACCACGTACTTCGCTGTCTCTTCTTTGGAGTGGAAGGTGGAAGAACAGGGCTCGGATGGGTCGACAGGATTGCCCCGATCGGTTCATTGTGGAATCTTGCTTATGGCGATTGTCCCTTGATACAACACTTCCAGCCCCAGAAAAATCCAGTGAAAAAGACATTCACCCCCAGTGGTTTGTCCATCAAAGGCCCTTTAGTGGGTATGAGAGGTTACGGAAGCGGTATCAGGACACCCCATCGCATGAGTGGTAACGAGTAGCCCCGGGTGAGAACCCCCTTTCTTTGAGTGTGATCCCCACCAGCTCTCCGATTGTGGGGAAGTTCAGTTCCTTAATCTCAGACTCAGTCTCCCAGTCCGTCAAATGGAGTAAGACTGAGAGATTGAGGGCTCATCTATGCATGGCACCAGCACAGCCGTGGCTGAGGGCACATCGCCAGTGAGTGGCATTGATGGTGCTGCTAATGACAATGGAAATGACATGTGCCACGTGTCCCTAGCAACTCGTAGGAAAGACGGACAAATCAGGGCTTTTCCCGTCTCCTAGCATTTAGCTGTGCCTACAGCAACCTACTGCTTTTCCGTTCTCCTAACGGCCGTGAGCAACCTCAGATCCTTCTGGAAGCAGGTTGGTCGTGAACTATAAATAATTCGATCAAGAGGCCCGGGCCCTGCCCCTGTGGGTGGGGTCACCGTCAGAATATGGGAGTCAAGCGTGTGTGGCCGTGACCCCAGCGGTGACGTGCTGCAGCCAAGTCCTCAGATGCTGAGTAGACCCCAGCGGGTGGGGTGGACCGTCACTGTCCTGTGCCCTCACCTGGCAGTGCACGAGGGGCGGGGGCGAGGATATTTACCACCCGAAAGTTAGGGAGGCTTTTATGAACTGGACCATCTCTCCTCAGTCCCCATTTTTCCTCGCGTCTCCGAACTCTCATTAATTTTTCACAGGCTTGTGATGGATAGTTTTTATTTATTCACGTCTGAGGTTCTGTTGTGTGAAAAGGACTCATTTTATAACATTACATATTCATGGCTTGGGATAGATGGGATAAGGAACTTATTATTAATGTGTCACTGTGGGAAACTTACTCCAGTTCATTTGCGAACCTTGTTAAATTTGGTGTGGTCAGCAGACACGGTGAAGTTTCGGGTGCGTTCCCTCGATGGAGGGCAGAGTTGGCTGTTGCTTCCCCTCGATTCAGTGCAGTTGAGTTTATATCTTATTTAAATATTTGGAAATCGTGATCTGAAGGTAGAAAAGAACACCGGAGTGAGGTGGGGGCGGCCGGCAGCGATTAAGTACAGAAAGAAGCTCCTGTCTCCTTGTCGGACAGCCTGGCTGCCCGGGCTTTCCGTGGCTCTCCTCCCAGGGGCATAGGAGGGGCGGACCCCTTCCTAAAGGCGAGGTCCAGAGCCATGCCCTTCCCCAACTCCCCACCGTGTCTAGCATCTCCCCTTGGGGCCCGTTGCACGTGCCTCCACCTCTTCAGTCCTCCTGACCTCTGCTCTGGGTTGTGGGGAGGTCCCCACTTGCAGCTCCCACTGACATCACAGAATTCCTTGCCCCGGACAGATCGATCGAGGGAATGTCACCTTACCATCTTGTAAATCAAAGCTGGGGGTGGAGGCAGGGCCCAGTAGGGAGCCCGGCCCAATCTGCTTCAGCGTGAGCTTAGAGGGGAGGAAGCATATGTTGCACTCAGTTCTCTGCAGAGACACGCTCTGCTCTCTGCTAGGGACGGTGTGTAGAGTTGGCGGGATTTGTGGGGGCCGCTGTGCGTGTGCCAGTTTGGTTCAGCAGCGACGTGGCCAGTGGTCGCTGCCCCTTAACAGACTCCTCCTCGCCGAGAGAAAAGCAGAATGAATGCACGGGAAGGATGCGTTTTGAAATCTGGAAATTCTCCAAATCAGGCATCAGACTTGAAGAGTGTCCAAAACGTTAAGAATCATGTGGTGCCTCCTTGGCCACATGTCATGGGGATTTTCAAGCCTAGGATTTGTTACTGATAACCTTGTCCTCTACAGAGGTTAAAAAAAAAATTGAAATTCTTTTGATAATCAAAGCAATTAGCTTACGAAGTTGATGCTGGGGTGTACCCGGCGTGAGTAGGGGACAAAGGAATGAAATATGCCTTAAAAGGCATCCTCCGACGATGTTTCCATAATGCAAACCATTTGTTTCTCGCCGGGATCCCATTGGCGGTGCGCTGGTGTTATATTGCCAT
The DNA here is from genome assembly GCF_018350215.1 of Panthera leo. Classification (NCBI taxonomy): domain Eukaryota; kingdom Metazoa; phylum Chordata; class Mammalia; order Carnivora; family Felidae; genus Panthera; species Panthera leo. Next base: position 51,934,255 of record NC_056693.1, read on the forward strand.
TTATATTGGAAAGGCAGACAGCGCGAAAACTGTAGTCTATTAAGAGTTTGTGAGTGTGTGCATGTGTATACAGTGAAATAATATCTAGTGTAATGTGAAGTGACAGTCAAAATTACAGCTTTTCTCTCGCCGCAAGGGCACTTCTTTGCCAAGTATAGTAATATTGTTGTCGCAGTGTTCAAGGTTGTCAGCAATTCTGGCTTACTCTGCAGAGAGTCATAATAGTGTGTGGAAGGAAGGAGCTTCCTGTCAGGGGAAATACTATAATTTTGATATATATTTGTTGGTGCCAAACTGCAATTAAATAGGAGGTGTTGGAAGAAGGTTTTATTTAACCAGCTTGAATTTGTTAATTAATTAGCAAAAACGTATATTTGGAATGCTTCAAGAAGCGGTTCCGTGATGTTCGCAAAACTTGATTCCACGCAATTGTTTTTGTGTTTGTCTGTCTCTTTGGAGAAAACAAAACACCCCCTCCCCGCAAACAGTGCAGAATAAAATGTTTTCAACCACCAAAGGAAGGGAAAAGTAAGACACCTTGAATAATCTTACCTCTTACATCTTTGGGGGACATTTCTTAGCCTGTTAATGTTTGGAGTTCTCCCCTGGTGATCCAACAGACGTGTAGTATCTGGGGCAATGTCTATTACATGATTTAACTTGTACCTTGATGAGTTTGTGATTACATTAGAGGACTTTGCAGGTGACTAAAGGAAAAAAAGAATCGTCTTGGCAGTTTCTGTGTGTGTGTGTGTGTGTGTGTGTGTGTGTGTGTGTGTGTGTATGTGTGTGGATTAAATTGCTTGCAGGACGTAAGTCCATCTCTGTATCCATGGTATCCACCTCTGTATGTATAGTATCCACCCCTCTATATATTATATCCACCCCTGTATATATAGTATCCACCTCTGTATTTATACTATCCACCTCTTGTGTATATCGTATCCAACCCTGTGTATATAGTATCCACCTCTATATATATAGTATCCATCTCTGTATCTATAGTATCATGCTAGCTCCCATGTTTTTGTTACTTGGGATAGTAACAAGTTTCTTAGTGACCGTTCCTGTTTCCATCCTGAGGAGAGAATGAGGGCGTCACCAGAGTGCCCTGTAAGCAATTCTGATGAAAAAGACTTTCTTTTTTGAATAAGTAGAAAAAACAGTGGGAGACTTAAATAGGGACAAATGTATTAAAAACTCTACTGCAGTTAGGTGTTGAAAAATAAGTAACAGAAGGATTGTGTTGTTTTAAAAAAGATGTATTTAAGGGTCTTGAAGAAGCTATGTGTGTGTGGGGGGAGGTTGGGGGGGGAGAGCCCTGCCCTCTCATATCGAGCATTTTGCAAATTAAGTGAGTTTCATTCTCCCATAAAATAGGAATCCAATAACATTTTATATGATCATAAAATGTGTCTACTTTTGTCTCCATCTTTTATGAAAAAAAAGGAAATATTCCCAAAGTATATTACAAAAAATAATTAATAAGCAACCTTTCGTAGTTATTTTCCAAGGTTAATTATTACCCTAAGAAATCAATTTCAATTTCTTCGGTTTGAGAGACTCGTTTGTGACTCGGTGTTTCCAAAAAAGGGAGTGAGTTAATATGCTAAATGGGAGCCTTCATTCCCTAGAGAGAATGTCTTTGCTGCTGGCCGTGATTTATCCGGTGCTGTCTTGCCTGTTTATGCCCCGTGCCAGGAGAATGTATGGAAAATGTAATAGAGCTATTAGGATCTAGTGTAGCAGATTGGTTACAGGAGGAAACAAAAGTGGTCTTCATATTGTTAAAATAAAAGTGAGATACCCTTGAGTCTTCACAAAAGAAAATAACTTGGCCCTTAACCTTCCTGACAAGCCTGAGCTGACTGAGTAGGGGGTCTGGGGAGGCAGCCTGCATCGCTTTGCATGGTGATCACTGCTCCTGTCCTGAGACAGAGGTGAGCACAGCCAGGAAGAGGGAAGAGACACTCCAACCTGCAACTATCTCCTGATGGAACACAGGAAACCGGAAGTGAAGGGGATGACTCCCATCTCGCCTCGTGGCGATCTTCTGTAAAAGTCATCAAAGTCACACTGTGTTTTCACCAGGCACCTGAGTTTCTTGAGCCGAGACTAGAATGTTCCGGTCCATTACGGCTAACCATGGTAGGCTCTCCCCATCGGGGGCCACACTTTGGCAGTGGTGGGATTTCCTCTCTGATTCAGTATTTTCTTCAAGTACATTGAAAAAAAAAAAAAAGTTTGGGCGCACCTGGGTGGCTCAGTCAGTTAAGCCTCCCACTTTGGCTCAGGTCATGATTTCCCAGTTTGTGAGTTCGAGCCCCACGTTGGACTCTGCACGGACAGTGGGGAGCCTGCTTGGAATTCTCTGTCTCCCTCTCTCTCTGCCTCTTCCCTGTTCGCTCGTGCGCACACGCTCTCTCTCTCAAACAATATATAAATAAATAAACTTTAAAAATAAAATGCTTTCCTTAAAAAAAAAAGTTTATTTCCCCACCTTTAATCTACTTTATATTTCAGTGTTTGGCTTAGAATTTCCCATGAGTTGGAATGGTTGATTTTCTGTATTTTGCATGTGTTAAGGTGAACATTTCAATACTTTGTGACATTCAGTGAAAAAAAAAAATGCAATAACCTCTAAGGATGAGGTGAGAGAAACAACCAGTCAGTTGGTCTGTATATTGATTCTTTATATTGGGGATCCCCAACAGACTGGGGGGGCAGAGGGGTCTGGGTTCGAGGGAGGGGCTACGAATAGTTAATCAGGATGCTCTCCTTGTGCTTGAAAGAGTCTGAGTTCAAACTAGCTTACCTGGAAAGGGTCATTATCGGCTCATGAATGTAAAGTTTTCTGCAAAAGTCAGCAAGTTTTCTCTGTAATAGGACAGATAATAAATATTTTTGGCACTGTGGGCCATGTGGTCTCTTGTCACAATACTCACCTCTTCCTCTGTAGCAAGAAAAGCCACAACGACGATGGGTAAACCAGCAGGTGTGGCCATGCTCCAATAAAACTTTACTTATGGAAACCAGGCTTTGGATTTCATGTAATATTTCACGTGTTAAAATCTATTCTTTCTTTCTTCAGCCATTTAAACATGTATTTTTAGACACTGGGCTGTTTGAAAACATGGGGCTGAGGTCCAGATTCGGCTCAGTGGTCTGTTCGCCAGCCCCTGGTGTAGAGTCTACTTGTCCCAGAGCTTAACTATGTCATGAGGGCCCCGTCTTTAACCTCTTGATTTTGATTTTTTTAAAAATTGTGTTCTTCCAAGAGAGTTTTCTGAGTGGGGATCAAGCTTGCCACTGATACGGACTAGCCCTTCCGCAACGGCAGCAAGAAGCCATTTCCCTCACTGTCCCCACACAAAAGCTGCAGCGAGAATAGGTTTGGCCTGGCTTGAGGCAAGTGCTACCCCTGAATCATTTATGACCCACAGGATGCGGTTCTTTGGTCCCATGGCCTGGCCCTACGTGGAGTCTGGGAGGCCCAGCTCCCTAATGAAGAAATGAGTGCCATTTTGGCCACAGACAGAACATGGGCTTATATCCTGGACAGTCCCAGGAGTCGCTTCCAGACTCGACTGTGAACCTTTTACAGTCTTGCGTTATAATTTTATTTTTAGATGTCTCTGGAGACCTCAGGAAGAAGTCCTTTCTGAGTATGGCTTCAGAAAAGGAGTGCGTAGGGTGGTTTCTTATCGAAGACTGGCAAAGTATGGGCCTCTGTAAGTCACACTGCAGCTCCTTCCCTGGAAGCAGAGCTCAAGGCAGGCTTCTCGTTCGGTTGGTCTGGGACGTTGCGCCTTCGCAAGAAGGGGGGTGAGGAAAATGGCATAGGGCAGGGGGAGTGGCCCGGCTTCCACCCGCACCCATGCGGAGCTCTGGACTATGAAGCTGGAGCGTGGATGCTGCTTGAGACAAGGGTCTGGCTAGCTGGCAGGCAGTGATGAGCCAGCCCCTGCCAGAGAAGGAGGCTTAGTGGGCACAGCCCCAGGTGAGGCAGAAGGGGGTAGTTGTGGCTTAGCAGCCAACACTCAAGAGCCACTGGGTGCACCTGCCAGTGAGGGCATCTGCGGTTAGGAGGCAGCATTGTAATAGGCTGGTCTGCACCAGAGAGGCTTCTCTCAGGCCTCTACCCATGGAAGGAAGAAGGATTTTGGCATCAAAATACTCTGCAGGCAGTGTCCGTACCTGGGTATTAATGGACACCCCAAGTGTGGGTCTACGCTTTTAAGAAGTTTAAACCTCTCTTTCTGCCAATGGCCTCATACCCGCTTTTCCACCTTCCGACCTGTTTACTTCAACAGAGTGATCCTCTAATAACTTTTGTTTAGTGAAACTCAAGCCTTTTCAGGATGCTGTGCTAATGTCTTCCTTCCTTAATTGAGTAAATATATTATACACAGCTGGGTAGGTGATTTCCTTGCTGGCCTTGCTGCTACAATTTGAAAATGGATACAATTTTCTTTAACTCACATAGAATGAATGAGGCATTTATTCCTGGTTTCCTGTGGCTCTCCTCCTTCAGAAAATGTATTTACATGGGTATTTTTGAAGCACTTCTTAAGAAACTGAAAAATTAAAATAAAAAGGGGGGGGGGTGGTGGAAAGCCAAGCCAAACCTCTTACCTCTCCTCCAAACAATGGCTACATTGTGACAACAGTGGGTTGAGCTAAATTCAGCTACGTCAAGGAAGAGCAGTAAAAGGAGACGGATTGTTCTCTAAGCTTCACTTTATTGGATATTGTAATTGACATATAGTTGTCATTTATAATCATCTGTCCATTCTTGTGAGTTGGGAGCAGTAAAGTTAATTGTGGCAGCTCATTTGCATTAATCTCACCTCTGAAGGGTACAGTAACCCATTAATATCATGTCATGATGAATTATCACAAATAACATTGAACATATTGATTAATGATCTCTGAGATTTGTATCTCGTTAAAACATTTTGTTAGCTCTTTAAACTTTTAAGCCAACAACCATTGCACGTAGGAGGTGTTCGAGTCGTCTACTAGGTGGTGGTGGGGAGTGGCATACATTGGCAGGGTCACTGGTTTAAGGAGTTGGACCACTCAGTTCCCATTAGATTTTTTCCCCCCTCTTCAAGAAGCCAAGCACATTTTCTTGGTAACCTCCTCCTACTTTTCCCTGGATGATGGTTTCTTCAAAACAGCGGCTTCTTTGATTATAAAGCGTTTCTGATTCTCGACTGGAATGATTTTAATAAAAGAGTTTTTTAAGTTATCTATTCAGTTCCCCAGTTGCTGGCCTTCGGAATCTCTTGTCCACCTAGATCTGCTTGTTACTTTAAGGTGCACATGTTTTTTTTTTTTTCCCCCTCTGCTGCATCAAAATTTCCGAACTTCTGTGTTAACATAAATATAGACCATATTTGGAATGAGTTGTTGGAGATGAAATAAGGTCGCTTAAAAACATGACTTATCCTTCATTTTATACAACTTCATTCCTCTTTTCTCGGGTGCTTTCATTTTTCAGGTGATTGTCCCGAAGGAACAAATATATTGGCCCCACGTGTCATGTGGGCCTTAGTGAAATTATTAAAAATCCTCTTTAACAAGCCCCTTGTAGAATTTCCTGGTGGAAGTTTCAATACACTAGGTGCAGCGAAGTAAAAGGTTGGCCTAAGAGTTGAATTGCAAAGGTCCTTCTTTGCGGCTCTTTGCTTCACAGGTTGTGAAAGCTCTACAGTGTTTGATCTCTCTCAGCTTCCATGTTCCTTCCACCTACCTTTATCATGTGCTCTGTTTTCTCCAGATAAGTATTTAACAAGTGGCAAATACGGAGACTGGTCTCCTCTGCCGTTTGCTGTTTAGAGAAATTGGACCTGATGGTCCTGAAGAAAGGGTGCTTTGAAGAAGATGTCATTAATGCACGGCTGGTTTACACCCCAAGAGCTGTTCTAGAGAGGGACCGAGTGCAGCAGCTGCTGGTCTGGGGCCCTCCGGCCTGGGGCCAGGGCCCCCCACTGAGGGCAGGATGGTGACCCCCGTGCCTGTCAAGCAGCCGGCTCCCGGAAGGCTGGAGTCACGGGTTCTGACGGTTAGGAAAAGGCAAACGCATGAGAGCTGCGCGCTGGTGGGGCACAATGCAGCCGTTATGTACTGTTTGTCCCTTTAGCCAGCAGGTAAGGACAGTGTTGCCATCCTTCCTTCCCTTCAGATGCTCGCTTTTATGAAGGGGTCTTAAAACAATAACCGGACCATATGTGTAGCAATCTTTGGGCCTAAATAGCTAAGGACAAAGTAGATTGCTTTTTTTCTAAGGGCCACTTTCCTTTCCCTTCTTTGTCAGGCCTGCGATGTTCCTCACCCACTGAGTATTTAATATCTGTGTTTTCAAATCAAAGAACAAGCTTTTTGTCTCCCAGGATAGTATCTTGTAAAGCCAACCTCTTTATTACTTCACTGGTTTAAGGCTTTATTACTTGCGATCCAAAGCCTGCTAGTGAATTATGCATGGTACACTCCTCAGCGTCTTCATTGCCCACGCTCCCGCCACCTTTTTGGGGGGCCCGGAAAGTACAAGGAGATCACAACGTGTGTTCGTTTCTACCCACGGTATTAATCCTTATTCATTTTAAAAAATCTGCTAACGGAAATATTTCCATTCAGCTCATTAATCAATTGTGATTTTCATTCCCTTGTTTTGTAAAAGCTGTTGCAATAAATACTTTTTTTTTTTTTTCACAAGGCGAAAATCCAAGAGATGGATGCAGCCGGCGTAATTAATTGCACCCAGTTACAGGAGATCAGCAAGTTTGTGAGATTCACATGCTGCTCTTCCATATGGTTGCCCAGTAGGCGAAAAATTTGATTAATGTTTTGAAGTAGATTTTTTTCAGCAAATATTACAGCCCCAGATGAGGTGTTTTTTTTTTTTTTTTTCCTTTCTTTTACTTTCTCGTATTGTTAGGCTTAGCTGAAGAAACCAATCCTCTGATTTAAAGCTTAATAATATTGTGATCTAGCGAAAACTTAACATGCAATAAAAATTGCAGTCTGCCTGCCTCTCGTGGATACAGAAAAATAATGCGTTATGTCTTTGTTTGTAATTAAGTAAAACGTGAAAGTCAGATTCTAGGACTTGATTTCCCCACCCCCCCCCCCTTTCCTGAAAAGAAAATATAACTGTGGTTTTAATTGATGTATTTTTGGTGTGATTTATAAGCAATATATATGGGCAGACTTTTAGAAGTGTAAGGGAACAGTAAAATAAAACACAGAAATGAGTCAGTGAATGGCTTCTTATTAATTGCTGCTCATACCAATGAAGCCACCCTAAATATGACCATGTGAGTGTCGTAGAAAAAAATTTAAGCTGTTTCTACTGTTATCCCAAAGGTATATTAGTTTCATAACCACTCAAGACCTTCATAGTTAATTTCTCCTTTATTTAGGGAAAAAAAAATAAAAACCTCCCAATTTTCTTTCTTCCAAGTTAGAAAGTCTGTTTTATCTTATGGCTCCTTGTCATGCTGGACACCCATCCTTTTGTGTCACTGCCCCAGTGGGGTCATGCTCCAGCTTATTTTTCTGATCACTGGGTGGGAATCAGCCACTGGGTGACATAATGGGACAAAATATGGTAGGCTTGACCTTGGCGGTTCAAAACAACAACAAGAGATTTTGGAAACGTGGGAACTGGTGATGCGTTTCGCAAGGAAAAATGAAATAAGACGCACTTCTCCCCTTTGGCAGATGAGGCCTGATGCTTCAGATAGCTTAGCTTTTGTATTTTTCTTTGCTTTTGAAACTTAATGATTTCTAATTGCCTGAGCAATATATGACTCTCCTTAAACCTCGATGTCTGCTGGAAGGACTGTTAGCTCAGGTGGTTAAAGCCTGATCAGTAACTGGGTACCAAGCTCATTTTGAATCCTTTGTCATGGAGTCATGACCAAGAGCCATAACTTTGACCCGCCACTGGTCTGGAGAGAGACTCAGTTCAGCAGGAACCGAGTTACCATTGAAAACAAAGCCAACAGTATTTGCTGTCCTCTATAAGATGTCACACAGTTGCTGCTTTCTTCCTCTGCATCTAAGACATTTTAAGGGCTCGAAGTGCCCTGTTTCCATTGGCTTCACAAGGAACCGGCTCAGTCAAGGTACAGGGGCCAAGGCAGAGACCAGGCCAGGAGGGCCATCTCCTCTGATTTTGAGTCAGTAAGTCAAATCTTTGAAGAAAAGATTAGATACTTTTTGATAATATTAGATGTGTTTGATCGTTTCGCTAAACTAGGTTTATAATCTTTTTTTCTGTATTATTTTTATCTTAATGACCGTGTGGGTAGTAATTATCTGTAAGAGGCATGAAAAGAAGAAGTGTTACAGTGACAGCATATTTTTAAAAAGTCTGAAGAAACCAGCCCAGCCTGTCTTCCCTAAGTTTGGGCTGAAGCTCTTTTGTTCACGGTTGGTGTTATCTAGTTAGAGATTATGATAGTGACGCAGCTTTGGAAACACCCTTTAGGAAAACAATTGTCTAAGACTTACCTAACTTTTTTCCTTTGTCGGTCAGCCTTTCCTGGTGAATATTTTTTAACCAGGAAGTTTAAGCAATCCGTCTCTGAAAGCCTGCTACATTCAAGACAGTTCATATGGTCGCTTCCAATTACAGCCTGGGCTTTTTAATGAAAAAAAAAAAAAAAAAAAAAAAAGAAATAGTTTAAAGTTTTTATTTAGTATGACAGTTGCAACATGAATGATACATGGTCAGTTGGCAGGAGACAGTGCATCGAATTATTCATGAGTTTATCTTTTTTTTTTTTTTTTACCAGCACCTATTATATATATGTGTGTGTGTGTGTGTGTATGTGCGTATATATATGCACACACACACACACACACATACATATATACGTATGTTTGTATATATATGTATGTGCAATTTATTACTGAGTCATAGCATGAATGGCTGAGGGAAATGTTTGAGAGGGTCTGATGAGGGCCAGTGCCTTATGGCAATGAAAGTCATGTTAGTTTTATTCACAGCAGGTGGATCTAGGTTGGTCTGATTTTTGTTGTGAAGCTATGGTCCTGGTGGTCGTTTTAATAAAATGCGTTTGGAAGCAACAAGCCTGTTCACAGAGCAATATTTTGTTTTATCAAAGGAGAAGAATATATGTCCTGTCCATCTTTCATGAGTAATACATCCTTCTACACGATAGCATTGCCCAAACAATCATAGTGACCCTTTATATCCTAGAGGAGCCCGATGCATTTGCAACATCTCCCTTTATAAGTCTTACTTCCCTAGAAGTAATTCTTTGGAGAGCGACAATTCCCAGAGCATCAGTTCCCTTAGATGAAATTTCCTTTTATTTGAACTAACCGCGTTGGATTGTAATTTACAGGCTCTGTCGGTGTATAGGTGTTGAGATCTGGTATTTCACCTGCAAGCGTCCATCAGTCGCGTGGACGTTGGCACATTTTTCAAGCGGGAAGAAGTCCAAACAAATATAAGAAGGGAGGAAAAAAATACCATCCTGGAGATGGGAAGAAAAAAATTATCCTTGGGGTCTCACAAGTTGAGATCGTTGCGTGTTGCCATGCAAAACTAACACCCAGCAGGGAGGTTCTGCTCTTCTCACAAATTCTCAGTTAACACAAGGCGCCGTGGCAGCTGGGAGCCAGAGAGAGTGAGGGTCCTGGCTGAAATGCGGTGCAAGGCGGCTCTCGAAGAAGCCTTGCTGGGAGCACACAGCGCTGGAGGGGAGAACTTTACCTGGTGCTGGCAGCGAAACTTTGCCAGTCTGTTTCTTCCCCCGCTTCAGGCTTGAATAAATGAGCGCTAATGATTTTTAAGGCGTTTTTTAAGTGATTTGTCTTGGGAATGCTAAATTGGCAAGAATAAAACCTAGGCAGGAAAGTTGATTTTTGATGACCCAGAGAAGGCATGTCCTAGAGTGATTTAGTAAGGCTCCAGTGGTCTAAGATTGTTCCACATCAGGGAAAGTATACAGTTCTCAGAATTACTTACTAATGAAAAAAAGAGGTGGGGGGGAAAAGGTTGTTAGGCTGCTGGGCATTGGGAATGAGCAGCAGCTCTTAAGATGAAGTGTTCTGAGAAAACTTCTGCCATGGGGATCCAAGATAGTGCCTTCCTGAAGAACGGTTTCCCTTGTCCCGGAACGAAGGGGACAGGGAAACCCCCAGATTCCCGTAAAGGTAGAGGGGTCGTTTCATGAACCCAAGAAAGCACAAGAGATCCAAGTGTATACATACATCCCGGTTCTCAAATCAAACCTATTGTTGCATTTTCTACGTAAACAATATTTGAAAAACACAGTGATGGGGAGTCTCATTTTCTTTCGTACTAGCTTGGGGGTGTGAGTGGGTCTGGTTCTTTTTAGGAGGCACTGAGTAAAATAATGTGTACTATGGAGAGAAATGCCCTTTACTTGACAGGTGTTTTCTTCAAGTTTTCCGAGTCTACAGCATGAGTCAGCCTATCACAGATTTGAGAATATTCATTGAGAGTTTTAGGAGTCACTTTATTTTTATTTTCGTGAAGAGTGAAGTAATTGTATCTCATTGATAATCAGAAGCTTATCAGCCCATGAATTCAGTTACAGGTATTTAAAGTCACTTCTATTAATTCTTTAAAATGAGGTTGCTGCGCATGCGCGCGCACACACACACACACACACACACACACACACATTTCCATTTCTCTCTCTCTCTTTCTCTTTCTCTCTCTCTCTCTTTCTCTTTCTCTCTCTCTCTCTTTCTCTTTGGAGGACTTGGGGTTGGTCAAACAAACATCATATGGGCATTTACTTAGGGAGCACTCTTCAGACTGACATGTCAATATCTGCCCACGTGTTTATTTGTAATTAAAGTTAAGATGCTCTAGAATGGCTTTACCATTAATCTAAAAACATAGAGTCGTTTCCTGGTGAATGATATATGACAGTTTGCCCTGCGCTTCCTCTGAAAAGGAGACTGTTCCTGTGGCATTGTTACCGAGCGTGGCTTTTCCTGTAGGGCTCACGGCTTAACTGTTTCAAACTCCTGTTGTTCTGTAAATCTGTCAGAAGGGTCTGCAAGGGACCATATTTATGACGAGAGTGTAGAGTGGTCAGTCTAAAAAGCTCCTTAGTGTAGTACTTTGAATTTTAAATTACACACATAATTCAAAGGTAATGTAACTTGCAGTGTCGGACTTTCGTCCATTCCGTTAAATGGAGAAAAATGACTGGTGTGAAGAATGACTTATTGATTCTTGGTAGGAAAATGACTTCTGTAATATAGGAAGTATGGTAAAAGGAATAGCTTAATTATTTACAGAGCACTTTTCAAAATATGCTTTTACAGCAGTACAAATTGTGTATATACAAATCGTACAACTGGATTCTTTTTTTTTTTTTTTAATTCTTTCTTAGAGGAAAGTTATGAGAAGGCTTATCGTATTTAGTTGCTAAGGCAAAGTTTAATTTTGCTTAAACTCTTGGTGGCTGTAACTAAGAAAGGTACAAGGAGCAAGGAGAAGTTTCTAAATACCTTAAAAATATGATTTGTTCTAATTGCCATTTCTTATTTACGTTATACTTACGCTCACTTTAGGGGAACTTGACTGCCAAGATTTACAAAATACACTTCTCTCTGTGTCTGTCTCTCTCTCTCTCTCTCTCTCTCTCTCTCTTTGTCTTTCTGGTTTATGATGTTTTTCAACAGTGTCATGAACTCACTTAATCTGATTTCATCAAGTAAATATATGGGAAGTTGAAATGACATATTTTAATCTGGCATTTGAGGAAATATTCATAAAATATCAGATAAAATATTTATTTTGGCCTTTTCCTTCTGATCTCTCTTTTGATTCAGTGTGTATTCTTTGCTTAAGGACCACAGCCTAATGTTATTTTGACTGCAGTTCACAGTGTTGGCAGCCTTTCAGATAAACAGCATATTTGTGGTTAATTGGTTGAACATGTTCTATAATTATAATTATATTAAAACCTTAATGTGCTTGAACATTTGCCCACTGAAGGCCACTTGCACGAACTACGTTATGTTTCTGTCATTATAACTGAGCTGTCTGGGGCTGACATTCAGCAATTGAGGCAGGACAGGGGACCTGGGAATAACACAGAGGCTTCTCATTATTTCCGTCAGAGACCGCTGTTTGGACAGTTTTAGAAGTTGACCATGAAAATTGCCGTCTGGTTGTTACTCGGATCCCCAGGTTTCAATCTGCGGGCTAACGTTTCTTCAGATTTTCAAAAGGGGTTGTTGGCTTGGCTTTTTATCAAAGTTACACAACGGCTGTAAAAAGCAAAATTAGCACTTTATCAAGTTTGGAGCAAATTGCCAAGGCCACCAGGGAGCCGGGAGAGTCACCAAAGACCACTGCTTGGAACTGGGCAAGGAGCCATCTTTGAAATGAGCAGAGAGGTCTGATGGCCACCAGCTGAGGAAGGGAGCCTCTTTTTTTCTGCGCTTCAGCCATGCCTTTTGGATTGACATGCTGGACTGGTAGCCCCCTGGGACTTGTCAGCTGAGAATCTTCGTTGCAGATACTGAGTCAATCATACCATGGTATCTTACGCTGGTAACAGTATAAACCAGTGTCTGTGACACCCTCGGGTTTTGCACGAACTGAGGATGATGTTTACATTTTTAACTGGTTGAAAGAAAGAGTGAAAAGAAGAACAGTATTTCCTGACACATGAAAATATATGAAATTCGAATTATAATGTCTGTAAATACATTTCTTTTAATGTTTATTTATTTTTGAGAGAGAGTGAGAGAGAGCACCAGTGGGGGAGGAACAGAGAGAGAAGGAGACACAGAATCTGAAGCAGGCTCCAGGCTTCGAGCTGTCAGCACAGAGCCCGACACGGGGCTCAAACTCACAAACTGCGTCATGGTGACCTGAGCCAAAGTCGGACGCTCAACCGACTGAGCCCCCCAGGCGCCCCAAATAAAATTTGATTGAAATATGCCACATCCATTTGCATAGGGATCGTCTTGGGCTGTTTTCCTGCTGTCGGGGTCGTGTCCTGCTTACAGAGACACTGTGGCCCTCACAGCTGAAAATGTTTACTTTCTGGCTTTTTTGTAGAAAGTTTGCCACCCCTCATCTAAACAAGATGTCCTTCATTTTCTGTGTCCCACCAGAGCAGCGAGGGTTTTAGTACCGGGCCAGAGAAGGGGACTTGGGTCGGATGAATGAATGAATGAATGACCTGTCACACCAAAGCTCTGAGTGCACGGAAGTCTGTTATTTTCTTATCTTTGGCCTCGCCCACCAAACACAGTTTATAAAATTTGAAAATCTGTTTCCAAACATGTTGGGATTGATTTTTATGGTCTTTTAATTAACCCAATAAAAATGGCAACAACACAGCAATTTTAAGAAAATAACAGAGCCAAGTGATTTTTTTTTTTATGTCTCTGCATGCAATCCATATTACACCCACTTGCAGTATTTATATGGTCCAAATAATTATCTTTTGGACTTAGAATGCTTTAAATTAGGATTTACTGAAAAGATTATGTTCTATTTCATAAAAAAAAAGAAAGAAAGGAAGGAAAAAGTTCTTCTCAAATTTATTTCTGTGATGGAGGAATTCTGGCATTGCAGAATACGGCAGGAAATTCCATTAGGTTGAAATGTGCGGCCCTTACCCTCAAGTATTTGGAGGGATTCATAGAAGAGCCAAGTGCATTCAGACAGACCCCGGTTGCCGAGCTGAGCGTGCGTTTTGTCAGAAGACTTTGTAAGGTTTTCAGGGATGGGTTAGAATGGTGAGGGTTCCCAGTGCAGAATTCTTAGGCCAGAGATTTTTCTGCCAAGAAGGGAGAAAATTCTAGAGCCTCATGAGCACACCCCCACCCCACTCCAATCCTGTGGGCGCATTCGATCGTCACCCTTCCTTGCTAGTCTCCTGTTCGTGGCCTGGCAGCCACTTCAGCCTCTGATGTATCTTAGCCTTTCTTCTGTCTGACTCAGGTGGGCCCAGCCCTGGACTTTGGAGTCCGACCAGAACCTAATCCTTGCTTCGTCTGCTTACCAGCTGTGTGGCTCTAGGCAAGTGACCTCACCTCTTTGAGCCACTGGTTAACTCAGCAGCAAGATGGGCATCTCACATCCCCTTCTTGGTGTTGCTGCAAGGATTCAGAAGGAGGACATTGGCAGGTCACCTGAGGAACTCTCTAGTGTGTACTTAGGAGGCAGGGAAGATTTGTCCTCTTGCCCCCTCTCTTGCCATTCCTATAACTGAGCCCAGGCTTCTTTAGAAATGAAATCTAGACAGATGGTCCCCTCCTCTCTTGTGTATCTCCTGTGACAGCCCAGCACCATTTTGTTGGGTTGTGTGTCCTCCCTTCCTTCCTTTCTCTCTTCCTCTTCTTTACAGTGGTTTTGGGATCTCTGGGTTAGTTGTCTACTCCTCAAGGTCTAGGGCAGTTGGACATTGCTCCCCATCCCACGCTGGTGGCAGGATTTTTAAATAGGTCATAGAGTGGGTGGGAGCCTTTGACTGGGTACTCTTGGCCCCAGCCTGGTCTGGCCAATTCTGGCAGGATCTTATCCAAGCACATTCATACCCTCCTACAAGGTGATTCAGAACCTTCCTTGGGCTTCACTCACATTTAGCAGCCAGGCTCCCTACATAGTCCTGACTGGTGTCCTACCTTCCACACTTCCATTCCTCTGCTGCTGAGCCCTGGGCTGGTCCGCCTCCCTTTGTCCTTGTCTAGGTCACTTAAATGGGGCCACACACCTTCTTCCTGCCTCAGGGGTTGACTTCCTCTGATGACTTCCCTACCGCTTGTTCAGTTTCTTCTCGTGTGGACCTCACTCAGCACCTGTGTGCCAAGCCCAGCAGGTTGGGGATGCAGACATTGAGGCAGACTTCTTGCCTCACGGGCTCTCAATCAGGGAGTCCCGGCCGCGCATCAGTGCTGTTACTCACGGTCTGCCACTGCCTGGAACTCGCCCATCTCCCTTCTCCAGCCTGCCTGGTTTCTAATCGTTCTTCAAGGTTCAGTTCTGGTGAGTGCGTGCGTGCGTGCGTGTGTGAGTGTGTGAGTGACTGACTCCCTCCTGCCAAAACCACCAGTTCTTCAGCCTTCCATTCTTTCTGTCCTGTGTAGGTTTCTATCGTATACTCACCCCGCTCTGTGAAGATCATCTGTTTGTGTTACCTGTATTTTCCCCACTAGACTGTGCACTCTGAGAATGTTGGAAAGATCTAACACAGCTTTGTGTTCCCATGAAGCAACAAAGGAAAAAAAAAAAAAAAAAAGAAGTGAGAGCTCCATCAAAGTTTGTTTCATGATTGTGTGAATGACTCAGTCATTAAATGAACAAATGAATGAATGAGCCAAGAACTAGATCTGGCCCATGGGAAACAGGTACCTTGACTTGGGGGGCTCACGCTCCAGAAGATCCTTTGATAGGTCCTGCTCGGAAGCGGGGGGCCATTCCCTGCCCAAGATGCCATCACCCTGGCCTGGTTCTTGGTTTCTTTGGGGCTACCCCAGGATAGTGGTCAGCACCTGGAGGAGATTCAGGAGTCCCATGTCGTCTTGTAGTCATCGTTACAGCTTCATAGATTATGTGTGCTAGAATGGGAGAGAGTGGCAGGGATTAATCCAGACCGAAATGTGCAAATCACTTGGCTCAGATGTTGTTTTCTGGATAGGGAGGGACAGGCCATTGCAGAAGAAAGAAGCGCTGGAGACCGCACGCAGGATGACGTTGTTATCTGAGGCTTTGGTCACTGACGTTCTCAGACCGAGGCCGGTTCTTAGTCGTGAGCACACCCCAGGCTCGCGGGGCCTCACCTACAGCGGTGCTGATTGAGAACGTCTGGGGTGGGGCCCGGGTCTGCATGCCCAGTGGTTTCCCACATGCTGCTGCTGTTCCTGGTTTGGGGATCACACTGGAGTGAGCACCCTGCTAATCGCAGCTTCGGAGTATTGACTCCTGGGAGAAGATTCCCGCCATCGACACCTTCTGTCAGTCGTCAGCAGGGTAGAATCTTAATTTCTAAGCAGGAGGAACATCAGAGTCATTTTAGCAAAATGCTTTTGCCATCATTGCTTTTAAATCGGCCCTACCAAGTGGGAAAACCACGAGTAAGTTTCTTTTATTGAGATAACGTGTTGTAAATATGAGTTCGGCATCCCATTTGGAGAATACAAAAAGCCCTTCCTTGAACTTATTTTGTTCAAGCTACCTGTATTGTTTGGTGTTTCCTGTAAAATTGGATGTCCCTGCCGCAGATGTTGGTTTTGCGGTAATAATACTTTTCTACATTAAAAAAAAAAAATCCTGAGATGAAAATGTAACTTAGTCTTATTATTGTAATCTCCCCTTTCCTTTTTTGCATGGATCATTTGTTTGTGAACTGGTTATTTCAGGAAGGGCTCAAAGGTAATTTCATGGTTTATAGCATTTATATTGGCGGCTTTAATGAGCAAAACATATTGTTTTCTAATACACAAAATGAGGAATTCACATACATATAAATATTATTTTCATTTCCCAATATTACATGTATATCAAGTTCAGGACATTGAGAACAACCACATAAAAAAATTATACTTTTGCACACAGGGGAAATATGAAAGTTTTGTAGTGCAAAAAAAAAAATAAAATAAAAATCAACTTTGCTGGCTTATGAGATGATTTTATTTTTAATGAATCCAAACGATAGCGGGAGCTGCTGTTGTGTTTGTGCATCGAACAGCAATTCATATCTAAAAACGCAGTAACATATGGCTTTGTTATTATTTAGTTTAGAAATTTATGCACCTAAAGGAGTTTCGAGAGCTCTGGGTCCCATTCAGATGTTGTACACAGCAACTAAACAAGATAAGCTGGAACAGGGAGTTTCTCATCTCCAGGTTATTAAGATTTGACCAATTCACTTTTTTTTTTTTTTTTTGGGCCATGTTTATTAAACTCAAGAACTTTTTTGCATATTTGCTAATGATTCTCTTCCCTCTTTCTCATTATGTTTTAGAATGCTGAATTTTTTTTTTCAGCCCAATAAAAAATATGTCCTGGATTGGAAAAGAGTACCAGGTTCTTTTTCTAGCCCCAGAGTGAGGTGGCTTTCTGGCCTGGTTCATGTGATGTCCTGGGGAGTCATTGACACCCACACGCTCCCAATCACAGACCTTTCCCTCCCGTCCAGATTGTGTTTGTTTTATGGCTCTCGCACGGAGCATGCAGCTGTGTAAACCCGAGAATGGTTTCTGCACAGCTTTGATCTTTGCATGGATCAACAGTTGCCCTCAGTCCCTGAACCCTGCTCCACGGCCCCGGTGTTCCTTGGATTTTTCCATTTTCTGGTAATTATGGCATTGTGTAGGGAGCCTTGCAACAGCATCCCCCACGACTTCGGGTGCAGAGTTTGGAAGAAGCACCTTAAGGCTGTCGTTTGTAGAACCTTATTAAGAAGTGATTTTCATTTGATGCCAAAGAGATATGCCATTTAGTTTCCTCCTAAGAGGCGATCTGACAATTTCAAGCAGGCTGCCGGAGTCTAAGGAACTTGAATGTATTATGGACTGAATAAATGTTTACAGAACAAATGCAGTTTGTTTTTGCTTTCTGGCTACTGAGGAAGTTCAGTCCTTCCACAAACCATGGCTGGATACCTCCATCAGTGATGGGCTATCCGGCTGACACGGTGTGGCATTAATTTCCAGTCGATAATCTGGGTGCCCGTCTATGCCTAGGAGAATACAAAAGTCCTGGAAACTGTTCTTACAATCCAGTAGGAGGCATAAGATCTTTGCTCTAAAGTCTTTGCTTTTATGTGGGGGTTCTGGAGAAGGAGCCACATCTCCCGTCTTGGGGGACCCTAATGGTCTACAGAGCTGGGCCATAATGCCCAGGCAGGGTGCCGAGCTAAGACATGAGAAGAGGTCTTTCCTCAAAAGAACATCCTGGAAGGCCGCCAGCAGCAGAGCAGATGAGACTACAGGGTTTCTGGATTCAGATAGACTTGTGTCTGAATCCTTGCTCTGTCCCTTACTGTCTGTGTGATCTGGGGGGATTTGTTTAATCTTCGTGAGCCTCAGTTTTCTCACCTATAAAATGGGATTAATAGTCTCTGCCTTCTAGATTGTGAGAGTGGAACAAGATAATGTATGCAAATTATTTGACACATTGTGGGTCATAGTAAATAGTCAATAAACATCAGCTTCTCTTACTGCTACACTTACAGCCACTGTTCTTACTTTTCTTATCCTTTCTCTTCCTCCCATTCTTCCCCCTCCTCCTTTTGGTAAAGGTTCATAAAAGAAAAGATAATTTGTTGTTGCTGTTGCAGCCAGCATTCCACTTTGCTAGGAGCCCAGGAGACATTTGGGAGAATGTTCTGAGATTAGGTTAAACAGTGAGTCTCTTAAGATCTGGGGTGGATGGAGCCACATCTTTATCAGCGTCCTCAGATCCCTGAAGAGTGACTCCTAGAAAGAAAGCCTCTTTTCTGGAGGATTTTGAATGCCAGAGCGAAGCTCGGCGGTGGCAGACAGAGGCCCTGTTATGTGACACAGTTGTTTAAAAGTGAAAGCCACCTTCTTCATGTGAACTCTTCCTCTGTTGGTGCCTCACCTCTGTGGACCCTGAGAGTGTTAAGTATACATCTGGTCTCGATTGCTTGAATGGAGTGAACCCCGTTGCCCACGTTTAGTAGTACGGACAACGAAGAAGAGTGAACGATTGGGCCTGGGAGTCCAAACTGACACACAGACTCAGTTTACGGTGCCCTGGTTTCTTCTGTGTTGGTTGAGTGGAAATCCCATTTCTTTTTTTTTTTTTTAATTTTTTTTAACATTTATTTATTTTTGAGACAGAGACAGAGCATGAACGGGGGAGGGTCAGAGAGAGAGGGAGACACAGAATCCAAAGCAGGCTCCAGGCCCTGAGCTGTCAGCACAGAACCTGATGCAGGGCTTGAACTCACGGACCGTGAGATCATGACCTGAGCTGAAGTCGGACGCTTAACCGACTGAGCCACCCAGGCGCCCCAATCCCATTTCTTTATCAACCAGGTGGTCATCGGTGTTGCGCTCTAAGGACTTGGCCTAAAGTTTTGGGTCAAGTGGTCCCAGCTGGTGTGTGGCGAGATGAGGCAGGAACCGTCTCCCAGAACCCAGGAGATAGAGAAATCTGAAAGGCCTGGCCAGTCCTCTGGCTCATCTGGGGGGTCTGCCTATGAGAACAACTTTGAGAAGTACAGATCATTAAATTGCTGACGAAGGACCGAGCTTGAACCAGAGGGAACTGGATAGAAATGAAGAGACAGCTTCATTTTTTTCCAGCAGTAATCATGGAGTCTGTTTAGTTTTCTTTCCTTTTGAAAAAGTAATTTAATCTAGAAAGTGTGTACATTTAGGAGTAATTTCCTGGGCAGGCTTCAAAACTAACTTACTTTCTTTCTTTCTTTCTTTCTTTCTTTCTTTCTTTCTTTCTTTCTCCTTCTGACATCTCTAAACAGATCTTTGTGCAGTGGCATTACTAACAGTTCAACTTTTTTAGGAAATGATTCATTACTTTATAATTTCACTTCACTAACCATTTTCAGCCATGCAATAAATTTAAATCCTTTACTATCAAGATAACATTTTTTCTCCTGTCACTGAGATATAATGATTGGAAACCATTTTTAGAAGTTGACCCTTTTTGGGATGGCTCTTAGGGATTTGTCCTTTATGCTAGCACATAACTTGTAGGGTGTTAGTGTTTCTAGGACAGGGGCCCCAGGCTGCAGAAATATATTTTTTCCAAGTGCCCAGAATAATGCCCTTTACAGTAAGCGTGATAAAGAGTTTATTGGGTGAATGGGAAAGAGGAGAATGCTTATTTAAAGCATGTGGCTCTGAGGACCATCATTTCCAAAGAACAAAGCATGAATGATAAAGTCAATTGTTAAGGCATCCTTTACCCTTGTGAAAATCGACTGTGAATTGGGCAAGGTCAGTCGGCTCAGTGGTGCAGCATATTGAAGAGGGGAGCCCTAACATCCACCAGGCCTCTTCACCTGCCACTAACTTGCTGTGTGATCATGTGGGAGTCATTGAACCTCTCTGAGCCTGTTTCCGTACCACTTAGCTGAAGGAGATGAAGGTCTAGAGTTTTAGGAATGTTCTTTTTTTTTTTTTCTTTTTAATGTTTGTTTAATGTTTATTTATTTTTCAGAGAGGGAGAGCATGAGCAGTAGAGGGGCAGAGAGAGAGAGAGAGACAGACAGACAGACAGACAGACAGAATCAGAAGCAGGCTCCAGGCTCCGAGCTGTCAGCACAGAGCCTGACGCGGGGCTCGAACCCACAAACTGTGAGATCATGGCCTGAGCTGAAGTTGGACGCTCAACCAACTGAGCCACCCAGGCGCCCCAAGGAATGTTCTGAAAAAAGCTCTCAGTCTGGAGATCTCAGCAATCAGACCCCCTTCTCTACAATATTAACTGGAGCAACTCCCACATTATCCCTCCTTTCCGCACGGGGACTTTTCTTTGTATGACAAACCTTAAAACATATATTTTTTTAAAAAGTTAATTGAAACACTGAACTTGTGAAAATAACAGGTTTTAAAACTTTTTGGTGGTGAAAATGATCAACCACACAGAAAATGTAATCAATACCATAACAGTGCAAATGAACAACCTATGTAATATGACCACCACCTAGATTCAGCAGTTACTAATGTTTCACCATGTTTTGTCAGTCCATCCGTCTTCCTACCCTACCCATCCATCCATCCGTCTGTCTTTGTATCCATTCATCCATCTCCCCGCCCACCTACCCATATACGTGAGTTGCAGATGTTGACACATTGTACCCGAAAGTACTTTGCCAGGTGTCTTTGAAAACTTAAGGCATTTTTTCTATGTATCACTGCTATCATGCTTATCAACTTGATAATAATTTCTGACATAGTCCATACCCAGATCTACCCGGTTCTTCTCAAAATGTCTTTCACAGATCATTGTTCTCATTCAGGGTGCAGTCAGTCAAGGTTCACACATGACTTTTGGTACTGGATCTTTTTCTTGTGTTTTAAATAGAGTTTTTTTTTTAGGGGGATCCGGGTCATGGGGAAGGTTCCTCCCGTCTGGATACTGTGGATCCCGCCAACTTCCTTTTAAAGCCAGTAAGGCTTTTCTTTATTTTTTGGTACTTTTGTGTTGTCAAGGAAACTTAATTTGTTGTGCGTTTTGTTGTACTTTTGTAAATCTGGATTTGACTTCCAGGACAGCTTAGATTGGCTTTGAGAAGGATTTCCTTTGGGGAAACTTTCGAGGAGAGGAAAAAAAAAATCTGTTAATTAGAATTATGGGAGAGCGCTGTATTTATCTCAGGCAGGATAGGGCTCCCAGGGCTCTGTGCTGTGGCTAGCAAGACCAAAAAAAAAAAAAAAAAAGTGTGGAAAGAAAGATTCAAGTCTCAAGAAATGAAAGCCCCAAGACCTCAGGGCTACTTGCCCATAAATAGAGTGCAAGAGAGATAGAAGCTTAGGTCAGGACTGCCTCTTGTCACTGTCGGCTCCTCTGGGGAACGAAGGGCACCCGATGGCAAATACACCGCCAGGGCCCATGGACCCTGGGCCGTTTGGTAGAACCCCTTTGGCGGGGGCGGGGGAGGTCAGGATGACCCGCATCACAGAGAGGGGATTATATTCCCATAAATTTGGTGCCTGCGTCAAAGTAACTTAACTCTAAAATTAGATGAGGTTTTTGAGTGTGTTTATCATCCTTCTAGGCTCATGAGTTTGACAGGCGAATATATCACAAAACTCTTAAGTCTTAGGACTTTCCTCCCACCCCTTTCCTTGGCTCAGCACAGCTTTGGGTGTGAACTCCAGAGAAGAAAACCCAGTGAGGTGTTCGCTTGCAACAATACCCATTGCTCACTGGCAGACATGGTTTGTTTTCCCCATACGGTGACTTTAAAAACAATTTTTTTTAAGTTTATCTATTTATTTAACTTTTTTTTTTTAATAATTCTTGAAAGAGAGAGAGCGCACGAGCAGGGGAGAAGCAGATAGAGAGGGAGACACAGAATCCAAAGCAGGCTTCAGGCCCCGAGCTGTCAGCGCAGAGCCCGAGGTGGGGCTTCACCTCACGAACCGTGAGATCATGGCCTGAGCCGAAGTTGAAGTTGGACGTTTAACCCACTGAGCCACCCAGGTGCCCCTTATTTATTTATTTTGAGAGAGAGCACGAGCGCATGATCGGGGGAAGGGCAAAGGGAGAGAATCCCAAGCAGGCTCTGCACTGTCAGCACAGAGCCTGATGTGGGGCTCAAAGTCACAAACCACGAGATCAGGACCTGAGCTGAAACCAGAGTTGGATGTGTAAGTGACTGAGCCACCCAGGCGCCCCGTACCACACAAAGACTTTTAAGAAACAGCCAAGACAGGGGGCGCCTGGGTGGCTCAGTCGGTTAAGCGTCCGACTTTGGCTCAGGTCACGATCTCGCGGTCCGTGGGTTCGAGCCCCGCGTCGGGCTCTGGGCTGATGGCTCAGAGCCTGGAGCCTGCTTCCGATTCTGTGTCTCCCTCTCTCTCTGCCCCTCCCTGTTCATGCTCTGTCTCTCTCTGTCTCAAAAAAAAAAAAAAAAAAAAAAAACGTTAAAAAAAAGAAATAGCCAAGACGGGTGTACAAATTGAGAGATTACGTGTAAAAGTCTGGTTTTCTCACTGGATTTGAAGATTGAAAGTAGAAATAACAGCTGGAGCCGAGTTAAGGCATCAGGTCCTGCGGTTTCTAGTCTTCTCTAGGCTCTACCTCTGCCGATTGTCGATTGTCCTCTTTCCGGGCCAAAGCAGCTTTCCTCCTGCATTTTTGTGTCGGTCCATGTTGCTCTCATCATAGCAGGAGGAGAAAGCCACGTAGCCTCTGGATGCATCCTCGGGCCATTTAGAAGCGAAGTGGGGACACGTGAGAAGTGACGGACAGCATGGAGGAACAAGCCGAGGCGTCCTCTGAATCACTGCAGGAGTATTTAGAGTTTTTTTTCTCCTCCCCAGTTCCCTCTGGAAGAAAGAGTCTGGTTCCCATGAAATAACTATGAGTCACCAGCCCATTCAAGTTCCAGTCCTTGTGAATCTGCCCAAGTCTATGGGCCCCCTGTGGAGATTGAACTTAGGGGCACTTTTTTTGTATGTTTGTTTGTTTGTTTTGTTTTGTTTGTTTTTGTAGGGATCGAGGGCGCCTGTCTTGTGCTTGGTCACGGTATAATGGCAGAGTGTCACTCATCCACTGCTTGGGTGTCCGTCAAGGACGGTGGATGCCATATATCCTACAGTAAACAATCAGCCCCTGAGGGTTGATGGTTCAAGTTAGTTTGAAATGAGAAGTTGCCAGTGACCTGAAACCCATCATTATTAACCTTGTGGCACATCATCGCCGTAACCAGCAGCCAGCTCTCTTTTTTTATTTTCTTCTTCTTCTTCTTCTTTTTCTGGTTAGAAGAAAGGCTCATTGATGGAAGTTGGCTCAGTTCTTTTTGTTTAAGTAAAGTGGTTGGACCACCAAGGAGAATTGCTTTCCTTTGACTGGGAACGGGTCCTAATACAGATGTCCTTCACACGGCCAATCCACTTTTGCCGGTGGTACACCCCACAGCTGGTTCATGCTGCGTTTATATATAGACACCCGCCCACAGAGACTGTGTGGAGAAGCATCTGTGTGCCACTGCCGAAGTCTTCCAAAGGAATTGCCTTTTAGTAACTCACGTTTTTGTAGCTTAAGTGCATTTGTAATGAACGAATCAATGATTTCTTTCTTCTTCCTTCATCTGAAAATGGAGCAGGTGACAAAAAGAAAACGTGAGGTAGAGAAGCTTTGGGGAAATGCACTATGGAATATCTCTGGGCATTTTATGGTAGAGGATTCTGGAAGGGTGAGTCCAGCTCTCTCACTATGTGGCTTCGTCGGTTGGTATGCGTTGGCGGCTCAGGCTATTAGGGTTCCTCTGCACATTTTCTTTCCCCTGTGGCAATAGCTCGTTCAGAATCCCGCTATAGGGCACCCACAGAAATGCGCATGGTTACCTTGGAGTTCATCTGGGCACTCTTCCCCAAGACAGGCCCCCTGTGTGGCCTCAACCATTCACTGTTATTTCAGTGTCCTGGCCTTGCTTCCATGTGTGGCCAGAAGGGCACATTTCTTACTCTAGCTCAAAAAGTTGAGAAACTTGAACCCCACCCACTTCTTCCCACAATCCACAAACCTCGCTTGCACGGTGCATCTTTGAATAGCCCTCCCGTCTTCGATTTAGGTTTCCAGATATCGTCTGTTTCATGACCCACGTCCAACCTCCTCTCAGGTCTCGGGCTGTGGAGGCTGATGGAAGGACGGGAGTTCATCTGTGCTGCCTGGGATTCATCTTCCCACAGTGCCCGCATCAACAAGGACTTGACCCCAGCTTCCCCAACAAGACCTTAATGTTTCTCTCATTACAAGAGACTTGGAAGCAGGCAGTCCGGTTGAGGAGCCCGGGTCCACGATGCCACCAGGGGCTCCACCTGTGTTGGTCTTTCCGCTGAACCCTTCTTAGCGTGTGGCTGCTCAGTCTTGAGGCGTCGCATCTGTCTTCCAGGCAAGAAGAAGGGGAGAGTGGAGGGCAACGGGCACCTGCCAGCTCACTCCATGAATTCCCCCTGCAGGTCAGTGGCCGGAGGCAGGTCACGTGGCCACCTGTAGCTGGGCTGGCAGGGAGTCGGGAGAGGTGATGGTGTTTCACCGGGTGTGTGACTCCCCAGGGCTGTTAGTAGGGTGGAGGGAGAGAATGAGGCAGCGTCTGCCTTGGTGCCCACGGATGCTGGCTGTGGGTTTGAACCTTGTTCCCCTGGTCGGACCATGACATACGCTTAACTCTTCTCAGACCGAGCGGCACCCTCCAGAACATGGGGATGGTAATGGGACCTGTGGTAGAATTATGAGAAGGATTAAATTAGGTCAGATGGGTGCAGTGCTTGGGACTGTGACTGGCAGTGGTAAGCCTTCAGTGACCGTCCCAGCTGGGGCCCCCATGGTCATCGTCATCATCTCCCTTTGCTCCCCTCCCCCTTTCCTTTCTCCTTTCCCTTCTCTTCCTTCATCATCATCACCAGCATCACCCATAGCCACTCCCTCATTCCACCTTACTGAACCCGCATTTTTTTTCTTAATGCCATCAGATACAAGGGTCATACAGCATTTTCCATAGGAACATTCATTTGATATGTTATGTTCTGCATATGAATTTCCTTCAGCTACACATAGAACCCACTGAAATGGTGGCTTTTCTAGAAAAGGGTCCTCCCCGGTTCTCTATCACACCACCTGGCACATACTGGGTGTGAGTGCACACCAGCACACAGAGTGTTTGTGGATCAGATGCGTTCATTTTTTGCCGAATGAAAAACCCATGCTGATTATACTCCTTGTGGGGCTGCTACATGCTCCTGTCTGAGCGCGCGGCCAAGTCACAGATTGATGGCTTCGGTTGTACATCATTCGGACTTTCCATCCCAGCTGATAAGTAGACACGGTCAGCATGTCACCCTGTGTGCGGGTCCCTTCGTAGCCCTCCCAGTGCATCGGCACCTCTGTGGGATGGGGATTGACGTGCCTCCACCTGGCTTCCGGGAGTTGGCTTCCATCAGCCACGGCAGGGCTTCGTAAGAGGGGCCTCGTTCCCACCTTGCACGCTCTTGACATCTGCCTCGGCCCATGTCCACCCCCTTTCTGTTGTATTAGCCCCTGAGAGAAGCCAGGAAAATTTCAGAGAGTCGTGGAGACCTGCAGCTACCTCCACGGGCAGGGCCCCCCTTTTTGGCCCTGTGGGCAAGAGCCAGGCGTGGCGTCAGTGGGGACGCTCAGGAAGCCACTGAGAAGGGCCGTCGAGTGTGTGCCCACATGTGGTTTCAGGAATTTCAAAGACACAGGGGCTCCGAAAGTCTGACTTAATTTGTGATTTGCGAGCAGTCTCCCGGAAGACTTGGGGAGCAGACACGAGACTTGTGAGGCATCCCAGGTACCCTGAGGGTGGGAAAATAAGAAGGGGAGGGTAAGGTCCCAGCAATTTCTGGCAGCTTCGTAGCCGTTCATTATCTTGTGGTAGGAGAGCATGGTTGGGCTGGTTGTTTTGCTCTTGTTCAGGTTCCCTGTATGTGTTAGGCTGGATTTTTGGTAAATTCAAGGCCCAACGTGTCTAAAGACATTCCTTTCTCAATCTTCTAAGCCATGAGTATTTAGCAGATTCAGTCTTGGGGAGCTCGGTTCCTCACATCAGCTCCGGAATTTCCAACTGGATGGGAGGCAGAAGGTATGTGGAAGGTCCTCAAAGTGTCACTTCCTCGCCCCCCGGAGCACAGGCAGACGCTGATCCCTGTGCAGTCTCTGGGCTCCTGAGCTGCTTTCCTTCCTGGGGCCATTGTGTTAACCGTTTCCTG
This sequence comes from Panthera leo, assembly GCF_018350215.1. NCBI lineage: Eukaryota > Metazoa > Chordata > Mammalia > Carnivora > Felidae > Panthera > Panthera leo. The sequence continues at coordinate 51,960,694 of NC_056693.1, forward strand.
ACGGGGAGTGCTGAAAGAATGTGTGCAGCGTGAGCCGTGCACTTGGGCGTGGGAAGCGGTGCGGACCAGGAGGCCGGCCGAGTGCACGCCCCACTTAAAGTGGTTCTCCGGAGGAGGGGTGGGGAGTGGGGTCGGCGCTGAGGACAGGGGGGGCTTCAGCCTTGTTCAGACGCTTCAGGTTTTTTCAAAGGGGGAAATGTCTTCATGTATTGCTTATATAATAAAAATTGTTTTCAAAAGTAGCCTGGGGGAATTAGTTTTCTATGGCCGCCATAACCAATTACCTCAAACTCAGTGACTTAAAATAACACACATTCATCACCTTATAGTTCTGGAGGTCAGAAGTCCAGTGCAGGGCTCCCTAGGCTAGAATCAGGCTCTGATTGGCAGGCTCTGTTCTTTCTGGAAGCTCCCGGGGGAAAATCCAGTTCCTTGCTTTTCTAAGCGACAGACACTGTGCACATTCCTTGGCTTGGGGCCCCTTTCCTCCATCTCTAAGCCAGCAGCCTTGGGCTGAATCCTTCTCAAAGGGCCGCCCCCTTGGTTCTCTCTCCTCTGCCCCCTTCTCGCATTTTAAGGACCTTGTGATTATATTGGGTCACCCCGATGTGACAGACGGTCTCTGTCTCAAGGTCAGCTGATAGCAGCCCCAACTGCACCTGCACTTCCTCCTTACCAGATAAGGACTGGAAAGCGCTGTGAAAAAGGTGTTGGATGTAGGTGCGACTCCTGCAGTTTTTCTCCTGCTGCTGCCGGTGCCTGAGTCCAACCACCAACACTACCTCTACTGTGAGTGCCAGCATTCCTACTTAGGGAGTCACCTTGTTTCTTCCGGCAGCCTCTTCCCATTTTCACGGTCAGTTGGAACCCCATGGGGAAGTCATTCCAGGCATGGGATGGGAGTTCTTGTTGGCATCTTTCACAGAGAGCTTCTCCTTCATTTGAAGGGCTTGACCATTCCTGGACATTTCCTTCCTTCGTTCCTTCGTTCCTTCGTTCGTTCGTTCGTTCCTTCCTTCCTTCCTTCCATCCATCCATCCATCTCTACATCCCTCCATCTGTCCATCCCTCCATCGCCCCTCTCTCCATCTTTCTCCCTCACTGTCACTTGCCCTTTTTCTCTGTCTCTTATGTAAGAGAACATTAAGCATGAAGCAAAAGTAGAACTTTCCCTAAAATAGCTACTACCTCTCTTTGAAAATTAGTGTCCAAAATCATGAATAGAAATGTTGACATGAGAAGTAGAACCATTGTTTTTAGGAAGAAAAAGCTTTCGCCTTACATTCTTCAAGATTTTATACAATACTAAATTTTATTTAATACTAAAATAATTATATGAGGAAGAGAAGGGGGAGGGGGAAGAGGAAGGGAAAGAAGGAGGAGGAGGAGGAGGAAGAGGAAGAAGACAAAGGAGACAAAAATCACTTGTTAAGTATGCTTTTATCACCCAGTGTATGCTTATACTACTTAGGGCTTGTTAAACCTTGCAGTTACTGTTTTCTCTTATCCTCATTTTCAGATGAGTAACTCAGGTATAAATAAGGCATCCCTTTCCCTTACTTAAAAAAGAAAGAAAGAGAGAAATACAGAAGAAGAAAATAAAAATCACTCAAACTACCCACAGTATTGTAGTGTATATGTTTTCAGATGTTTTACTGTGAATGCATCTTTCAGTGTTTCTTTATTGATTCCCACAAGATAATTCCATTATTTTAGAGAGAGGGGAGGAAAGAGATCGTGAGCAGGAAAGGGGCAGGGGGGTGGCGGAGAGAGAGAGTGAGAGAGTGAGAGAGTGAGAGAGAGAGAGAGAGAGAGAGAATGTTTTTAAGCAAGCTCCACGCTCGGCATGGAACACCACACAGGGCTCGATCCCACAACCCTGGGATCGTGACCTGACCTGTGCCAAAATCGAGCATCCGATACTGACCTGGCTGAGTCACCCGGGCGCCCTGATTCCCACACGATTTTAAAACCGTCTCTCTGTAGTTAATTGGTACAGCCTTGCTAATGAGAGAGAATGCTGGCTTTGCTTTTGAGGGGTTCAGAAGGACCCCTTCCTCCTGACTGGTAATGCTTCTTTTGGTAAGAGCAAAACAGACACACAGGCGCGCGCATGTGTCTTCCAGCGGTGTTGGCATGCTCCTGTAGTTTTGCACAATGTTTTGTTTACTGCTTACTCCTCCTCCCCCCATAGAAATGCTTAGGATCGAATTATTTGGAAAAGATGCAGAAGTAGAAGGATGACAAGACAATGGTGTGGTCCCACCCCGTTCATGTGGTGATTTCCTTTTTCCTAACTCCCAGCAGCAGCTTCCTGTTTTCATGGACTTGTGACTGTGGTTTGAAAACTGTGTGGAAACACAACCCACGTGCATAAAAGTGTGTGGTACATTCTTGCTGCTGGATGAAGTTAACCAAAGCTGCCACGCACAGCTGATCAGTACCTGGATCCAGAGAGAAAGCACAACACAGAGGTCTCCTCCTGCCCTCATTCCCTCATTACCCCCAGGACCCCAACGAGGAAGGATACCCACGCTCCTGACTTCGTGACTTCGGATAGCAAAGTCTAGTTTTGTCGGTCTTTGATCTGGCAGAAATGGAATCCCTTTATGGAAATGGGATCAGACAGGAGGTGCTCCTTCTGTGTCTGGCTTCCTTCTCTCAACGTGACACTTCTGAGATTTTTGCTTAATATTGCATACAGTTGTAGATCATTCACTGTCGTGGCTGTAGAGCGTTGTGTTGGGTGAATATGTTATAATTTACTTAATTCATGCAATTTACCAATTATCGATGGTTGCATTTATGAAAGTTCAAATCCCATGCTTTCATGTCACATTCTAGCCAGGCAGTTCCCCCCCCCCTTTTTTTTTTTTTTAATTTTAATGTTTATTTTTTGAGAGAGAATGAGTGAGTACAGGAGGGGCAGAGAGAGGGAGACACAGAATCTGAAGGAGGTTCCAGGCTCTGAGCTGTCAGCCCAGAGCCTGACGCGGGGCTCGGACCCGTAAACTGTGAGACCATGACCCGAGCCAAAGTCGGACACTTTCCTGGCTGAGCCCCCAAGGCACCCCACTTCCCCCTGTTTTAGCATCCTGGTAGTACACACTGTAACATGGCATTTAATAGAAACATTGTGTTTAATGGAGTGGGTTTGTATTTACTTAACCATTTTTCCTATTATTGAATTTTTAGGAAGTTTCTGCTCATGTTTTTGTTTTGCTTTGTCCCTGTTAAAAGTGGCCCCGCGGTGAGCATTGGCTGTGTCTACGCACAGAGCTTTTCCATGTCCCCGTCCCCGCCCCAGTATCTCAAGACGGTTCTGTTAGGTTAATTTCCCTGACATGGAATCGCTAGTTCGGAGGTTGGGCCGTCACAAGGTCTTTGGACGTGCTGTCAGATTCCTTCCCAAGAGGACTGTCCCCACTCCTAGCCTTCTGCTTAAAATAAAATATTTCCCTCAGCTTTGTTGTCAGCATGGCCGGCTCTCACCTGAGGGCTCCGTTTCCCTGTCGGGTGGTGCAAGGCAGGCAACTTTGGACTTGAACCTGACAGCCGACCTGCTCTCCCAGCCCTTCTCCGCTGTGTGGCCTTAGGCGAGGTATTTAAGCTTTCCTAGTCTCAGTTTGCTCATCTGGAAAACAGGGCCTTTAAGATTCCTGTGCTGCCTTCTCCGCTGCTCTCTCCAGGCGTATGACCTGTGAAAGTCTGTGCCTGTCAGATGCTGATGATGATGAAGTCCTCTGCTATATCCCGTCACAGGCTGCAGGCTCTTGGCCTGGTGTTCGCCCACGCTGCTTTGAAAGTTGTGGGGCCGTGGTACCGAAATCCAGCTCTGTGTTCTGTGACGTACTCCTGCCCAAGCCTCCCTCGTTCTCTTTGTTCACTCCTTACTCGTTTTTCCAACAAGCCTTTACCGAGTATCTGCTATGATACAGGTACACGGCTGAGCACGGCGGGTACAAAGATGAAATAAACTTGTTTCCTGCTTGTAAGGAAGTTAGAGTCTAGAGGTGAAGCCTGGTAGGTGGGTAGACCAGGGGTGAAGGGAAGCCTCCCGTGGCCCAGAAAACTGGGGCTACATGGAGAAAGGGGCATGTAACCGCTCCAAGGAGTGGGGGAGTTGAGGAAGGCTTTTGGAAGGAAGCCCTTTTGAGGCAGAATCTGGAAGGATGAATAGGAATTTGTCGAGTGAAGGATGGGGTAACCAGCTGTAAAAACCTGAGCGCTGATGGTGTTTCGGGTAAACGCACACACAGAGTGCGGGTAAACCAGTTTTTTTCTTCCTTGCGCATGATGTTACCTTTCAGGGGGACATTTGACAATGCCTGGAAAGTTTTTATTCCTGCGTGATGGAGAGGTACAATGTGCAGGACAGCCCCCACGCAAATAACTACCTGACCCCAAATGTTAGCTGTGCCCCAATTGTTAGCAGTACCCCAAATGTTAGCGGTACCCAGTGGAGAAACCCTAGGCTGCAGCATAGGGAAGTATTGAGGTGGAAGGTAGGATGACGGAGTGCCTTGCCTCCCTTCTCAGAACCAGAAGGTGTGTGACCGTGTGCGTGTGCATGTGTGTATGCACGCCCACGTACTTGTGTGAAATGGGAGGAATCCACTTCCCCTTTACTTGTTGGCTGCCCGTGTGTGGGTTCTGGAAGCCTGCTCTCTGCCGGTCGACTCATTGTCCAGAGAGTTAGCTACTCAGCAGGTGTGCCTCACCATTGGCTCCCTTCACGACATCCTCACCATGATTTATTAGAGCCCTTTATCCCCTGCTTCAGTGTTTATGACATCCAGGGACTTGGTCGAACCACTAGGAAATGAGAGTGGACAGTGGGACTATTATCATTCATTTTCACTCCCCATAAACATTTTCTGTTTCTTCTTTGGAAGACATTGCTAATCCCCTCGTGCATTGGCTCTGCGTGTTCTTTCTTCAGCCTCGGCACAAAAAGCAAAGTGGTAGTGACGTTTTCCTTATGGCTGCCGAAAAGGTTACGCGGTGTTTGGACCGCTGCCTGCTTCTACGCGAGCACAAAAAGATCCGGGAGTAGAAATTGGTTCTAACAATATTCCTGCAGAAAACACCGAGGGGATGTGAGTCACTTTCCCTTCTGTGTTCAAGGCGTTCTGTCCCTCACATTCAAAGTTAGAGGTTGACATGTACTTGATCCCTACTTCCTAGAGGGGCTAATAATTGAGTGCCTGCTGCAGTCCAGAAGCAGCTATAGAAACCTTTAGAAGCCCTGGGCTTGGGAGGAAAAAAAAATTTTTTTTTTTTTTAACTGTGTTTAAATTTCTATGCAAATGTTGGTTTTGATGGAGAGGGAGCAGAGGGGTACGAGGGGAGGGCGTAAAGTACAAGGGAATTTCCAGCTTTCTCTCATGGAGGGAGGTGTTGCGTACCTTAAGGTTCTTTGGTTGCAAACAGCAGAGAAGACTGAGCAGTTTTGGGAGAAGGAAAACACACTTGCGTCTGGACAGACTTGGCCACATGTAACAGAAAGCCGCACCATATGGCTTATTTTCCGCGGGGGAGGAGGCAGTCCGGGGTTGGTGCGTCAGCACTTTGCTATACTCTGGGCCGCCCGTTGTAGGTGTGTGGCTTTCGTCCTTGGATCTGGGGCCCCACGGTCAGGAGACCAGGAACTCTTGGAACAGTCTGTGCGTGCTACTGCACTCGGGACGACTCGGGTCTCATCCCCTTCCTCGTGCGACTCAGCTACAGGTTTAGATTCTCAGGAGAGGATCCAGGCTGCTGCCTTGTGGACATAGTCACGGTCAACTGTCCATTCCCCCTGAGCAGAAAACCACAAAAGGGTGGGAATGAGCCACAGGTCCCTCGCGCCACACGTCAATGAAGGCGCCCCCCCCCCCCCCCCCCACTCCTCCAACCAAGACAGCCCTACTTGTTCTTGGATCCTTGGGGTTGGGAAAAAGGAAGGAAAAGGAAGGAAGCTGGCATTTAGTAGGTTCCTGGCCTCTAAATTAATTTGTAAGCCATGGATCCCAAAGCACAGTGATTGATCATTCTGCTCCCAATGTTTACCCCTTCTACCACTCAGTTGATTTTTTTGGAAGTGAAGAGAGCTATTTCAGAGGTTCTTCTTCAAACTCAGCATTTAGCTCCCCTCCCCCATGACCTCTTATGATCCATCTAGGATCATTGTTTTCCAAGGCATTTTTTTTTTTAATGATAATAATTCTCATGAATTTGCGTTCTTCTACTTTTTTGATATATGGTCCATCTCTTTGGTCCCTTAATTAACATTTGAGTCCAAAAAACATAAACAAATGTCAAGATACAACATTTAGAGACATCCTATGTGGATTCGAATGGCCTTGGGTAAATTAATAACGCCTGTCCTTTCCTTTCCTTTCCTTTCCTTTCCTTTCCTTTCCTTTCCTTTCCTTTCCTTTCCTTTCCTTTCCTTTCCTTTCCTTTCCTTATCTGTAAAAAGAGACTAGTACCCACCTTTATAGATTTGTAGTGGGGATTAAATGGGATCATAAATGTCATATGCTTTGAACTGTGTCACACCCATGTAATATGTCTTGTAAGTATTGGCTGTAGAAACATTTTGTTTAAAACTTTTATTTTGATGTAATCACGGAGTCACAGGGAAGCTACCGAAAATAGTATAGAAAGGATCCATATATTCCCTACTGATTTTCTATAGTGGTTACATCTCGTGAAAGTAGAGTGAAGTATCAAAAGCAGGAATCCGACATTGGTACAGCGTGAGCGTGCACTTCTGTGACAGACACAGTCGTGGCCATCCAGAGCCGCTCACTTTGTGTGCCTGGGACCTAAGAGTGTGCTGTGTTACCTGGCAAAGAGGAATTAGGGTCACGGGTTAAATTTAGGTTACTAATCAGCCGAATGGAAAAGAGAGAGGTCATCCAGGGTCATCTGGGTGGGCACGGGGTCACTACAAGGGCGTTAGAAGTGGGAGAGGGAATCAGATGAGCACCGGGGAGACGCCAGCCTGAGGAGTAAGCCGGACGCTGCTGGCCGTGGCGATGGAGAGAGGGCGACACGAGTCCTGGAAAGTGCGCAGCCCTGCTGAAGTTGGAAACGCAGGTGGAATGCATTCTCCCCTTAGCCCGGAAAGGCACGCGCACTGCCCTCATCGTGATCTCACTAGCCCGCTGACGTCTGTGGTAGGCCTCTGATGCACAGAACTCTACGCTCGTGGAAGTTGTGTTCTTTTAAGGCATGATGTTTTCGGTGACTTATCGCCCAGCGGTGGAAAACTAACCTGTGTTCTATGCCATTCTACCACGTGTAGGTTCATGTAGGCACCACCGCAGTGAGAACACGGGACTCTGCCCCAGCACTGCGGAGACCTGCCTTTGGAGTCCCATCCTCCACCCTCCGCCCCCAGCCTTTCTTCCGTTCCACCAGGAGGCAGAGCCCTTTTCCTCTGCCAGCATCTTGTCAGGCGTCTAGAATGTGCTCTGCTGACTCCTCATCTTTCCAGACTTAAGAGAATTCCTGCTCCGATCTGTGGATCTTAGACCACTTCCCAGTATAATCTCTAGCTATATTCTTTTTTTTTTTTCCTCCAGAAAGAGAGTGTGTGCAAGTAGGGGAGGGGCAGAGGGAGAAGGAGAGAGAATCTTAAGCAGGTTCTAAGCCCAGCACGGGAGCCTGATGCAGGGCTCTACCTTATGAACCGTGAGATCATGGCCTCAGCCAAAATCAAGAGTCAGATGCTTAACTGAGTCACCCAGGCACCCCTAAATTCTTTATTTTCTAGCACTCACCACCTATATAAATAATGGCATATTTATGTGGGTGAGACTATTTGTCTAATCTTTGTCTCTCCAACTCACCTGGGAACTGAGGGCAGGCACTGTGTCTGTCTTATCAGTGATTCCTCACCCTCGTGTGTGTGACTGTGCAGACAGTAGGGGCCAAGTAAATCTTTGTTGACTGAAGGAACAAATGACAGTGTTGGAGATGTACAGCCAAGATCTCACCGAGATGTTTGAGTGGAAGAGTGTACTAGCACTGTAAGATAGTCCACCTGCATTCACTCAAGAAACCTTCTCTGTTCCTTTTTCTTTTCTTTTCTTTTCTTTTCTTTTCTTTTCTTTTCTTTTCTTTTCTTTTCTCTTTTCTCTTTTCTCTTTTCTCTTTTCTTTTCTTTTCTCTTCTTTTCTCTTTTCTCTTTTCTCTTTTCTTTTCTCTTCTCTTTTCTTTTCTTTCCTTTCCTTTCCTTCTCTTGTTTCTTTTTTTCTTTTCCTTTTTCCTTTCCTTTTTCCTTTCCTTTTTCCTTTCCCTTTCCTTTTCCCTTTTCCCTTTTCCCTTTTCCCTTTCCCTTTCCCTTTCCCTTTTCCCTTTTCCCTTTTCCCTTTTCCCTTTTCCCTTTTTCCTTTTTCCTTTCCTTTCCTTTCCTTTCCTTTCCTTTCCTTTCCTTTCCTTTCCTTTCCTTTCCTTTCCTTTCCTTTCCATCACCTTCTGTGTCAGCTGTCATGCTAAACTCTGGTTCTGATTTGGTGTGTAGGGGGCAGTTATGTTTCCGTGAACTCCCAGTAGACAGTCTAACATGGTGGAGCCTGCATCACACAGTGGGCCAGCTTTGCACTTGGGTTTTCATTTCCCAGCTTCTTCCTGAAATAGTTTCGTTAGTTCACATGGATGAGATAAATCCCAATAACAGCTTTGTTTCCCAAAGAATGCGGGCTTCTTTTGCCAAACATAATTATCCCGAGGACGAACTGACGAAGGGAACTTACCTCTTGGCCAAACGTTTTTTCGAGTTATTCAACCAAAGATAGGCTGCACCTGGGGGAAGCCAGACATCTGGGTGAAGAATGAAATATCCAGATGTTTTTAAGTATCTGGATGTTTCTGACCATCTGGTTCTCGTGGTTATTGACAAATGATCCAGATGTTTTGCAGAAGATGGTATACCTCGTCTAACGGAAGAGAGAGATTGTATTCTTGGGAAATTCTGATGTCATCCCATATGTACTAACACACGGTATATGCCTTTAATTGAAGCCATGATTCGAATGCAAAAACGAAAATAGCGTCCTGTTTTCTGAAGCTGTCGTCTTGCTGTGAGTGCCAGAATGCAGAGATTTTAGGTTAATTGTCTCACGTACCATCAGAGTCGGAGTTGTTTGCAGCTTTATTCTGTTTATAATGGATTCACCTCTTAACCAATAGCTTTCCAAATGGAATGTGAGAATGCTGACATTCAGCACTGCCAAAAGCTGCATTATTTCCTAAACGTTTTCGTGTTTTCCAAAGTAGAGAAAAAGGTTTGGTACCTGAAATTCCTAGAGGAAATCGGGATTTATAAACTTTGATTAGAGATGCATCTTGTCTGGAGCTGAAATCTTGAAGACGGAGTAGGCACCCACCCACCCCTTCTTACCCCCCTCCGCCCCCACAATTTTCTGTTGTGTAAGCCTGAACAGAGGCCTCACAGTTAAATATGTTTTAAAGAATTCGGTGAAGGCTGGAGTAGAATTACATAATTGGAAGGCTCATGGAACTTGAAGCCTAGCTGCAATCTGCCGTAAGAATCCTCGTCTGATGTCTGTGGGTCTGCGGGACCTTACGAGGATGTCCCAACAGTGAAGAAACACATGAGGCTTGAGTGTGTGTGTATTATCTTACTCCTCTGTCGTTTTCCCCGAGGGATACACCAGAGCACATGGAAAGGTAAACGAGAGGGAGTCGCGTGGTGGAGGACTTAAGGCGCATGCCCACATGGTCTTAGCATCCACGTTCCCGTCGAGTGGAGCCTCAGCCAAGGTCTGTGGTCTGATGTGTTTCCAGCTCCGAAGCTTAGTCCTAAACATTTGGAGGTGGGGGAGCGGCCATTGGGAGAGGGGAAGGGTGTCTGATTCCGGAGGCGTTCGGTGACAACATTAGTTCTTCATACCAAATAGGTGCGAGTGGATTTCACTTCTGAGCATCTGGTAAACATATTGCAAGTGACAGACCCACAAAGACAGGTTGTGGATAGAACACACATTCATGTCAGTGCATCGAAACAGCAGCTTGAATGGACAAACCCACATGTCTTGCCTAAACATTTAGCTGCAAACTTTACAAAGAGCCAAATGGTTTCAATTTTGTTGTATATACATGGGATGATTGTATATTTGCTTCTCACTCGCCCTGCCAGTGGGATGGGGTTTGTGGGGGAGACGAGGACAAACAACGTAAAAGAGCAAATGGGCCAAATCCATCTGGATTTGGTTATACGCTGATTATATAGTTTGTTGTTCTGTTGTTTTTAACGTCTTCCAAACCGTCTGTGTATTAGCCAGCCCTGCGGGAAGGGGTGGGGCCGTGACATTTTGTCTTTGACTCCCTTTGTAACATCATGCATCTCTCTACTTTTGTTGAGTTTCTCCTTTAAAGTAATAGTATGTAAGCATGGTAGCTAGCATTTATTGAGTGCTTACTATGGCCAAGATCTGTGCCATATGTTTTCACTTTTGAAACTTGACGGCAACCCGGTGACAGAGATATTATTAGCCCCATTTTTGGCAGGGAAAATGGAGATTCAGAGAGGTTAAGTGGCTTGCCTATAGCATCAGACAGTGAATGAGTGTTGGAGCCAGGGTTCAAAGCCAGGTAGGTCCAAATACGTCTCCTGAATTAACCCTTTGACACTGGATGACACTGCGTCTGACGATTACCGTGTTTTTATCAACGTAGGTAAAGTTGGCAAATGGAAGGGGTATCAGCCAACCTCTCCCATAATGGGACAGACAGTATTTTAGGCTTTGCAGTACAGTTTCTATTACAACCATCCAACTCTGCCTTTTAGCACAAAAGCAGCCCCAGGCAACATGTAAATGAGTGGGTGGGACAGTGCTCCAATTAAAAAAAAAAAAAAACCTTTATATATGGATCCTGAAATTTGAATTTGAATTTCATAGAATGTTGGCATGTCACTAAATGTTCTTCTTTGGATCGATTTCCAACCATTTATTTTTCAAAAAATTTTTAATGTTTGTTACTGATTTTTGAGTGAGAGAGCACGAGCGAGCAGGAGCAGTGGAGGGTCAGAGAGAGAGGGAGACACAGAATCCGAAGCAGGCTCCAGGCTCTGAGCTGTCAGCACAGAGCCTGATGTGGGGCTCAAACTCACAAACCATGAGATCATGACCTGAACCGAAGTCAGACGCTTACCCGACTGAGCCACCCAGGCGCCCCTGTTTCCAACTATTTAAAAATATTAAAGCCATTCTTAGCTCACAGGAGATATAAAAACTGGCAGTGGGTTGGATTTGGGTGGTGGGCTGATGGTTGCTGATGTCTGCTATAGAGAAATGGTAGAAAATACATTAATAATCTGAATATAGAATTAAGGGGGTGCTCAGGAGAGTCTTGGGATGGCCATCTGATGGACTGAGGCTGAGAAGAGGCTGAGGGGTTTGTCTTGAAGCTTAGAGCATGATCTCCCCCCCCACCTTGGATTTGTTTATTTTCAGTTGCTTTCTATGCACTAATGGAAATTATAGCATGAGTTGAGGGGGGCATCCACACGGTTCCATGGCATTACTCATGGTACACATTCATTCACTCACTCATGCATTTACTCATTCAGCACATAATTATTGAACGGCTACTATGTGCCAGACGCTGTGCTGTGTACTCTTTACACATCAGATAATAAAACAGTTCTTGTCCACAGTGCCCCGCGCCTCTTGTAATCTTCTGTTAATAGCAGGGAGACTGTCAGTATGCGCCTGAGGCTCAGTTAATGATGTCCAGTATTATTCGAAGACCCAATACCTTTGGCTTTTTCTGTCTTCTTTAAGTTTGGTTGAAGCTGATTGGACACTGAGTTTGAACACACCAGGCAGTGAGAGGAAGAGGGGGCTGCCTATGAAAGGATGGTCTGCCCTCAAAGTGGGTCATGCCCAGTGCTTGGCTGTGAGCCTGCAGACCTTCCTTCTCATGTACAGGATGAAAGAATGAGGGAGAGTGGCTTCCCTACTTTATGTCTTTGGAATCAGGAAGACATGTTTCTCTTTCAAGTATGCTTTGATAAGTAAGGTTGCACTTTCCTGGTCACTTTGTGTGTGTGTGTGTGTGTGTGTGTGTGTGTGTGTGTGTGTGTGCGCGCGCGCGCGCGCATGCGCGCATGTGTGTATTTTTACTTCTGCCTCACATACTTTATTGGTCATTGAGGTTGTTGGGCCCACGGCAGGATAAGCATCCGGTGTGTTCAGTACTAAGGACCGGACGCTTGCCCAGAGTTGTGATACGGTATGGTGTGAATACACAAGAAGCGTTGAGGCTTGAGTCGTGGCTGATGGGACGGCAGGGATGGGTGTTGAGGCCACATCCTGTAATTTTCATAATCGTCGGTACCCCTTTAGGGAGAAGTGGCTAGATGCCAGGCATATCGTTGGGAACCCTCCCCTGCATGTTGCTCCTTCAGTGTCCCCTTCACCCTATGAGCTTTTGTCCTGTATACTGCAGACCACAGAAATGAAAGGTCAGCCAGTTGTGGGGACTTGCCCAGACTATCATCAGTTGGGAAGTGTCAGGGCTCGGACTGAGTTTTGTCTGCCTGACTCCGAAACCCACGCCATTCCCGCCCAGGTCCTGAAGCCTCTGACATGTCAGGGAACTGGGCTTTTCTGTTTGCAGTGAGCTGGGGTGCCTCTCTGTCTCCCTGGTCCTAGACGCTGCCCGCCTCGCTGCTGAAATGTGTAAATGAATAGTCAGACGATAACAAGTGTTGGCAGGGGTGCAGAGAAAGTGAGGAACCCCCACCCACTGCCTATGGGGATGTAAAATGATGCAGCCACTTTGGAAGTCAGTCTGGCGTTCCTCAAATGACCCAGCAACTATACTCCTGGATCTGTAGCCAAAAACAGAAAAGAAAACAGAGACAAAACTTGTATATGTGTGTTTGTAACTGCATTATTCGTAACAGTCCAAAGGTGGAAACAGCCCCCAAATCCATCACTGAAAAAATAAACTGAGGTCTATGCACACGATGACGAGTTTTGCACACTCGTCGAGGGGAACGGCGTACTGATCTGCTGCAACATCGCCAAACCTTGAAAACCTCATGCTCGTATTGTATGGTTCCATTTATGTGAAGTGTCCAGAACAGGGAAATTAGTAGAGACAGAAAGTGCATTAGTATTGCCCCAGGCTGGGAGGGGGTGGTGGGGGGATTAGGACGATAACAGCTAAAGGTGATGAGAATATTTTAAAATTGACTGTGGCAGAGGACGCGGAACTCTGTGAATGCACTAGAAACCATTGAATCATACGCTTTCGATGGGTGAATTGTATGGTGTGTGAATTACATCGCAGTATAGCAGTTAGCGATGTGACAGTGGTGGTCGGTCTTTGCTCTGAGAAAACCCACAGAGCAACACCTGTTCCAGGGGCCCGGAAGCCCATTTCTCAGATTTTTTTGTTTGTTTTGGTCAAGCTTGCCTGAGAGGTTGGTTTGAGTGAAGGCTTACAGGTCTCCTTCACCAACCCAGCGTGGTTTCCTGGCCCCAGGACCTTGGCCAGCCGGAGCCGAGTGTTCCTGGTAGCGGCCCGTCTGCAGCTGCGCCTTTCGCGGTTCGTGTGTGCGCCAGCTCTCATCGGGAGAAATGAAAAATCACGTGTCTCATTTTAAATATGTTGCCTCTGATCGCAGGTGTTGTTAAAACAGCTCCTTCTACAACTTTATAAATATTCCGGGATTTATTTTGAAGCAATGTTTCATTATTCCTATACTATGATTAAATATTGAGAATATTGCTTTTCCAATTGTTCTATTGCAGTATTTAATGAGTGCAATTAAATGGAAAAATTGCCTTTTTAACTGATGATAGTCCATTAGTGTCTCTGTCTCTTCAGAAAAGAAAAGAAGTGAATTATTAGAATGACAAATGAGGCAAAGTTACCACCGCGATGGAGAGGTGCGGTTTCCCTCAACATAATCTTCAATTAGTGATCTCTGTAAGAGGATGTTTTTCAAGAGGGTAATAGAGAAGTAATGAGATCAGAAGGAGGTCAACCCGGCCTTCTCCGTTTGGCAGCTTGATTAATTTATTTCTCCTTCTTGGAGATTGCTGCAAGGGGCTTTTGTCACCCTGTGTTTTTCATGGGACTGTAACCCGAGTGACTGTTGATATATTAGCCTTTCAGGCAAAGACGCAAGTCCGTTTCCCTGGAATAGAAGGCTTAGAAGTTAGAAGTTTGTTTGATTTTGTGCCTTAACTCCAACACTCATCGCCAGCTTCGGATGATGAGGAGGACTAAAAAAAATAATCGTAATTAATGAAATGAAGCGCGCCACGTTGATTGCTTCGCGCAGCTTGGCGTGCACGCTGTCATCTCGCACCCTGAGCCCCTCCCCTCCCCCCCATGAGGTGCTGCACTTCCGTTTATAGGTGAGGACGCCAGGGTTCCACGGATGCCCGGAGCGGGGGGGGGGGGGGGGGGGGGACGGGACAGAATTCCAATCCCCATCTGCCTCTGAACTTGGCGGCCCGTCCGGAAGTCCGTGGCTCTAGGCAGACCTTAATGGAAGGAAGTGCTCGGGGGCACATTGGCTGAAAGCACACCTCCGCCACGCTGGGGGGAACCCGAACAACGGGGTCCTAACTCAAGACAGGAGATACAGGCCCATCTGGTGTCCTTCTCACCTACAGGAAGCTTGGCTTAGTGAGGGAATTTAAATATTAAATCCCAGCCTTGCTGCTGCTTGCTGTGTGTCTTTGGACAAGTTACTTAACTCCTCTGAGTTCATTTGTTTTGTTGTATTTCCCTTCTAACGTAGAAACCTCTGGCAGGATTGTTGAAAAAGAACATAATGCCCCATGTCTGGCACCAGAGCACGTGTTTAATTGATGATTTATGTTTTATCATTAATACCAATGGATTTTTGGATTCTTGATTGCTACTGACATAGGCTTAACTATTTCATTTAGATATTTAAGGGTGCAATTTACTTAAAACGTAGACATAACTTTCATTGCCGAAGTGTATTTATTTTATTTTCAAAATGTGTTTTTCCCATAAGGACAGTTTCTGAAGCTTTTTTGAATGTAACTTTCCCACTATCAAATACATCTAACAACAAATGGAAACAACAAATACATCTAAAAATCCTACTTTTCCAACCAAATTTCTCTTGCTGTTTTTTCTTATGGCCTGGGGGCTCCTTATCATCAACACTATCAATTAAGTTATCCTTGGTGTCCTGGATCCTTGGCACAGTGCCAGGGACTGCCCCCTCCTCGAAGCCTCCCCTCTGGACTCAAATCCTGACCTCTTCACACTCAAGCCCCTCAGTGAACCCATTTTGGAGAATCTTTGAAAACCCATCCAGACCCGGAGTTCATTTAACCAGGAGCAATGGGACTAAATTACAGTCCAGGTCTGTCTTATGAAAGATGATAAATGAATATGTCACACTGGGAAAGAAATCACTCTGTCATCATATGACAGGCTGGCTTGATTTGTTTGTGCCGGTTTCCCTAAAAGTCCGGATGGGGGTGCAAAGTGTGTAGGCTTTCAAGGCCTGCTCACTTCCCGTGTTGTTCTGCACCTCCCCAGCGATGGGTCTGGAGCAGGTTCCTCGGGCTCTCTGACCACCACCTCCCCAGGGGCGACGGAGAGGACCCGATCCACAGGGCAGGAGGCTTCCGCGAAAACGAAGCCGAGGCGCCCTGGCTCAACCTGGAGTGCTTAGCGAGTATAAATCATGGCCCATCTCTTCCCATCACTTGGAGGCTCGCTGCACCCTCCCCCAAGGCTTCCACTGGGGGACCTGTCTTTTCCACATGACTCAGAGCTGCCACAGAGTTGTATTTTCTTGACTGAAGGAGTCCGCTCTGGTCTGTCCAGTGGGGATGCTTTATTCCACAAGCAAGTAGCTAAAGTCTCTTTCTGCTCCTCTGCTGTGCCTCCATTATTTAACCTGAAGTGGTTCTTTGCCAGGTTGGTCGGGTTTCAGCAAAGCTCTTTGTAGCGTTAAAAGAGCAAGAGGTCAGGAATCAGCCAGTCTGAATGAGTCCTGATTTCTGGAGGCCTTCACTCCCTTATCTGTGATTCAAAACATCCAAAACCCTTAAAAATAAGCAGAAAAAAAAAATGTTCCTCAAGTTGATGGCAGACTTAAGTGGCAGCATAACTTGAGTGTCACCATCGGGTCCCTGTTAATAATCTTCATTTGTCCCCGTTTTACATCTCATGTGACTATTGATAGGTCACCCTGCAGAAATATTAGTGTATTTGATGTCTGGGTGTGGGGTCTTCTTGGTGGTCCTGGTGAGCGGTCAATGAACTCGTTTAGGCTGCTTAAAAAGGAAATTCATAGTCCTTCAACACTTCTGGGTGGAGAAGTACATGGGCAAGTCGCTTTCTTTGCCTTTTTCTACAGATTGGTGGTGAATGAGGAGATTATGGTGATGGTAAGAGAAATTATCCTGCAGGGGAGCCCTGAAAGGTTGAGGCCTTCCCTTAGGCGACATTTGCTGGAGGCCTGCTGTGCCCAGTGTGGAGGCCCAGAGGAGAGGCAGATGCGGAAATCCAATTAGATGAGGAAGGAGAGTGAGGTGGGGTTAGTCCTGAGAACAGGCACGCAGTACAGACACCTGAGCACGGCCAGCCAGCCCGGGCCTTCTGTGGAAAAACCTCTCGAAGGCGCGCAAGACCCTTCTCACACTGTAGGCGTCGCCACTTCCTCCTCCCACTGTCAGGGCAGCTGACCTTCCCTGGTGCGTTCGTAATTATCGTAAGAAATAGTTGGGGTGAAATTGCAACCCTGGGGCAGTGGTGGACCCACCGGTCCTGGTTTCCCAGGGATGGTGGGATGTGCTTCTCTGACTCCCAGAGTCCAGCCAGGTCTCCCCTGTGGGTGTTTGGAGAATGGCTCTCTGAAGGAAATAGGACGCGACAAAGAGATGAGGGTGTTTACTTAGAGCGGCCTCCGACCTCGCGGGTTCTGGAAAGAGTGCCGGTTCAGCATTTGCCAGTGCTCTCCCCGGAAGGCCAGCAGCCAAATTAGTTCTCTGGGCTTTGTGGCAAGTGTGACCTATCTTTGCTGCTCTCACGCAAGCGTGTGACTATGGCCCGTGAGGCCAAGGTGCAGGGTCCTCGGGTGAATTTGGTGGCACTTGGCTATGTCCTCAAGCGTAGCTTCTCTAGAGTAGAAGCCGTTTTCTGAACTCATGCGCAGGAAGAGGAGATGGTCGTGGAGAAGACTTGTCAACATAGCCAGAAAGAAAAAAGGGACGCGTCTTTTCTTCCCCCATAATGACAGTCCCTATAGATATTTATCGCTGACACCTAAATGGCATTTGAAAACACTCCTTGGGCCGCCGGCGTGGCTCAGTGGGTTGAGCCTCCGACTTCAGCTCAGGTCATGATCTCGCAGTTCGTGGGTTCGAGCCCCGCTTTGGGCTCTGGGCTGACAGCTCGGATTCTGTGTCTCCCTTTCTGCCCCTTCGCCACTTGTGCTCTGTCTCTCTCTCAAAAATAAACATTAAAAAAAAATTCCTTAAGAATTGAAACTGCTGCTTAATGACACGTTTGTATTTATCATTGCTGTTTTAACTTAATAAAAACCCAATAACTATATGAATGCCCTTAATACCCCTGAGCAATACACTTAAAATGGTAACATTTAGGTTATGCGTATTTTCCCACCAATTAGAAACAAAACAAAAGAAAAAGTCACTGATTCCACACAAGCCCCAGATAACATATGGTAGATTAATGTGTTTTGGAAGACAATTTCACTATTGATAAAATGTTCCATTCCAGTTACCAACTGTGAAACAGACGGGAAGCTGCCTCTGTATACACTATACACAGGTCCGTTTTTCTGAACGTGTCAGTAAAATGTAAAGATTCTCCTTCCTCCTTTTACTCCCCTTCAGAGAGGAATTTAATTTACTCCTTCATGTCTGCTTCTCAAACTTCCTCGTGGAAACAGAAGAAAATAAAATGAGGTTTTTGTAAGCCAGGATGATACGCATGTTATTCTTATTTTCAATATAGGTAAAGTGATCTCTTCACTTTATTTTTAAACACTACCTCATAATATAAATAATCTAGTCTGTTCTTGTGCAGCCTGTTTATTCAGACAGGTGGAAGTTGACGCGAAAGATTGGCGTTAAATTGAGGAAACCATTCATGTAGTAAATAAGATAATTTGTTTCTGCCCCCAAAAAGATTAAAATATAGATTTTTTTTTCATACTCTCTATTATTGTTAACACCTACAGTCCCTGAATATGTTTGATTCGGATTTGTGTCCAAAATTTGGAAGGCCTTTTTATTGTGTAACTAACATATTTTTCAGTTGCAGAAATCATCATGAAAAGTGTTTTCTTATTTATGTTTGAGTTTCTTGCATTTGTTATTAAATAAAATGTTTAGCTGGAAGTCTTATCAGTTCTCAAAACTGTAGTTAAGGGTGAAGGTAATATCAACATAATTTTTTTGTTGTTTGTGGGCTTTTTACAAACTTGTAAGAGTTCCATGCTCTCCCTACAAATAAAATATAACCAGGTAATAAAGCAATACTAACGTACAAAATATCATGACAGTGTCCTTTTTTCTAGTTTACATGTAGGTGAGATTCCTTGGAGACTGTCTCCATCATTTTTTAATTTAGAGAGACAGAGAGAGAGCATGCAAAAGGGAGAGGGGGAGAGAGAAAGAGAGAGAGGAGGCGGGGAGAATCCTAAGCAGGCTCCGTGCTCAGCATGGAGTCTGACTCAGGGCTCAATCTCGTGACTGATGATCATGACCTGGGCCAAAATCAAGAGTCAGACGCTTAACCAACTGAGCCACCCTGGTGTCCTGCTCATTCTTTTTGATTTAACTTCCATGTACCAAAATAGATAGGAGTGGGCTGGATACATGAAGAGACAGCCTTGTGTAAGAAGGAAATAATATGCTTATCCCTGCTTATTGTACCAGATTCGTGAGCAGTGGGCACAAAATGACTATGACAGGGGCCTATGGAAACAAAGTGGAATTTTGTTATTATGAAGTGCTCATCTATAAATGTCCCTCGTTACATGGACTTTGGCTTGTCCATAGTGCTGTTCTTTTACAAGATGCCTATTGTGTGCTAGCCCTGGGCATACATTGCTTTATCATGGAGTATCTTTGAGATATCTACTATAATCGTTTCCTTTTTATAGACACAGAAACTAAGACTTAAAGACAGGTTACGTGATTTGCTAAGTGTGGCTCGACAGTGCAGCTAGAATCTGGAGCAGGTGTTCCGACTCCACAGCTCTGCCCTTGAGCACTATGTTGGAGTGGAGGACGATGGTTTGGAATGCTGTTCAGAACTGCAAGGGACTTGGACTTTCAGCTGTCTGTCCAGGCTCGACTAAAAACCCTCTCCCCTGAGAAGCCATCCTTGAGTGCCCTAGGCCAACTTAGGTTTGGGTCTCCTGGGTCCCTACCCTGCTTTGTGCCTGCCTCCATCCTGGCTTGTGTTTTCCCCCACCGTGAACTTTGCCACCTCTTTGTCCAGAGAGCCTGGGCGCTTCATTAGAGAGAGAGAGACTCCCAGGCTCCAGGTGGACCTACTGTTTTAGAATGTCTGATTCTGCATTTCTAAAATCCTCCCCAGGTAGTTCTTTGGAGAGTTCAAGTGGAAGAAACCTCCCAGTAGGCCACATGCTCCTTAAAGCCAAGGGCAGGTGAGTAGCCTGCACTATGTGGGGGCTTAAGGAGTTAGTGAGCTAACAGCCTGAAAGACGGGTATTAGAGCAAAGCTGAGAGCTCATCAGGTTTGGCTCCAATCTGTTCATTCGGGCAAAAGCACATCTATTCATCTATCCCAAGTATTTACGTAGTTCAATTAAATGGGCTGATAAACGAATTTTTCTGGTGGCTAATGAGCTGTTGCTTTTCCTCTATGTCATTATGATCGGATGTGATGATTCCACAGTTGCCCAAATTATCCCGTGCGTTATAGTTTTAATAATGGCGATCATGGTGATTGATGAGGCTCGCTGGCATTAATTTGTTGAGGGCTCCTTTTGCTCTGTGCATTCAAGACTTAAGGAACATTATTCTCGTGGGTTATGTAGGAAGTGTTATTATCCCCATTTTATAGACATAGTGACTGAGGCTCAGAGAATGTCAGTTTGCTGATGCCCCATGGCTAGCAAAGAGTGAAGTCTGAATGTGAACCCATACCTGTCTCCATCGCTCATGCTTTTACCTGTATCCTCATAAACCATGTTGTTTTGTTCATAACCTTTGTGCAGAAGCACAGAAGGTCACTTCAACTAAGATTTTCCATTTGGACGTTCTGAGCAACTTGGAAAAAATATCATGTTTTATATAGGTGTTACCCTTTCAAGATTTCATTTTCATGTTTAAAAAAATAATGACTTCTTATAAAGCATTATAATCATGCAGATTAGCGATCTTAATCTCTTATCATACACTTACTTTGTGAAAAATAAACTTGGCAGAATTTAAGATGTATTATTTTTACCTTTTCCATTAAAGTGAAATAATATAGTCAGTGTATCATATTTACAGAATTCTTCTGATAAAAATATATAAATATACACACAAACATATATGCATCTTAAGTGACGCTAATGGAAATGTAGGAATACTCCATCTCAGTTCTCCAGAATAAATGTTTCATGAGCAGGAGGCACATATGTTTGTGTGTTTGTGTGTACATATGTTTATATGTATGTATAGATATCAGATATATATACGCTCATTCAGGTTTCAGATATTCGCTCTGTCCTGTAAATGTGACCTAAAGTTCTGGTTCAAGTTATTTGGAGTTTGGTTTTTTACATAAGATGCAATTGAATTTTAAATGGCTAATCCACTTAAGAAATTAGTTACTATAGTATTGAAGGAAAAACACAGCCATAGCAGAAAGGTATTATCTCCTCCCCCTCTTTTTCTTTTAGAAGCCTCCCGTGATCCATTGGTGGTAAATATTTCATGTACTTTGCATATCAGCCTGAGTTCCCTTTGTGAAGTCAGGTAAATGGAATGTAAATCCCCACGTACTCCAGACAGTAAAATGGCATTATTTGATGTTACATCACATAAACATGCAGATTTGATTCCCCCTTTACTCACGCTGTAAAAACAAAGTTTTTAAAGTGGTTAGCCATACCTGGAAATGTAAATGCACTTGCCTAATGTAATGCCAAAGAAAAATTAAGACAAATGATACCACATCGCTGCTGTAAGCTGCAGCTCGTACAAAATTCACTTTAGTTATTATGCTGTGAATACGGGCTCTCACCCTCCTCTGTGAATGCACAATTTATGTTGAATGCAACATGAATCATTTTAATAGACCGAGCAAAAAGTCCCCAAAGTCGATTTTCAAATTATGAACCTTGGAACAGAATATAACAACAGCGAACAACAAATAGTTCAGACTTTACTCTGAGCTATGGGCGAACCATTAAAAATACAGCAAGCATTTTTGGTGAGGGTGTCACACAATTCATAGCCTAATGGCAAAAAAAAAAAAAAAAAAATCAGAAATGGGGGATTTTTTTAAGGCTGTTTTTCTCGCCATCATTCCGTTCAATTATTTTCACATTTGTGTAATCAAGATATTCCCAAACAGAGCATAGAGTTGTATATTGTTTAGAACTAATTATATGTATTATAAATCCAAGAATTAATTTAAATGACCCAGTTTCCACAGAGAAAAAGCCACATTGTTTTTAAATAGCTAACTAAACAAAATGCTCACCCATATGGGAGAAGTTTCCAAAGAACTAAAACCACCCACCAAGGAAAGTGGAAAATCTCCCCCCCCAAACAAATCAAGTCATAATCATATCAAACAAGATGAGGAAAATTCCCTTGAGGAGTAGCCAAACTTTCTTTCTTTTCTTTTTTTTTTTTTTTTAAGAAAAGGAAGCACAAGTTGAGATGGGCATGTATTATGAGATACCTAAAGACAGAAATCAGAAGTTCTTCATGAAGTCATTGGAGGAATGACATCAGCATCACCCCGGAGCTTGTTAGAAATAGAAATGTTCAGGCCTCATCTCAGACCTACCGAATCAGAAGCTGGGGTTTGATGGAGGGTAGGGAGAGGGGTGAAATGGGGGTAGATCCATGTGATCTGAGTTGTAACAAGCCCTCTAGGGGATTCTGATACACACTTACAGTTG
Source organism: Panthera leo (assembly GCF_018350215.1). Taxonomy (NCBI): domain Eukaryota; kingdom Metazoa; phylum Chordata; class Mammalia; order Carnivora; family Felidae; genus Panthera; species Panthera leo. The sequence continues at coordinate 51,982,844 of NC_056693.1, forward strand.
AGAACCTACATTTCACCTTCTGTAGGACTGAGATGAGGCCCAAGAATTAACATTTCTAAAAGGAATTCACATGATAGGGATGCTATTTGGCCTGGCCAATGAAATGCATAGTTTGAGGTTGCCAGGCAGATAATACAGTGATCAAAGGGAACTTAGGGTAGGCAATAGGGAGTGGTGAGGACCTGTGTTAAACTAGGAGACACAATCTGACCTATTTGGGAGAGAAGGGCTGCTCAGCTCCAGGCGCATGTTCATATGGGGATGTGATTTCTGATTTTTTGTTTTTGCTAGAGGCTAAAAAAGTCTGTCTCTTTTCAATCTTTTCTGACTTTAAGTTATTAATAATGAATTCTTTTTTTAAAATACCTGCCATTCAAAGAAAACATGTTTGTGGTAGGCAGCCAGTTCATAATATCTGTAAGACTTTATCTTTTTTGTTTTTGGGAGAGAGAGAGAAAGAGCACGAGTGGGAGAGGCACACACACACACACACACACAGAGAGAGAGAGAGAGAGAGAGAGAGAGAGAGAGAAAACCTTAAGCACACTCCATGCTCATTGTCAGAGCTTGATGTGGGGCTCGATCCCACGACCCTGGGATCTGACCTGAGCTAAAATCAAGAGTTGGTTTTCAACTGACTGAGCCACCCAGGTGCCCTAAGACTTTATCTTTTATCAAGTCTATTAAGTATGTTAATAAGGTTGGGGGCCTGTAGAAATCCTGGAGAGACTATGTTGAAGGATTTTTTTAGTACAATTTTAGATTTACAGAATAAGTGAGCAGATGGTACATTGAGTTCCATATGCCCACCTGACATCCCCTCTCTCACACACACACACACACACACACTGTTTCCTCTGTCATTAACAGCTCTCATGAGTGTGGCATATTTGTTACAACTAATAAAGCAATGCTGACGTAGGATTAACTGAGTTCACAGTTTACATTCAGGTTCACTGTTAGCGTTGTGTATTTCATGGGATTGGGCAAAGACACGATGACGTGTATCCACCACTACAGGTTCATACAGCATAGTTTTACTGTCTTAAAAATCCCCCAGAAAGTTTTTTTTTTTTTTAAGTTTACTTATTTAATTTGAGAGGGAAGGAGAGAGAAGCCCGAGCAGGTTCCTGGCTGTCAGTGCAGAGCCTGACACGGGGCTCAAACCCATAAACTGTGAGATCATGACCTGAGCCGAGATCAAGAGTTGGAGGCCCAACCAACTGAGCCACCTAGGTGCCCCCAGAAAGTGTTTTTAAAAGCGCCATCTGTTCACGTCACCATTTCCCCTAGCAAAGTCATTCTTAGAATTAAGATTCTGCAGTTTGGAGGGGTCTCAATAATGCTCAGAACAAGACATCCCCATACTTCAAGATGACTCAAGCAATTGTAGTTGAATCCTGGAGGTAGAGTTTCTTGGCTCCCATCTTTCCCCTTCATTCTGTAGAGAAAGGGCTGAGGACCTTGTCACAAGTCTGAGGTCCTTAAGGTGGAATTGGTATAGAAGTACTTCTTCTGTTCTTGGGACACCTGCCCCTTCTCTCGCCTTCTGTGTCTTGCCAGGGTCTCCTTTAGAGAGAGATCTTGCCCAAATGTAGCAGATGTAGCAACCAAGTCTATGAGGGTGACAGTATTTTTTTCAATGTTTTTTGTTTTAAATATATGTAAATTTAATTTTACCCAAAATGACAGAGATCAAAGCTTTCTAGAAGTGAGGGATGGCTAATAATTTAGGTCCCGAGTTTTGTATCCATAGAGTATACTTATTACTGTTGAATTCTCCTATGTAAATAAGATGTTAAACGATTTACTTTTGTGAATGAGAAAAAGCACAAAAATTTACAATCTCACAGAATAACCAGACTTTTCCTCCTGCCTGGTGAGCAGGTAGTGGTATATACCCCAGTGCTCTTATGGATTTCCGGCTCCTGAGAATTTGGACTGTTTGCTTCAGCCATGGAGACAAATGTGTTGTCTTCCAAAGTCATGAAAATAGTGAGCAGTTTTATCCTCGAGAGATTGTGTTGTGTTTTCTGCCCTGTGGGGGATAAAATGTCTTTATTTTAAATTGTTTTATTATTTTTATCTTAAAGGAGTTAAGGACACATAGAATATTCTTAGACCTTTTGCAGTTTCTAAAAAGAACTGGAGAGTCTTTCATTAAAGAGAATTGGTTTTTAAGATGCCCCTTTCCCCCAGAAAATATTTTGAGTATATTTTATATATATACTCAATATATATATATATATTTGGACATAGGGCAGTAAAGCCCTAATAATCTATCATGAATGCATTCTGGAAAGCAGAAAGAGCTGGGAGTTCGGGTTATGTTCTGTCATACGTTAAGCCTAATGTGTGATTGTCTCTAGACATAAAGGAATATTTTATGGACTTTTTTCTTCCCTCATCCCTTCCCCTTTTTGTTTTTTCACTTTTTTTCCCCATTTTGCTCTGTTAGTCTTTCTTCTCCTTCATTATTTTCTTGTTCTTTTTGTAAAAATTATACTTGCACAGAGTTTATAATCAGGTAAATTAATTTCGGTTTTATGTGATAAATTAAAACATTCCTTAACACCAGTTCTGTCTCTTCATCTCTTCCTTTCTCTTTCGTGGATTTGTTTGGTTTCTATAGGTATAGCTTTAACCACACTGAGATGGCTACTTCTTGATTTTCCAGTTTTAGACGCCGTCTGTGGGCTTTCCTGGAACAGTAAAGAAAATTTAGCTTTCCTTCATCCTTACACGTCTGCCTGTAGGTACATCTTTCTGTTGTCTTCTCCAACCTCTCACTAGAGTTCTATCATGAAATTTTTAAGCAGACAATTTAGTATTTATATTGTGAATATGTAGGCATGTTCACAGATAAGCCAAATAGCATGCCAAGGTTACTTTTTCTCTCCTGCACAATAGTGTCTTTTCCCTGGTGTTAATACATGTCTTCTATTCTCATTTGCTTAGTTTTTTTGTTTTTTTGTTTTTGTTTTTGTTTTTTTTTACTTATTTGTCAGTAATTGTGTCTCAGGTTCTCATCTGATTGTATAAATCTCTTTTCAAAAGATTTAGAAGATAGCAAGTATTCCACTATTTTCCTGTTGAAAGAAAAGTCTCTCCTAGAGTCTTCCAGCTGACAATTTGGGCTGGTTGTCCTCTACACCTGGTGCACAAGAATGCTTTACTGTGGTTCTACCTAGAGCTAACTTTATGTTACATAATCTGGAATATTCATTCACCTTTGTCCTGAGTTTGAGGTCCTGTTCATGTCTTTTCCTGTTTTGGTTTGTGTATTGTTTTGTAGGAGCACATCCTCCAGTAGCTTTCTGAAAAAGGAGCATATATGCAGATATGTTTTTGGAACCTTTTGTGTTTCAGAATGTTCTTATTGCCACCCTCACCTAATTGATTGTTTAGCTAGATATCGAATTATAGATTTGGAATGAATTTTTCTTTGGGGTTTTAAGACATTAATGGTTTGTAGCTTTCAGTGTTGCTCTTGGGAAATACAAAGCCATTTGATCTTCTGTCTTTTTTATTTCTCTCTGTTTCTCTTTTGAAAGTACTAAGGGAGGCATATCTTCTACTCTTTGCTGTTCTCCAAGTAGGAAATAAAAGCCCTGAAAAGAATGCTTACAATGACCTCACTGTTTTTTGTTTATTATTATTATTATTTTTTAATGTTTATTCATTTTTGAGAGAGAGAGAGAGAGAGAGAGAGAGAGAGAGAGAGAGAGAGATACAGAGCACAGGGGGCAGGGGAAGGGCAGAGAAAGAGGGAGACAGGGAGACACAGAATCTGAAGCAGGCTCCAGGCTCTGAGCTGCCGGCACAGAGCCTGACTCAGGGCTCGAATCCAAGAACCATGAGATCATGACCTGGGCTGAAGTCGGTTGCTCAACCGACTGAGCCACCCAGGTGCCCCTGCCCTCACTGTTTTTAACTTTTACATAATATGTTGTGATATGAGTCTATTTTTGTCCCTTGTGCTGGGCATTCAGTGGGACCCTTTGTCTCAAAACACATGTCCTTTAGTTTTTCTTTAAAAACTGGACTTTTCTTTAAATATTTCATTGATGATTTTCTTCTCCATACCTCACCTCCTCTTTTTTCTTTTTAAATAACTTTTTTATTCAGGTCTTTGACCTCCCAGACTCTTTCATATTTATTTTTCTCTGTTATATTTCATCTCTGCCTTTGGTGCTACTTTTTAAGAGACTTCTTCTAGCTTTCCCATGAGTTTTTCCTTTCTGTTGGCATATTTAAATTTCTAAACATTTTTGTGTTTTGTGTGCTTGGTTGGTTTTCCCACAATTCCCTTTTGCTTAATAGCATTCTATTCTTGCTTTGCAGATGAAATTTACTCTCTTACATCTGATATTAATGATAATTGCTTTAGGTTTTCTTCTCTTCATATAGCTTCTGTCTCCTATAAATTGCTTTTAATTGTTTCTTCTGGTCCCTGTCTTTGATGATGAAGTCTTTCCCCGGGTGATCTGTCTGTGGTTATCTATTTGTACTTAAGAGTAGGGACCCAGAAAGTTGTTGCCAACTTGGGAAGAGCTAATTAACTATGGACTGTACTGACAGGTGGTCTAGCTAGACTCTTTGTTGGGGAAATCACTGTGTTTGAATCTTTAGGTTCTTCCTGTTGGCCGACAGGTGTGCAGAGAAGAATCCTCAGGACTGTGTTGGAGAAGGCTACAGATTTGGCTGCCAGGGTTTCTGGGAGCCAAGTGAGGGAAGAGGGTGAGTCTTCAGCATTCAGTGCATAAGCATTTACGTTATTTCTGTTTGCAGTGTCACACCACTGTTCTCAATAGTTTAAATTATTTTCAGGGAATAAACTTGTATTTCCTCTGGGGTTTACAAATGACAAAGTCCTGGCTGGATGGAGGGCAGAACTCCTCCACTTCCAGAAGTACCAGCCTCCACCAGCTTCGGAGCCTTTGGTGTGCTGTGCTGTGAATTGCGTGACTTCTTGGCTGTCCCCATAGTTAAGGCTCAGCTTTCTTGTCTGTTAAATCACTTACTTGTTTTCCACCTGCTCTGTAAGCATCCGGGTTTTGGGTTTTTGTTTGTACTCTGTTAACTAAATGCATGTGTACTGAGGATCTAGCCCCGTGGCTTCCTGTTCTTGGAGATTTGAACAGTATCTGAAAACCCGCGTCACCAGGTTGCCCCCGATGCACTACCATTCTGCCATCAGCACGGTGGTGTCAGAACAGCTGTGGAACACCCTGCTCCTTCTAGTGTTGGTCCAGGGGAGCCCTTCATGCTCCAGGATCTCCGTTCACTTTATGAAACTCAAGCATCTTCTTGGAGCTATAGATTCACCTTGGAGAAGGGGCTTTGCAGATAGCAAGAAAGGTGCTTTGGCACATTCGAGAAACCAGTCAGAACGCCTAGTGTATTCATTTTCCTTTGACATACACTATGGCCATCCAGTAGGCCTAGCAATGCTCTCACTGTCCTCGTCTTGCTTTTGCTGTTTCCTTTTCAACTTGAGGCTTCTGTGACAACAGAGGGATGTCAGGGTCATAGGACAGCACCACGGCTCTGTGTGTTGTCTGGGTGTCCTCCATGTGCCCTCAGAGCACAGTCAGTGGAGAGGATCTTGTGTGTGTGTGTGTGTGTGTGTGTGTGTGTGCGCGCGCGCCCTTAGCTTTCATCAACTTGCCTGTCACCCATGATGCTATGCTGATTGAGTAAACTAATTCATAATCCACAGCCACTTCCCTTGGATACTTGCTTCTAGGCACATTAAATGGTCGGCGCACAGATCCTCATTTTTCTCAAACTTCCATCTCCATATTAATTCTCAATCAATCACTGACGGCCAGCTGTCAACAGGCACCACTTTTGGTGGGACCTGATGATGTATATCCCTTGTTTTCAGATTCCCCGCATTTCATCGTGTAAAGTAGTGCCCTGAGCAGGGTCTTAATGCTTTTGGGTGCAGCCCCTTTGAGCTTTTGTAATGGCAAATCCAGTACAGGTACAGAAGGGAAGCAGATCTTTAAAGGGGCAGGACATGGGCGCTTGGCTTCATGGGCAGCGTTTTAGTATATCTGTGTATGGCTGTGCACCCAGCTAAGGGTCTATTTAATGGCCTTTTAGTCAGGATACAACCTTTGGCTCCTCAGGCTAAAGACCAAAGAGCTCTGTCTCTTTGGTCAGCATACTCATGGAGAAAGGAGTGACTTCTTGTAACCTGTCTGTCCTTAAGCTGCTTTAGTATTGGTATGACACTGATTTTGGCTTTGGAAAGTTTCCCTTTTGCTAAGAATGATAATGACCATGTTGACACCCACCCTGCGGGTTTAAACAGAGAAGTCTGAGTCCAGTTCCATCAGTGTTTTCTCCCTTTTTGCCTTCTTCACTTACTCTTCTCTTCCCCCTCATGCCCACCTCTTCCTCGCATGGCACCCCACCCCCTCTTTTTTTATCCACTACCAAGAAATTTTCTGGAATTCCATCATTACTCTTCCTCACCACTGTCAAGTGTATCGTCCTAAGGGCAGAGGGAGAAGGTGTGCAATTAGTGCATTTCACCAGAGTGAACAGAACCCTCAGCCAGGTGCAGGCGATACCGGCTTGTATTTATGAATGAGTGGCGGTATTTTGACAGGATGATGAATAAACATGCTGGGCTCAGAGGACTTCTGGTGATGAGCGTTTCTTTGTGGTCTGGTAAGCGATAGGACTCCCTGCTTAATTTCTCTAAAATCTGCATTTATTAATTTTGTATTTTTTTTTGTCTGAAGGTACTTGCTTAAAGAAATATGCCATAAAAACCCAGCTCTTAATGTCCGTTTTCAAGTAATTTCCTGCAACGAGGACGATTGGGTTACCAAAATGAACCTGTTTGCCAGTGTTTCTCCACAGGTGATTGAATGTTTAGTGGGCTCTCTTCAAATGAACACAGAACATGCCGCCACCAGAACCCTCTCTTGGCTTTCCTATTATTAGGAATCTGCGAGTCTGTCCTGAGAATCTGCAGAGGATGGGCTGCTCCCACCCTATTTCCATAGATGTAGGCTACAAGGAGAGGGGCCCCTACGTTTTAATGAGTACCTGTATTCTTAGCACTTACCTGCTCTTTGTGCTCATTTGAAAAGCAGTAATTGAGTGAAAAGGATTCTCATCCCAGCTTCTTTACCCACTTGGTGTTTGGATTTGCTCGAGCTTTACTTCCCGTTACTTTTTTCTTATTTATAATGGATAAAAGCACATCAAATTCTAACTAATGTCAGGCCCCAAAAGAAAACTTCTTAAGACCTCCGTGAAGTGGATTGGATGAACACAGGCTCTGGAGTCAGACTGCCTGTGTTCCTGTCTTGACCTTGTGGCTTCCTCGCCATGGGATCCCTGGAAAGTCACTTATCTTCCTTGAGATCCTGATTCCCCAGGTGGAAAAGGGGATTAATAATAGTTTCACCTCATAAGGTGGTTGTGGAAAATGCATGGTGTAATGTACCTGGAGTACTTAGGAGATTGTCTGGCGTGTAGTTAACCCCATAAGGGTTTACTGTCACTGTTACTACGCATACTACGATCGTATCGGTCAAGTAGTTGAAAAGCAGTGCGTTGGAGCATACAGAGTGTTGACTTCAGAGCCACAGAACTTCTGTGGAAGCCAGTCTGCTGGACATTATAGTCCTCAACTGTAATTGGGGGATTTTAACCTTATGGGATTGCTCGAATTAAATGAGATAATTTGTGGATGTGCCTTAGTTAGCTTGTGATACATACAGGCAGACACTCAGTAAAGGTGGCCATTGATACTGTTTTCATTAATTCTGAAAGCAGGATGGGCTATTTGGACGTCACTTCGATAATTTTTAAAGGAAGAAGTTGAGGCATTTGCCACATGCCTTTTGCTAGCTTGCTTTGGTTTTACCAACTTTGTTGAGGTATAATTTATGTCTAATAAATTGCATCCCTCAAGACATACAACTTAATGAGTTTTGACAGATACACATACCCATGAAGTTACCAGTACAATCAAGGGATAGAGCATCATCATCACCCCACAAAAATTTCTGGTGCTCACTCTGTTATCCATGCTGCTTTGCAGTCCAGATAGTGCTGGCTCCAGGAAATCACCTCTTTTCCATCCTACTGATAAATTTGCATTTCCCAGAATTTTATATAAATGAAATCCTACAGTACATTTGCTGCATGTGGCTTCTTTCACTCAACATTATGAGTCTGTGATTCACCCATGCTGTTGCCTTCATCGGTAGCTCATTTTTTTCAGTGCTAAGTAGTACTCTGTTGTTTGAATGCCTTACATTTTGTTTATCGAATTACCTATTGATACACATTTGGGTTGGTTCCAACATTTAGCTATTTTAAGTGGGGTATGAATTTGAATAAAGCTGCTCTGAATACACACACACACACACACACACACACACACACACACACACACTTTTGTGCAGACATACATCTTCAGTTCTTTGGGGATAATTGCCTGGAGTAGAACAAGGGGGTCAACAGTGGGAATATGTTTAACGTTTCCAAGGCTGACAAGCTTTCCCCTGATGCATTGGGCCAGTTCACATTCTTGGCAAATTCCAGTTCCTCTGCCTTCTCAATAATGCTTGATATTGTCAGTCTTTTTAGTTTTCTATTTGAGCCTGCAGTGGTACATTGTGGTTTTATTTAATAAGTTTACTAATGATGACTAATGATGTTGAACACCAAAAATATGCTTATTGGTATATCTTCTTTTTCTTTTTTTTTTTTTTTTTTTGGTGGGGGCACCAGGTTTACTGAGGTATAATTCACATACCAGATGATTCACCCTTGAATGGTCTTTAGTGTATTTGCACGGTTGTGACCCCATTTCCACAATCAAGCTGTATCTGCTAACACTTGCCTTTTTGATCATTCCCACCCACTTCACTGCTGCCTCCATTCTCTTCTCCCACCATGTAAATTCAGCATGCTTTGTAATTCTGCTTTTGACCCTTTCTCTTTGTCTGGAGATCATAGTGGCTCCCAAAATTTCAACCATCGTTCCGACTCCCATATCAATACGCTCACTTCTGGATATCTGTGTCTAGTTTGATTATTCATACCTGCATGTATCTTCTGCAAGGTCCCAGAGCTGTCTTTTCACTCCCTCCCCCATCAACCCCCTTCCCGCAGTGTCATCATATTATCCTCGCTTACACATCCTATCCCCTCCTATTGACAAGCCACCTGGGGTTGTGTCTCTTTGTACCCTTCCAGCACCAAGGCTAGCCTAGTAGACACTGGGTAAATACTCATCTAATGAATAAATGTACTTGTATTCTCCAGATTGCCAAAAATGTCCTTCACTTTTATCTTCCTTGGAAATTAATTGCGTTACTCTCTCATTAAACGTCTATGAAAATAATTCCATGCTGCAATTCATGAGGCTACTAAACAGTTGCCCTGGCAATTTCTGATTATAATTTTGGAAAGATCGCTAACCTGTGGCCTTTTGTCTTATCTCCAGTTAAAGCTTTTCTGGAAGGAATTCAGTTTCCACCTTTCCTTAATGTTCCTTAAATGTTGTACATATCTTAAAAACGAATTCCCCATAAAACAATATGGATTATGGCCTTGTTCCACCGAGCAGTGTGAAAGCTTACCCGAAAGGACAAGAACGAGACTCTCTTAAAATCATGTCCAAATTTTAAAGGAATATAAAACTTTCCATTTAAAAAATACACCATTCTGCTTTCATCTCCTAACCCACAAAGCTCAAGTCTAGTTTCACTCAGACTTGAAAATTGTTCTTTTATTATGGCTCTGCAATGGGAACAAAGCCAAAACCCCTAAGGTCTAGAGACAGCTTGAAAATGTCTTTGCTTCTGTGCTGTAGCTGTGTTTCATCTTAGCAAGGCACAAGCCCAAGAGACCTCACGTACTATGCCCATGCCGAAGAGGGTACTAAGTAGAGAAGCTCGACTCTAAAAGGTCACCTGCTACTGGAGCAGCCCATGTAATGTCACTCCATCCCGAAAAGGATGGTGGCAAAGAGCCATCCTAACAGAAGGCGCGGGTGGTGGGGTCGGAGCAAAGGTTGTTGGCAAGAGGAAAGCAATACGAGAGGGGTCACGGAGGTAAATTAACCCAGAGGTATGTTGATGTCTAGATTGGAGAATCAGGGAAGAGGGTCAGGTGTCTATGACCCAAATGTAAGAGCGAAAGAAAGGTTTGTATCTGGTGTGTGTGTATGTGTGTGTGTGTGTATGTGTGTGTATGTGTTGGGGGAGTAATGGGTTAATGGGGCTAATTCAGGAGCTAGTAGAGAGTGAGAAAACATCCCAGCAGATGAGGAAAGAGGAAGACTGGGCCGTGGTGTGGGTTGAGGTTGGTGTATTGCATTTCTAGGGCTGCCATAACAAAGTACGGCAGAGTGGGTGGCTTAAGCAACAGAGATTTCTTGTCTCATGGTTTTGGAAGCTAGAAGTCCAAGAGCAAGGTGTCAGCAGGTTTGGTTTCTTCTGAGGCCTGTCTGCTTGCCTTGTCGAGAGCCACCTTCCTGCTGTGTCCCCACATGGTCTTTCTCTGTGTGCACATCCCTGGTGTCTGTGTCCAAACTTCCTCTTCTTAAAACGACAACAGTCAGTTTGGATTAGCGGCCACCCTAATGGACTCATTTGAACTTAATCGCCTCTTTAAAGGCCCTACCTCCAAGTACAGACACACTCTGAGGTAGTAGGGTTAGGACTTCATCATGTGAATTTTGGGGGACACAACTGAGCCTGTAACAGCTGGGGATGAGGCTTTTTAACAGATATTGTCACCCAACATTTATATGGGGATACGATAGTTTTCAAGAGGTATCTATATTTCTTTCTCACTCATTCCCTACCCTGACAGGTCACGGTCAGCCGATCAGCTGATCACACTGCATTAATTGTCGTGAGATAGCCCTCGGGGATCTCTAGGCTGCCTTCACAGTCTTGCTGGATTTTGCCCCCCGCTTAGCCCTGGAGTGGCATGGGCCCCAATGGCATGCACTTCTGACATTTCTTCACCCTTCACAGATTTTCTGTCAGCCAACCCAAATTTGCAGTTGTTTCTAGTGACTGAAAATATGCTTGGTATGCAGGTGTCATGGATGAAATAGTAATGCCTTGGGGTAACAAATACGGTATAGAAATAATTCTAGTAAGTCCAGTGATTGGAAAACAACGAATCCCAAGTTTGAGCCATATTGACTTTTTTTTTTTATTTCTGGGCTCAGTCTTATGCCCAGAAAATAACCCCTGTTATCATTTTTGTCTGTGTCACAGACGTGGGTTTTTTCTCTTCTATGTATTATTATATGAATGCCCACATAATATATATGTCTACTTATGCATACTTTTAAATGAAACAAGATTGCACTGTGTATTTTGTATAGCCTGCTTTTTTATTGAATTTAGTGATCAGTTGCAAACATTTTTCAATATCAATAAATCTTCTTTCTTAGCATGCTCTTCAGTGGCTGGGCAATATTCTTTCATATGCATATACCGTAATTTTCCCACCTACAATCTCATCAGAGTCCTAGAAATCACCTGATACATTTCCATCACTTGTGAGGTTTGTCCCAAATAATGTGTTACTGAGAATTCTTGAAACGCAGACATTTGTGAATTATTTTTCAAAAGATCCTTTTGAAATACAATCTACATACCATATACTTCATCCATTTAGAGTGTAGTATTCAGTGCTTTTAGTATATTCAGAGTTGTACAACCATACCCACGATCAATTTTAGAACATTTTCATTATCCCCCAAAATAACCCCATACAATCCATCTGGGACCTCTCCCTGGCTCCCAGTGTTCCCTCACCTCAGTCCTGGGCAACACTCTCTGTAGGTTTGCTCATTCTGGGCTTTTCATGTAAATGGAGTCACGCAGTCTATGGCCTTTTGCGTCTGGCTTCTTTCACAGAGAATAGTGTTTTCAAGATTCATCCATGTTTTAGCATGTTTTATTGTTGTTGTCAAATGTGATTCCATTACAGAGACATCTCACACTGCATTTGTTCATTCAGTTCATGCGGTTTTTAGCATGTTTTCACTTTTTGGCCAGTATGAATAATGCTGTTACGGCCAGTTGTGTTTTTGTGTGGACGTATGCTTTTCTTTCCTTTGGGTATAAACCTGGGAATGCCGTTGCTGGATCACATGTAACTGTGTTCTGCCGTCTGGGAAACTGCCAGGCTGCTTTCCATAGCAGCTGCACCATTTTCCCTTTCCACCAGCCGTGCGTGAGCATTCCAGTGTCTCCACCTCCTCGCCAATGGTTGTCAGTGTCTATCTTTTTGACTGTGGTCATTTTAGTGGGTGTGAAGTGGTGTATCATTGTGGTTTTGGCTGGATTTCGTTGATGGCCGATCACATGTAGCACCTTTTCATGTGGTTTATTGGATGAGTGATTTAAAAGTAATTTTTTTGGAAGTACTTATAAGGTCAGCCCTATCCTAATGCCTGCTTCATTCCCATGCGGTACACTGTGCCCTTTTAGGTAAATGCCAGGAGCTTTCACAGACCCTCCTGCTTCAAAATTATTACCTGCAAAATTCCGTAAAAGAAGCTTTTGAGGGTTCTTGTCAGCCCTTGGTTTCTGATTTAGAATCTTTGTGACTGGAGTCCAGAAATCTGTTGGGATGCATAGTGTTGTTGGGGAACCATAGTTCAGAAACTTTGAGAATGTGCCTGGCCTGGCACCCTTTCATGGACAGCATCGCAGGCTGGTTCTGGTAGAGGCACCACCTTACATCCAGTCCAAACTCAGCCACTTAGAGTGTGGTCAGCTTCCTTTAACATTCCTGCATCTGAGTTTTCTCACCAAGGGATGATGATAAAATGATCAATTCTAGTTTGCTATGTTGGTGGTATGGTGACACTATTATTATTATTATTATTATTATTATTATTATTATTATTATTGTTACTATAGTGTCCTCTTTATTAATACATGTATTCCTGCTTCAGGGAAAATGTTGAGAATGTTCAAGAGAGAAACCCATAAAATTGTAGGGTGGAGAGTTTGCATAAACACAAATGACCGTTTAAACTTTTAACATAGAAAGTGTGAGGGGCGCCTGGGTGGCTCAGTCGGTTGAGCATCCCACTTTGGCTCAGGACATGATCTAGGAGGTCTGTGAGTTCGGGCCCCGCGTTGGGCTCTGTGCTGACAGCTCAGAGTCTGGAGCCTGTTTTGGATCCGATGTCTCCCCCCCACCCCCCGCCCCTCTCCTGCTCGTGCTCTCTCTTGCTCTCAAAAATCAATAAGACATAACAAAAAAAGTGGGGGGAAGGTTGCATTTTACAGAATGATGCTTCTATTTGAAAAACAAGTTCTGAAATTGGATGAGTTTAGGTAAAACTACATAGAGTTAAAGCCATTGCTTTACTGCACGACTTCTTGGAAACTCTAATTTGCCAGAATACCTGCTCGCCTCTCTAAAGAAGCTGTGTTACTTGCAATTTTTTAGGGCACATTTTCTTTCTTTTTTTTTTTTTTTTTCAAATTTGGCGGGAAGACACCTGCTAAAGTCTTCTGGACAGTGTTCAATGGTGTGTGGATTAGAAATTGCCGGCGGGTGGGGGGGGGGCGGTGCCTGAAAGTCTCAGTAGTTTAAATATCTGACTTCGGCTCAGGTCATAATCTTGCAGTTCATGGGCTTGAGCCCTGCGTTGGGTTCTGTGCTGACAGCTCAGCCTGGAGCCTGCTTTGGATTCTGTGTCTCTTTCTCTGTCTCGCTTCCTTGCTTGTGCTCTGTCTCTCTGTCTCTCTCTTTCTCTCTCTCAAAAAATAACATAATATAATATAACATAACATAAAATATTAAAAAAAAAAAGAAATTGCTGGGATGGGGCACCTGGGTGGCTCAGTGAGTTGAGTGCCCAACTCTTGATTTCAGCTCAGATCATGACCCAGGGTCGTGGGATTGAGCCCCGTGTCAGGCTCCACACAGTGTGGAGTCTGATTAAGACTCTCTGTCTCTGTGTCTCTCACTCTGTCCCTCTCCCCGACTCGTGCTCTCTCACTCTCAAAAAAAGAAAGAAACCGCTGGGCCGGAGGATGTGGTGTGATGGCGAACTCGTTGTCTGTAGTTTTAAGACGATACCACACTTGGTGAACAACGCGAGTGAGTGAGAGCTTGCTGATGTTCGAGACTGCCTCTGATCCCACCTTCTGGTCGTTCTAACCTCATTCTCAATGACTCGCGTCTCCATTGCAAGTTATGAGCTCGGCCCCATTTTGTCTTATAGATAGGAGTGTGGACCGAGGCCAGTGAGTCCCTAAGATTTTTTCTTCCTTCTTCTTCTTTGCCATTCTGAAGACTGTCCGGGGACTTCAGAGCGATTCCTATCCCACGTAATCAGTTCCACATGGGGAGAAGAAGACACTTCTCTCCCAAAACCCCAGTGGCCGAGGTGGTAGCTGAGCTGATGGTCGCCACTTGGAAGCATTCGTGTTCTCAAATGGAGTCAAGTGGACCTTCAGGGCTGTGTATGCGCCATCTAAGTATCAGAGACGTGCCTCCGTCATTACAGGGCTGCCATGGATAGGGTCCCTGCAGCAAGGGAGGGGGTGGAGGAGTGATCCACATGCCTAACACAGAGAGGTTAAATGACAGTCCCTGGGAGCCTTTTCTTGAAACCCCTTTTGCATTTTTGTGCCACCAGAGTTCTGGAAGGGCGAGAATAATTCTGAGGAAGCGAGGACACATTGTCAAGCTGCTGTGCAAACTTAGAAAGCTGCAGGACGCCTGGCTGCATCAGCTTAGCCAAAACTGTGGCCATAGCAGTGTGCCTGGCTCACGGGTAGGGGGTATCATGTAAGCTATTAGGTGAGGTGGAGAGGCGTGTCTATTTCAAGAATGTTCGAAGAAGCAGGAATGTTTCAAGAAGCACCTTGCTTCTGCTCAAAATATTTCACAGACATTTCTCTCTCTCTCCATTTTTCTTTTTATATAAATATATATTTTTAATGTTTATTCATTTTTGAGAGACAGAGAGAGAGAGAGAGAGAGAGAGACAGAGAGAGAGAGACAGAGTGCAAGCAGGGGAGGGGCAAAGTGAGAGGGACACACAGAATTCGAAGCAGGCTCCAGGCTCTGAGCTGTCAGCACAGAGCCCGACATGGGGCTCAAACCCACAGACTGCGAAATTATGACCTAAACTGAAGTGGGATGCTCAACCGATTGAGCTACCCAGGAGGCCCATCTCTTTCTTCATTTTTCAAGAAGAGCCAAGAATTTAGACTGGTAATGTGGAATCTCCCATTAAAAATGTATGACTGGAGGCACCTGGGTGGTTCAGTTGGTGAGCCAAAGCCTCTGACTTCGGCTCAGGTCATGATCTCATGGGTTCCAGCCCTGCGTTGGGCTCTGTGCTGACAGCTCCAAGCTTGGAGCCTGCTTTGGATTTTGTGTCCCCCTTTCTCACTGCCTGTCCTCCACTCGTGCCCTGTCTGTCTCTCTCTCAAAAATCTTAAAAAAATTTTTTTAAAAAATTTATACCTGTGTTCCTTTCTTATTTTTGCTATCCCAAATTTTCATCAACTCAGTGGCTTAAAGCAACACAAAGTTATCATCTTACACATCTGGAGGTCAGAAGTTAGAATGGGTGTCAGAGGGCAAAAACCAACGTGTCAGCAGGCCTGCATTCCTTTCTGGAGGCTCAAGGGGAGAATCCACGTCTTTGCTTGTTCCAGCTGCCCCCATTCCTTGGCTTGTGGGCCCTTCCTATGTCTTCAAAGTCAGCAGTTGGGTGGTCAGGTCCTTCTCAAACTGACACCTCCCTCGTTCTCTCTCTTCTGCCTCTTAGTTTTGAGGACCCCCGTGATTGCATTGGGCTCTCCCTGATAATCCAGGGAAATCTCTCTATCGTAAAGTTGGCTAATTAGCGATTTTACTTCCATCTGGAACCTCAGTTACTTTGCCACATAACCTAAAACATTCATGGGTTCCAAGGATTAGGACACGGGCATCTTCGGCTGGGGGGATCATCCTGCCCATGTATATGCCCCTTCAAGAATGCCTGGGTCCTAAATTTCTTTGGTACCCCCTAGTGCCTACCAGAGTGGATTTTTGGGGATTGGTTGATGGTTGAATGTCCACCCCATAAAGGATTGGACAGGAGTGGACAAGAGAGATCAATTATAGCAGTAGCTTTTAGTTTTAGCCTTTAAAGATTAAAAAGATTTTTTTTTTTAAACTCCCATCACTTAATTGAAAAGCAGTCTTGGAAGCTGCATGGAATGGGTAATTTATTTCTGTTTCTTTTCTCGTAAACTAATAACACTGAGATTTTTGTGTGAGGGGTAAGTAACATAAGACCCGTTTTCCCTTCTTCTTTGTACCTGTGGTCAACCTCTCCAGCCATCCAGCCTCCCAGCCTCCCAGCCTCCCAGCCTCCCAGCCTCCCAGCCCATGAGCTACTTGGTCCTTTCCCCAAACTTGCTTCATACCATCTGTGGAGGCAAACTTCACTGCTTCTTTGCAGAGAGGATTTGAGACTGCTGATGCAGGATCCGTGTACAAAATCACAGGAGGAAAAGGAACCCAGAAAATCAGGTGCATCAGGAGTTAGAGCCCCATCCAAATATCTGGGCCTAAGATATCGGGCCGTTTACGAGTAGATCTTCCCTGTGGGCTGAAGAGCTTCCGGAGAGCCTCCTAGGGTCCAAGGGAAGAGGGAGAACACAGTCCACTGCATCCATCAGTGAGGATGAATTGTCCACCAGCCCTGACACCCGATGTTCAGTCAGTAATCACCTGGCTGTCCTTCCTCCTCCTGCTGGAGCTGGTCGGGACCAGAATGGCAGCCCAGTGCCTTTCTGAAGGAGTCTGTGCTTTTTTTCCCTACAGGTCTTTAAGAAAGGGGGGGGTGGAGGGGCATTTACCAATGTTCAGAGACGTGGGCATGTAATTTTTTTTTTTTTTTTTGCTTTTATTTGAGTCGGGGGGATATTATTAAGAATAAGAAACACAGCTCTCTGCCTTCATGAACTACAGTCTGCAGCTCAGGTTTGAGAAGATCTTAAAGACTTACTAAAAGGAGCAGGGCAATTTGCCTTTGCTAGGAGCCACCTCACCTGCAGGCCGGTTCCGCAAGGTCAGCACTTAGCGGGGAAGTTGCACAGCCTGGGCTCCGATGGCTTTCACTTTACCCGTGCCCTTGATGCGGTGCCGACCTGTCAGGGTCCTCGTAACATTGCTCGGCGATGGCTTCTTCTGTTCTCTTTATTTCCTCAAGTGAACATCTGTCTAATTGTTCACCGCCATTGCTTTAGTGCTTTCCTCATGCTTTCTCTCTTTCCAGACAATAAACTTTATTTTCTTCATAAGAATTCAGTCTACGCAAGGGGATTAGGCAGCTTGTTTGCACCTTTTAATTTCTGGACGTTTTCCAGGAAGGCTCTTTGCAGTGGTTCCAATGGGTTCATCTGTGAATCACGGAAGACAATGCAGCATTGTGTTTGGTGTTTTATCAGTTACCTTCTGTTTGTAAACATCTGTTTGCAAACGTCTGCGGGTGCCTGCCCCACCCCCACCAGAAATAAAGGGTCTCGTCTCTTTTTGCTTGGCATAGGGATTAGACCTAGTGTCAGCTGATTCTTTTTTTTCTTTTTTGGTCAGGTGCATAGGTATGCAACTATTTAACTGAAATCCACAGACCTGGCACATATTGCCAAATGACTTTGGAGAGGGAATCGGGCACTTTATTTCATTAATGGCCGTGAAGCCCGGTAATCTGCTCATTATTGTAGTTTAATTTTGATGCCGACTTTGATGATGTATTGAAAAACCACACAAACCCGCAATTACGACTGGAAAACATTCCCTTTTTTTTTTTTTTTTTTTGAAGAGACCATTATTTTTCATAGGCTTAAAAATAGCCAGCCACTGTTTGTGCTTTTTATTGCATTTTATTCTTAATCTTTCTGAATTATTTTTTGGTATATCTTTACCAATAAATATGTGGATTTCATTTTTTTGACCGGTATAAGAATGTTCTTAGGTAAGTCATGTAAACTATTTACACAGTTTTGTAATTATTGATCTGTTCCCTTCTAGTTCTGTTCATTTATGTTTCTTATTTTTCATGTTTTTGTGCTTTACTATACGGCCTGCTTTAAAAAAAAAAAACAATTTTTGGTTGGGAATTTCAAATATATTCACAAGTAAAGAGGGTAGTATAATAGTCCACATATGCCAGTCAGCCTGCTTCAACGATTAGGAAACTGTTTTTCTTTGTTCAGCCATTGTTCTTCCGTGTTTGTGTGCTTGTGTGCATAAGTGTGTGTGCGTTAGTATACACGTGTGTGTGCACACGTATATATGCACATATATGAATATATTGTTCCATGAGTTTAAATAAAATTTTGCTTAAAATAAGAGTAAAGCCCATCTAAGTAGTGAAAACCAAAAGCTCTGTTACGCAAAGCTTGATTTTTCTCGTGGATTTGTGGGCATGTGGGAGAATCTCAGTCCCCCTTCAGGGCGGGAAGAGCTATCGTGGTCTCGTCACCCTAAACTTAATCTCCAGTGCTATGCCTGAAGCATAAGCAGAGCAGGGCAGTAGGGCAGAGAGGTGCTCTTTGAAAGACTCTCACATGGAAACTAAAGTTCCCCTGAGGGTGTGTGGCCTGGGTGGGGCACTTCTAATATGAGGTTACACGGCTGATTTCTAAAGGAAGCCAGCCTGTTGGTGTCCACACCCATTTTCTCTCCATTCCATTTGCATTTTCTGAGACCTGATTGTGGAGATATGGGAGTGGCTGGTTGAAGGCCAAGAGAGGGGTACTGGTCAGGGGACATGGGGCAGAGACTTTGCTTTCTCTCCTGGGATGCAGATATGGCCCCAGTGGTTATCACGGTAAAAGTCCCTGATGTCTGACAGTCCTGCCTGTGACGGGGGGCACTTGGGTTGGTAATTGGCTCCCTGGATGGTGCTGTGATGATAATATGGATGCCACTGCTAGATTCTGCTGAGACCTGACCTAGGGAGGGGCACAGCTGTCCCACTTTCCCAGCGCACACATGCACATATGCACACACACGGACATAGGTATGGACACGCACACGTACACACATGCACACACGTATAGACACACACACGGACACAGGTACAGGCACGCACACGCACAGACATACACACAGGCACACGCGCTCGCATCCATGACTATGAGAGGCCTGCCTGATCCGTCTTGCCCCGCCTCTCATGGCCACCTTTCTTCCCATTAGTGCTTGTGTTTTCACTTAGTTAGGCTAAGAGCAGGTCTCGATGCCTTCAACATGTAACCTTTCTGAAACCTTGTCTTTGTGATGTGATCGTAACCTTGATATTAGGGTTAGGGATGCGCATAAGAAAAAACAGGCCTGGAACACATTTGTGGACTGTTTATTCCATGCCAAGCTTTCCCTTGCACATTATCCTTCATATTCAACATTGCTTTGTGGATGATTTATGCTCATTATCTAACTCAGTGCTGGGTATATATAATTACCCCACTCACCTGGGGCTCAGGAAGCTTGGTGAATCACCCAGCATGGCACAGCTCACCGAGGGCAGAATTCAGATTCGACTTGGTTAGGACTGACTTCTCTGGCTGTGGTTTCTCCCCTGAGGACAGGAAGCCCTACTGATCCTGAGGTCAGTAAGTACTGCTTCCTTTGGGTCCCTTGTATACCTGAGGGTTTGTTTCCTGGAGGGTCTGAGTTATGCCTTCGGGCTGGACATCGTATTTATGCGTGGGCCACACATAGGATAACCTTCTGGATACTCTTAGAAAAGACTTCTTTATTTAAAAAAAAAATGTGCCCAGGATAGAATTTTAACTAGTATAGAAAAATCAAAATGACTAGGCTCTTCCCAGTATCTGTTAAACATCAGCCTTCTGCTAAAAGGTAACCTGTTGAGTGTCGTTCCAGGAAAAAAAGATGCCTACGCCCGCAGTCAATTGATTCATGTATATTATATATTCACATATAATATGTATCTATTTAGTCAAATTGGAACACTGCTGATAAATTGTTTCCTGATTGAAAACTAGTGTATTTTTATAAATTTCACAATTATACTCAGTTACATGTGCATAAATAAGGAGGAAGAAGTTCTTCTGAGTCTCAGAAGCAATCATTATTAACTTCATGTGTTACCTCTTTTGTCTTCTAAACATTCAAATGTTTATCTATTTTTCTTAAAATGGTAATCACACTCCGGTCTGCTTTTTTTTTTTTTTTTAACCCAACCTGTTTTGGCCATCTTTCCATACCGATAAAAATCCTCTGCAAGTGCGGTCCCAGTGACTCCACATTCTGCCTTCCTAACTTCTGAAATGAATCCCTTCTTGCTGGGTACAGATGCTGTTTTCAATTTTTCAGAGTCCTGAACAATGCCACTGCTTTACCTGGATGAAGTGAAGCTTTTAAATGCAAATTGGTCATTCTTCTTCAGAAAGGTGGCTCCCGTTTACACTCTGTTTGCGGTCTTCCGGGAGGGTCCGTTCCCCACACCTTCAGCATCACTGTGGGGTTATGGTTTTACGATTTGTGTTACTTGCCAGATGAGCATTTCTCTCCGTTTCATTGGTGAGGGGGCCTTTGTCCCAGTCTTCCTCAACGTCAAGGAACAGAAAGTTGAACAAAAAGTTTTCACGTTTTACATAAAATCCTTTAAAGCTCTCAGGGTAATCTGTAACCTAGGGTGTGCAAATTAAGTTTTTTTCCTGCACTTAATCCTTATTAAAGCACCAATCATTAGGGCCCCCAAATTGGTATAAGGAGAGTGCTTAGGGAACTTCAGAGATCAATAGTTGGTACTTAGGAAATAAATGAAACAACTTTTTGCTTGTTTGTTTTAAATCCACCTTGGAGCCGAAAGATAGAAAGATGTGAAATGATTTAGATTGTGCGTTTCTCAGCATTTCATAGGTTCTATATTGAAAGAGGATTTTAAAAATATATTTAGCATGCATGAAGTGTCATAAAACCTAGAGAGATGCATATAAAAATATTTAAAAATTTTTTTAACGTTTATTTATTTTTGAGAGAGAGAGAGAGAGTGAGCGAGCCAGCAGGGGAGGGGCAGAGAGAGGGGGACAGAGTTTCTGAAGCGAGCTCCACGTTGTAAGCGCAAAGCCCAATTCAGAGCTTGAACTCAGGATAGTGAGATCACGACCTGATCCGAAATCAAGAGTCAGCTGCTTAACGGACCAAGCCAACCAGGGGCCCCTAAAAAAATGTGTCACTAATTTGAGTTTTCACTGGAGGTGGTGGTGGTGGTGGGGACCCTACCTCCCAGTAGACATAAAGGTATGCGTGAGACGCACTCATTTTAAGAAGCTTCTAGGATGGCCTGAGAGACACGTGAGGAAGCCAACGTTCTGTGCCGGGTTCTTTCATCCCTGCTTCCCGCAGGGAACTGTGGGACAGTCTAGCATGATGCCATACTCAACCTGGAGCAGTCAGAGGAGACTTCTTGGAAGAGATGACCATGAGCTTGATTTTGGTTTGACGCTCCACTGTTGTAAGGGCTTAATTTTGTCTCTGGGGTATTGATAGGATTCTGTGAGGGAGACAGTGCCCATTTTGTAAACTTTCATTGTTTCAGTATTCAATCATTAGTAAGTAGTTTTAAATGGGCTTGGTTAGTAGTTCCCAGAATTCTGCATTTCAAGAGGATAAACTTTTTCAGAAGATAAAAATGAGGGTACAAACTTGGGCTTGCCAAACAGGTATTACTTTTTTTCCCCCAAGAAAGGACAGTAAAAACAGCAACAACAGCAACAATTAACAACAAAATGTAACAATATGCCTCTATCAACAATCAGCATTACGTTATATATACATGTATATATATATATATATATATTTTTTTTTTTTTAAATGTTTATTTTTGAGAGACAGAGACAGAGCATGAGCAGGGGAAGGGCAGAGAGAGAGGGAGACACAGAATCTGAAGCAGGCTTCAGGCTCCAAGCTGTCAGCACAGAGCCTGATGCAGGGCTTGAACTGACGAACCATGAGATCATGACCTGAGCTGAAGTCGGATGCTCTACCGACTGAGCCACCCAGGCACCCCAATCAACATTACTTTATAAAACAAAGGGGATTTTAACACCAAACATTGTGAGGACATATGCCTACTCTAAAGGCATATTTAATGAACTTTTTATTTGGAACTAATTTTAGACTCACATAGAAGTTATAAAAATAGTATAGAGAGTTCACTTCCTTCCCCTGGTTTTGACAGTTTATCTAACCATACCATAACTGTCGAAACCAGGAAATCAACACTGGAACATGCTCTTGGCTGCACTGCTTTACTCAAATTGCACCTATTTCCCCTACTATCTTTTAAAAAAATTTAGTATCTGGTCCAGGATCCCACATTATCTTTAGTTGTAGTGTACCCTTGTTTCCTCCAGTCTTTGACAGTTCCTTATTCCTTCCAAGTGCTTCCTAATGTTGAGAATCTTGTGTGTCTCATTTTTTTTTTGGTCCCGATTAGATTGAGTTTAATATTTCAGCCAGAATTTCATAGAAGTAACATTTTATCCTCAGTACATCACATCAGGGCGTACCTGATGTTGATAGCCTTATCACCAGCGATGTTCATAGTGAAGTAACGTTGATCATTTGGTTAAGGTGGTATATGCTGAGTTTCTCCAGTGTAATGTTACTAGGTTTTTTTTCCTTAATTCATAAGTATTTGGGGGGAGATGCTTTGAGATCGTGCGAATGTTCTTTCTCCGTAAGTATGGACACGCTGACCTACCTTTGACATTCGAGAGTAGATCTCGTCAGCAGCAGTGAATAACTGTGATGTTTGCCTAATGATGGATTTGTATTTCCATCATGTTTTTTCCACGTATTAAATTGGAATTCTCCTGAAGTAAGAGCTATCCCTTTTCCTCCACTTACTGATTGAGTCCGTTATTTTACTTATAATAGCGTAGACTCACGGGTCTATATTTTATTCTGTGGTGTATAATCCAGTATTATCATTATTTATTTTGTTGCTCAAATGGCCCCAGCTTTAGACATTAAGAGTGTCTCCTGGTTGGGTTCTGTGACGGATTGCCATTTTAATTGAGTGGACTTACCTTCTCACTAAATTCCTCCAAGCTCCCCATTTTGTATTTCATATCGCCATGGGCTAGTGAAAACAGTCGGAGGTCTAGTATTTGGGACACACTGGCCTAGGGAGTGGAAGGGCAGTCACGGGAACATGCTTAGTGCCCAATTTGTGTCTCGTTCCCTCATCTTTAGACATAACAAGAGAGAAGACGTAGGAAAGTGGTGATGGGAATGTGAAGCAGGATCAAGAAAGAATACATTGACATGGTACCTTCGAGAAGGGCACTTATTTCTTTCAGGATTAGAAGGGATTTGGTGGTGGTGGAGGGGTTCCCAGGGAGCAGTGTAGCTCATCAAGAACTTACTATGTGCCAAAAAAAAAAAAAAAAAAAAAAGAACTTACTATGTGCCAAGCAGGTGCTGGGCCATATAGGCTATAAGCATAGTCTTATCTAATCCTGTCATGATCTTACAGTGGAGGAGACATAAATATTATGGCTTCACAGATGGGAGGAGTGAGGGTCCAGGGTTCCAAGAGGTCAAAACACATAAAGGAATTGGTGGAATTAGGATTGTATCTTAGTCCCCTGTCCCCAGGGACTATCTCTGTGCACTTTTTACAAACTCGTGGCTTAGCAGCGGGACAGGGGCAGGGGAGAAAATTTCCTGCCTGTTTTCTGATGACAGTGCCACCCCCGTTCAATCCCCACCACAAAAATCTTTCTATTCATTGTATCATGGGAAAACAAAAATACCTTCCTGTGTGGTAATCCCTGCTGTGTGTGTGTGTGTGTGTGTGTGTGTGTGTGTGTGTGTGTGTGTGTTTCTTTACCCTTGTATGTAATCTGTGGATTTAAATGTATTTGTATATTCCTGTCATTCCGTCTCAAATCTTGCTTTTAGAGCATGCCAAGTGTGGGGAGTTTTAATTTGCAGTGATTTCACAAGAAATCTGCATCTGAGAGCCCCAGAAGAGAAACTGTTCCTCTTTCTAGTGAATCTCCTTGACCACCGCTGGTCCTGCCTTCTACTAGCCCTCCCGTCTTCACCACCCCTCAACCAGTTAGAGGCAAAGGCATGGGCTCTGGAAGAGATACCACCAACAGCATGGTACACAAACCGTCTGGCTCACAGCTGAGGTGGTCGAGGTTCTGGGGCGGGCAGGAACTCGCCCAAGGTCACAGAAGGAGTCAGGGGAGAGCCCAACTGAGAAGCCAGGGGTGTGCACTCCTGACCACCTTCCCACCATCTTGCTGTGGTGGCTGCTCAAGAATGCCTGTCACTGCCGCCACTATCTGACTGACCAAGTGTCTGGAAGGAATTCTTCAGAATGGTCTCTTAATAATAAATGCTTACATTTTCTCTTGGCCCCAGGCCAAATCCCTCTTCTCAATCTTGTTCTCAAGGTTGAACATTCCTTTAAAGTCAGTGACCTTGCCCTTATAGGCCTGTGGATGTCGCTCTGTGTCCATAAGCCTCCTTTCCAGCGACCGTGTTTGTAGCAAAGACTATAATTTTATTTTGGGTTTGGATATACTGATTACATTTTAGCTTCTGGTATATTTTCTTACCTGTCACAGCCATTAAATTTATTTTAATAGTTACTCTACCCTCCTGATAGCCAGTAAAGGGGGAATTGGATATTGTCTATCAATTGGCTAGTCTGTGAACTAAGACTATATCTAATTACAAGGCATTGTATCAGTTCTGATTTATTAACCATTTACTGTGCTTCGGAGAAGGTAGCATTTTTAGTCGCACTGTTCAGCTTGGATGTAGCTTTCCAGGAGGGCAGAGTGCCCGGAATATCAGTGATCTTACAGTTATTACTTTGTGTCATATATAATCTTGTTTTTTCCCTGCAACAAATAAATCTTTGGGACTCCCTGAAAAAAAAAAAAGGGGGGAAAAAAAACATTTGTGGTTACAGTATAATAAAAATAAACCGTTTGTCATGAGTGCAACTGACATTTATCAGCCCGTTTGTGGGTGCTCTTTCTCTCTCTCTATAATACAGAACATAATTTGTCACTTTGTAAATACATTCCAGTCTAAATCCCTGCCAGCATCTGTTAGTGTTTGAAGGATTAATGTGCTACCCTGTGTATGTCTGCACTTGCAGGGAACAGTGCAGCATATGATTATGGATCTTGGGAGAAAGGGGAATGGGGTATTTTCTCTGCTTTTTTTCTACACGTGTGGTCTTTCTGGACTTTTCCCGAGTGTTCTTACCCTTTTCCCATTCTGCTTAGGTACCTAGAATCTCATCATTTGCAAGGATTCTGACAGCCTTCAACCTTTCCTCTCCAGTTTACGGTCACAGCCATCGTAATAGCCTGTGTGTGTCGTGGACGAGCAGGTGGCAGATGATTTGGGACCAGTTAGACCTGGTTCATATCCTCCCTACATCTGATTTTATGACTACAGGTTACCTGATTTTCATTTTCCCGTGGCATAAAGATGCTAATACCTACTTCCTAAAGGTGCTAAGGGTGAAGAAGGAAATCTGTGTGGCTGCAAAGCGCCTGGCTGGAAACTTGGCCCTGAGTGGCCGGTGCAACTGTCCCCGCCTTGTGTCACTGTCCACGTGATTGCATGGTTTGTCACAGCCCGTGAAACTGAGCGTCAGTCAGAGGATCCCCGTGCCATGAACCAGCTGGTGGTTACGATACCATTTCCTTTTCATATTTTCCTGTTAGTTAGAGGACCTTGTATTTATTTTGAAGTATTTTAAGAACCTGGTTCTCAGCATGGCTTGGTACTGGATTCTGGCAAGGCTGAGGGACCTACACCCTCCCCAGTGGCCAAATGATTCAGATAATAACCTGCTGGAGGGCACATCTTTGCTTTCCTCCGCAGAAGGCATGAATTCTCCTGAATATGCTAATGTGGCCTTAATTCTTATGACTTTATGGAATGGCTATAGTCTGTCGATCACCCTTAATCTACCACTGTCATTTGGATTTAGTAAAATTCTAGGACATGGAAGAAATGGCCTCATCGGTAACTCTTTTGTGAACAATCTCTTTATTTCGTGTGTTCATTGTTAGTGTGGGCGCGCGTGCTTCGGTCCATCCCACTCCAGTTTTCCCCCCTACCTTGGCCCTGTGTCTCCCTTGGCGACTCTCTCCTCTCCAGTAAAGGAAAAGGTGTGCGTAGCTTTCTTTTCGTTAAGAAAAGCGTTGTTTTGTTGTTGTTGTTGCTGTTTTGTTTTGTTTTTCTGAAATATAAATGCGTATGAATGGGACCGAAATACCCAGTGTCCAAGATGGGGCTTGTAATCTGATGCTTGTTGGTAGGATTCTGGAGAGAATTTTCAGCAGATCTGGGAACATACCTCTGAGCCCAGTGAGGGGAAAAATGTCAATTACTCCAACCCCAAATGCCTAAGACTTTGCATACTTGGAAAATGTCCAGTAACCCCAATTTCAATTTTTTAACTGTTTTTTTTATTAACTTACAGAGATGCCAAAATGTATTTCAAAAAGGTTCTCTGTTCACATAGAGACATGGAATTGTGAGAACCATTTAGCGCTGATACTTAGAAAGTGTAACGCTCCCGAAATTTATTTAATAGTAAACACATTGCAAGGAGCAATTAAGAGATGCTCACTGCTGAGTCCATTGTACATCCTTAAGTCTGCACAGTTTGGGGTTTGATGCTGTGTGTTATCTGTATCTTTATCAAATGTCCTGTGTGATAAAACAACACACTCTCGTTCGCCTTTTTCTCTTACATTCATTGGAATCTGTAAATCCTACTAATTACAAGACCTCAGAAAGCACACTCAGTGTTCCTGATTCTGGTTTTAAAATGGAGATCAGCAAACTATGCTCTGCTGGGAACAAATCCAGCCCAACTACTGTTTTTGTAAATAAAGTTTTATTGGAACGTGACCATTGCCCATTTGTTTACCTTATCTCTGGTGGCTTTTGCTGTCATGCTATAAAAGTTGAGTAGTTTATATGGCCCACAAAACCTGAAATACTTACTCTCTGGTCCTTTCAAGAAAAAGTTTACTGACCCATGTTCTAGAGGACTTATATCCATGTGGAGAGAAAAATCTGTTCCACTAAATCAGAATGAGCAGGTTGGTTTGATTAGTATCTATTTCCACACATATGGAAACAATTCAAATTACACATGATTTACTTATCAAATTTGGTTAATCCAAAGCCTGGGGGGTGGGGATAGGGGAGAGATTGAAGTTAGCTTTTTTTTTTTTTTTTTTTCATCATAAAGTTAAAATGTTAATGGTCAAAGTCAAATAAAAAATTATAAAAGGTTTCAGGTTCATAGAAGGAATAACATTCTTGGGAGTGAAGTATGTTTGGCCACACCATACTCTCTGGATTCAGGGATAATTTCAGGGTTGGGAAGAACATTCTGGTGCCAACGCAGTACTACTGTCTTGCAAGGAGAATTGACTTATCAGGGTGGAGGGAAAACTGAAATCCCAGTCTCGCCAGCTTCTACTTGTATGATTTTTGATCAGGTTTTTCCATACATTCTCAGCCTTTGTTTTATTTATAAAATACCGGTAGTTAGGTCTACCTTGGAAGGGCTCCACAGGGTAAGATGTGGCAAAATCTGTAATTGTCCCTTCCCTGAATAGTATCCGCCAGAGAGTAGGTCCTTAAATATAGTTAATTCACAGTGAGTGTTTGTCTTATGGAATGCATTTTGTAAATCTCTACAGGGGAAGAATGTCTTAAAGTTCTAGATGTGTGATGGCAGTTGACATGTGGCTTAACTAGGAAGTGTGATCCTCACTGAAACTTTAACATCCCCACGTCCTTCTGGGTGTTGCATTGCGACCTAGTATCCCAGAAAGGAGTACAGTGTCCTAAAGCCTGTGATTTCCTTAAGGAAGAAGGAGCAAATGTACGAGAGCCTCCCTTTAAGGAGGTAAAACTCTGGGCACCCCATCACACTGCAACAGCAGAGGTCCAGCCTGTGGGTAACATGTGTATCGTCCAGCTAAAGGGAAAAGGGAAGAAGCTGTTTATAAATATTGAAGAGGCAGGGAGAGCATGCACTAGGGCCAGGCTGCTTTAACACGCCTGCTGTTCCACAGCGGCTTCTAATGGACATTTGCAAGGTGGTGTCCCCTGTGCTCCCCCTCCCCACTCTAATGCCGTCGGAGAGGCTCTTCTGAAAACATGCAGTCTGTAACTTAGCTGGCTTTTAACACAGTTACCCAGTGTGATTCAGCGTGTCCCATTTGGCTACGGGGGAGGCGACCACAGAGCAGTCAGATGTGACTGTGGCCCCGTGTGCCGATGCCCCAACCAGCATGTGTTGTGTGCTGAGAAGGCGGTACAGCCGTCGAGCGCTCGGCTTCTGCAGGCAGTGTTGGCCTCACTTGGGCACTCTGCATGGGTTCCCCTTTCCTCAGCTTCTGTTTCCTGAAGCAAGCCTGGTTCCACTGTCAGATAAGCCCTCCCAGGCCCGCCACACACACACACACACACACACACACACACACACACACACACTCTCTCTCTCTCTCTCTCTCTCTCTCTCTCTCTATCCCTCCCTCCCTCCCTCCCTCCCTCCCCCCCCCCCTTTCTCTTTTCTTTCTCCCTCTTTCTCCTCGATAGCAACTACCCTGAAACCATCCCAAGTAACAGGCTTCAGTGGACAAGCAGTATCATTAACCTGATACATCCTCTTGGGCTGAATTTTTTTGAATTAATTCAGAAGTTGTAATGGCTTTTGTGTCTCAAAGACTTTTTCAGGCTCATTTTATGCTATTTGGGCTCCAGAATCCATTTTTTTTTTTTCCAACTCCCTGATGTGCCTGATTTCATTGCTGCTTGCCAGCCAGAAGATTCTTCCCTGTGCACATGTGTTTCTTGTAATGTCTTGGTAGAAGGAGCACAGAGCAGTGCACACGGACATTCTGGCCTTCTTTTGAGCTCCTGGCTTGTCAGGTACTTGATCAGTCTTTTAAGGTGTAACAGAACAGTTTTACCAAATGGTTTCTGATATATGACACAGATCCACATGGTGTCCCTGATCGACAGGTGGCTGTTGTCTGTTTAGTGAATAAATATCCCAGCTTCTTTCCCCTACGCTCCCCTTGCCCCTGGGAAATCATCATGATCTACATTTGTCTTAGGGAAGGAGAAAGCGAAGACTGGCAACCTAATTCCTAAAAGGAACAGCTCAGGACTTACACACTCTTCCATTTTTCAGGCCTTTGATAGAAGCCTGGATTCCTCAGCCACCTTCACGCAGGCTGGGGGACAGTGGCTTTCCCTGCCCAGCACACCCCAGGCTGGGGAAAGGGGAAAGCTAGTTTGAGGGATCCCAGTTCTCTCTATCTGCAGTGTATCTTCATTATACAACCTGGAGGTGATTTTTAAATTCTAGTCTGTTGGTTTCTACCTTACTGTGTGAACTTAAGTATATTTATATAGCTTGTGATTATGGCTACATTGGTACTCATTTCTGAATTGCATTTCATGTTTCCTCTCTACCAAGTGTTTTCTTTTGTTATTATATTTAATTCTTTTTCAACACTTTTTTGGATTGATCCCCATGCATCATTTCCCCCCGTGCTGCTGGTTTGGGAGCTAAATCTGATAAAAAAAATCATATCAGGGCACCTGGGTGGCTCAGTCACTTGGGCATCTGACTTCAGCTCAGGTCATAATCTCACCATTCCATGGGTTTGAGCCCTGCATCAGGCTCTGTGCTCACAGCTCAGAGCCTGGAGCCTGCTTCGGATTCTGTGTCACCCTGTCTCTCTGCCTCTCCCCCCCCCCCCCCCCCCCCAGTCTGTCTCTGTCTCTCTCAAAAATAAATAAACGTTAAAAAGAATCATATAATTAGTAGCTGGCAGAACTGGGATTTCCTTCCTTCCTCCTTCCCTCCCTCCTTCTCTCCCTCCTTCTTTCTTTTTCTTTCTTTCCCTTTCTTTTCTTCTTTCTTTCTCTTGAAATTTTCACATACATACCTACATTTTTTTTCTTACAAAGGGTAAAGCTATTTCATGTCTCTCTTATGTTAACCAGACTACACATGATACAATGACTCAGTGAAATCTTCCTCCTTTAAAAAACTATCTTCCTTGTTATCGTTCTTTCAGTTCTTTGTCCAAGTCTTTTTTAAGTGTAATTTATTTGGTCCTACAGTTAAGTTAAAAGATGCACAGCATTTGGGGATAATTTGACTGCGACTTGTCTTTTGTGTGTGTTCTCATCTGTTTCTGCCTTTATGGGTATTTTAGTTGGACCTAGAAAAGTCTGCTTAGGCACATGCCGGTTTAAGCGGGATACCTCGTTTTTCTCTGAGGCGTGTGTGTGTGTGTGTGTGTGTGTGTGTTTTCCATATTATCTGTTGAATATCTTGCCATGCTTCTGTAGAACCTCTGAAAGATTTCTCCCTTTGAATTCATCTATAAATTAAAAATAACTGTCGTGGTCACTTCTCAGGCACGATGATACTGTTACATGTTTACTGCCTGCTTTGCATACCGAGTTCATATCCATCATCCAGGAGTGTGGCCAACTTCTGAGAGGCAAGCCCTTGGTCTGCCAGCATGGAGCACCAGGAGAAATTGCTGGCTTCCCAACTGGCTTAGGGAAAGCTGTTGCTGCTAATATCCCTGGCCGACTTTTATCTCTGCCTCTGAATTTGTCCCAAGTCTTGTGGTGCATTATTCGTTCATTCATTTCCTCAGTTAAAGCCTGTCTCAAAAACCTACTCTTTGTCATTTGCTGCGTACCAGGTATTTGAAATAGAGATATAAAACTTTGCATTTTAATTTACTATAAATGTCAGTGTGAATTATTGGTTGTTTGGATTTTCTTTCATAGTCTCCTGCAATGTTCTTGGGAATGGAAATTGCTGTAACCTTTCTGGAGGACACCCAGCCATGTCTACCCAAATTAAAATAAAATGTGGGCATCTCTGGATCTCACAAGTCTACTTTTTTTTTTAATTTTTTTTAACGTTTATTTATTTTTGAGACAGAGAGAGACAGAGCATGAACGGGGGAGGGTCAGAGAGAGAGGGAGATACAGAATCTGAAACAGGCTCCAGGCTCGGAGTCATCAGCACAGAGCCCGATGCGGGGCTTGAAATCACGAACCGTGAGATCATGACCTGAGCCGAAGTCGGATGTTTAACTGACTGAGCCACCCAGGCGCCCCTCACAAGTCTACTTTGAGGAATTTATCCTACAGAAACCATTCACATGTTGCAAAGTATAGGTATTACAGCATTGCTTTTAGTGACAAAAAAACCCCAGAAAGGACCTAAAATAATACTCATTACAACAAGAACAATGGGTAACATTTCCAGAGCATCCGCTTAAGATGCTTTCCATGGGTATGGTCTCACTGTATCCATACAGCAATCCTGAATGAGGAGGGTCTTCTATAATTTCCATTTTTACCAACAGGGAACATTAGACACTGAGAATTTAAGTAATAAGTTCATAAAGCCAGTGAAGGATGTGGAGGGCTGAGTCCTCCTAAGGGGATTGGCTTTTAATAAATGATTGAGCACCCCCTACAATGGCCTAAACGTACTGGTTGGCATAAGTTGGGACCAGAGCTCTATTAAGATATATCCAGGGGAGCCTGGGTGGCTCAGTTGGTTAAATGAGGTTAAGAGCCCTGCGTTGGACTCTGTGCTGATAGCTCAGAGCCTGGAGCCTGCTTTGGATTCTGCGTCTTCCTCTCTCTTTGCTCCTCCCCCACTCACGTTCTCTCTCTCTCTCTCTCTCTCTCTCTCTCTCTCTCTCTCTGTCTCAAAAATAAATAAACATTAAAAAAAATGGGGCGCCTAGGTGGTTCTGTCGGTTGAGCATCTGACTTCTGCTCAGGTCATGATCTTGTTGTTGTGGAGTTCAAGCCCCATGTCAGGCTCTGTGCTGACAGCTCAGAGCCTGGAGCCTGTTTCAGATTCTGTGTCTCCCTCTCTCTCTGCCCCTCTGCTGATAGCACTCTGTCTCTGTCTCTCTCAAAAATAAATAAATATAAAAAAATAATAAAAAAATAAAAGATCTATCCATTTTTGTGTTAGTTGGGAAAAACAAGATTGTAAGATAATGCATGAGCCTCAATGCTATGTTTGTAGGGAAACTTCGCTGCACCTAGTATTCACGTGTAGAAATTCTATTCGGGAAGGATGTGCATCAGGCTGTCTCTGTGTTTATCTTGCGGCGACGGGATTTGGGAGACGTTTTCACTGTATACGTTATCCACTTGTGCGTTATTTATACTTTCATCAGGGAGCCCGTTTTATTTTTACAAAACCCGTGATACATTTAAATAGCCGAAGAACACTTAGAGTTAATCAGAGCTTCTCGCACCAAGCTCACACCTGCAAGCTGGCACTGGTGACATCTGGGGCCACTTGTCAGGGGCGACCTGTGCATCGTAGGATGTGTAGTGGTATCCCCAGCCTCTCCCCGTTAGATGCGGGTATGCCCCTCCAACGAGCTGAGGCAACCAGAAATTCTCCAGACCTTGGCAGATGTCCCTTGGTGGGGGGCGGGGGGGATGCCCCTAGTTGGGACCCTTTGAGCTGGACGCCGGCCGAGCCTTGTGTGGATCTCCCCATGCCGGTGGTTCTCAGGAAGATCACGTCTCTGCATCTGAGGTCCTCCCAGCTCCATGCGACTGTCATGTGGAATCCAGAAGCCTCTAAAGCAGAGCAGACGCATCTTCCTTTCCTCTTTCCGTTCACTTTACCTCCCCACTCTTGACTTGCCACCAGATACTCAGCGGGCCCCAGATCTCTGTTTTCTGCTTCGCACCTCTTTCTGAATCTGGGAGTCGTCGGGGTGGGGGGCACGGATACTTCTTTCATCGGCAGCTTCCCCCAAATAGGGGGTTCCGGTGCTTAACAAGTTTCATTAAGAACACACCTGCTAAATATGCAAAATATATAGACTGTTCCTGTTGAGAAAGTAATTATACAGTAAATTAGCTCGTGTCCAGTATGTTGCCTTTTAAGCACATCTTTGATGTTTCCAGTACTTACATAAGATATAGGGTCTGTTTATTAAGAGTCTTCAACTACACAGTTGAAATCTAGAGCAGTCAAAAGTAATGGTGTCTGCTGAAGGATTCTTTATCATGTGAATTTACCTTCAGTCATCTATTATTTATTTCAGCTATTTTATATGCCATTATAATAAATATTATGACAGAGAAAGCTTTTATGCTTCAACTTATTGTACTACTCTTTACTCGCCTGCAATCCTTCAGGAAAATGTAACCATGCTTTACCTATAGTTAACGTAAATCATCACTTACATTAGAATGAAAAATTCACTATGAAAAAAGGCTCTTTCTTCAACAGCAAGGCATAAATGCACAATCATGTTGACTGCCAAACTCCTGTGCCATTGCTGTCCTTCCTTAAACTGTTTTTAAGCTGCAAAGTGAACGCATCGCACGGAGGGAAATTGGAAGGTTTTCGAATATTTTCACTCTCTTGTTAGTTTCTGGCAAGATAAGCATTTTTTATCCCGAGCGCAAAATATTGCCAATTACTGTCTAAGCATTTTTAATAGTTTTGCTTTACGCGGCACGTAACTCCTACACCAAATTAAATAAGCTGTTACCCAGTGCAATTTCTTCTTGAATCAGCCTCACAATTACCTATAGATATTGATACAGTTATTTTATAAATTGAGTTCCAGCCACACCAGACAACGTTTTTGACCTGTATATAATGAAGAAAGAGTTGTCATGATTTTCTTATTAGGGATGTTTGTGTATTTTTGCAGGTGGGAGGGCGGGGTTAGGAGGTGCTCATGAGGGCCTTGGAGTGGGCGGGGGGGTGATGCTGATGGTTGATCTGAAGGTTAGGAATGACAAACTCAGCCCCTGTCCCTCAGGGCTTCACAAAAAATCCCGGGCTGTGCCTACGATGGTTTTTGGTTCAGTTTCCTATTTTGAGATGCAGAATGTGGTCTAAGAGTATTTTTCTTGTTAAATGCACAGTGGCATATAGACCGGTGCAGTGTTTAGAGCCATAAAGGAGACTCTCAAACTCTCATTTCCCCTTGGGGGCCCTATCAGATAGAGCATTTATCAGTGCATCCTCTTCATGTTTAGGCTTGGCCAAGATTGGGCAAACGCCCCATCAGATGTATTCATGATGGTTGTTTGAGTGAAAGGTACCAGATCTGAAAGGAGACACAAGTATCTGTGCCCTGGCGCCTTTTCCGGGGAAGATGCTGCCGTTCCTTGGCACCATTAACATCACTTAAATAATACTGGAGAGATTAGTGCTCTGAAGTCCCACATAGGATATTGATGAATTATTAAACCAGTTTAGTTAGGTCTGTATTGTAGTTGAGTGAATAATGCCATGTCAATAATATGCTCAGCACCAGTGTCTCTTGCTGTTGTAAATGTGACAACTCCTATTTAAGGCTTCAGAACATAAAATCAGGACTGAGGGTATGTAAAGTGGAAGGGTGAGAGACATCAGCATAATGCAATTAAGGCCCATTGGATTAGAATTTGCAGGATGCCATTAGCAATAAGCTCTGAATGTAGATTATTGCCTTGGTTACATTTTCTCCTCCAGCAATAGGCTTCTCTTATAAATTCTAAATGCATAAAATAAATGGGATATAAAATAGACACAAATAAGAATATATCGATGATGTTAATTTCTCTATAGCTTCTCGGTGTTCCATGGTGACGACTTTGGCGACAGGGGTGCAGTGCAGTGTGGTTTCCAGCAAGGGCGTGAGCTTTGGAACTGGCCATATCTCAGTTGGAAATCTGGGTCTGTGTCTCGCTAGCTGTGCCGCTTTCAACCTTTATCAGCCTCTGTTTTCTGGTCTGTAAAATGGGGGAATGATATACACTCTAAAAGATTCTTCACGTTACTATTAAATGAGGAATAAATGCCAGGCATACCATAGATGCTCCTTATTTTTTTGGCTTTTATAATTAATGAATATATGTAAATTAGATTTTTTTTTTTAAGGAAAACACAGAAATTAACTCTTCTATGAGTGTAAGAAATGGGTAGTAGGCACATGCCCATCAGATCCACACAGATCGGCATCTTCAAGTTAGGATACACAGTAGTTAATTGCCCTTAAACAGTAAATCTCGTATCTGCCATTGCATGTGATGAGTTTCCACTGATGAGGGAGAATTCCCTCTGGGCGTACCAGAGGCTGGGCTCCCTGTGCCCGCTTAGCTCATCTGGGTTTCTTCATCCTTCCACCTCCAACAACTGTCCTGGGCACTCCTCCTCTTGGCCAACGCACAAGTAGTGTCCTCAAATACACAATGAAGAGCTGTCTCACCTGCTGCTTCCCTATGATTGTGTCAAAGGTGTGTGTGTCAAGCTGAGTGGAAGAAGCAAGGGTCACATACTAGATGAGAGCATTCTGAAGTATACCTAGTTGATTTCACTGCACACGCTCCATAATGCCCAGTGGGTCTTGGTTCCCATGCCAAATACTCTGGGTTCACTGCAAGGAGAAGTCAGATAGTGGGGCAAACACGTTGATATACTCCCAGCTAATTCATAGGCCTTTATGAATAATGATGTTTTAAACATTTTTTTATGTTTATTTATTTTGAGAGAAAGAGAGAGAGTGAGCATAGGTCAGGTAAGGGCAGAGAGAAGGAGAGACAGAATCCCAAGCAGGCTCTGCACTCATGGTGCAGAGCCTGGTGCGGGGCTCAAACTCACAAACCTGAGATCGTGACCTGAGCCGAGATCAAGAGTCAGACGATTAACCGACTGATCCACTTAGGTGCCCCAATGATGACTTTTAAGTAAAAGTTTCTTTTTGTAAGTATGCTTGGCCACTTGAATCATGTATATACATTTTTAAAAGGCTTATTGCCATGAGCTATTATTACCTTTTTTGTTCTTCCATTGGTGGTAAGTAAATTATGGGTGATATCTTTCCTCTTACATGTTGCAATGATGGGGGGAAGAAGAAAAGAAGTAAAGGAAGTGGAATCCGTGAAATATACGTTTATTTTAGAGGCAGAGTTAGTGAATGAATGAATGGATTCATGCTTGTGAATGTTGTTGCTGTTAATGTTGACCAACGGATTTGGTGGTTTCCTGGTGTTGGCCTTTATTTGAGGGCCTCTGGGGAGTAACAGGGTTGAGGGGGAGAGGACAGGTGGGTCGTATGGGCATTTTGGAGTATAGAACAGTGATTAAAATCATGGCTTGGTGTGAACTTGTTTCTGGCACTGTTATCTGGGTCAAGTTGCTCAAGAGCTTTCTGAACTTCAGTTTCTACATCTATGAAATGGTGGTGGGTGAAAACTGCCCACACTGGGTTGGGGATAGGTAGGGATGGGGGTGCTGTGGGTCAAGGACTCATATGACCAACATTCTGAGATCCCTCTTGTTGGCCTGTTATGTCCCATTCAGTCCTTTCAGTGAAGAATGAAGCGATTTGGTGCCAATGGTGGTGGGAGTGATGATGGTTATAATGATGGTGATGATGGTAGTGATCATGGTGACCGCAATGATGATAATGGTGAAAATGACAACAAAAACAGTCACAATAAGGGCGTTCATTGCTAACAGTTATAGAATACATGTCCAGTAATCGGGCACCATTCCAAGTGCTTTACATACATTACCTCATTTCCTGGTAAGGTAGGTGCTATCATGATTTCCATTTTATAGAGGCATAAATGGGAGATGTAACTCACGTATCTGGTCAGCGCTAGACCCGGAATTCAGACCCAGGCAGTAAAGCTGGAGTCCCTGGCCTTCACCAGCACCTTTTAGGTTCACACCAATCATTGAATTTGGAAACTGGGTTATCATGGCCTCAGGGGGATTCAGTGAGTCCCTTTCCTCCTGTTTTGGGGTCCTGTATGATCCTCCATTGCAGAATTGCTATTCAAACTCTCTCGGAGCTGCTTATATTAATTTTATGAAATACAGAAGGGAGACCACAATTACTCATGTACTTTATTATTTTTTTAAGTTTATTTATTTATTTTGAGAGAGAGAGAGAGAGAGAACGAGCAAGCATGAGCAGAGAAAGGGCAAAAGAGAGGAGGAGAGAGAGACTCCCACACAGGCTCCACACTGTCAGCACAGAGCCCAGTGCGGGGCTTGAACTCATGAACCGTGAGACCATGACCTGAGCCAGAATCAAGAGTTGGACGCTCAACTGACTGAGCCACCCAGGCACCCCTAATATACTTTACTATTGAAAACCAGTGGGTACCACGTTTGAGCATTGGCCCTCCAAGTAATGATTGTAATAGTTACTGTGTATGTGCCCCAGGCCTTATATATACAGCGTATCTCATCTTTACTCTAATCACACAAGGCCAATGCCTATTTTCAAACAAGGCACTGGAGCCTGAGAGCATTTCAAGGAGCAGCTCCAAAGTCACACTGCCAGTGCTGTGGTCACGCCGGGCTGGGGCTCCAGGTCAGCCTGGCTCTGCTGTCTCTGCTGTCTCTGCTGTGGATGACGTTTCCCCACTTGTCCGTTTAAATACCGCATGATCTCCGTATGGTTCCTTTGGTTTCAGGCGGTATCACATCTGAGTCACACTTGGCTAATTTATAGTCATAAAATGATACGAGAGATCACTCTTGCATAACAACAGCACACAATCCCTTTGGCTCGGCACTCACAGACTCTGGAATCACTCAGACCCACTGTGCAACTCAAAAAGGATAGACCAAGGGCACTTGGCCTATTGAGGGTGTCAGTGAACTGTGCCACCAGCAAATGTCCTTGGGTCCCAGGGAAATGGAGGAAGAGCATGTGGGTTGCTTAATTACTGCGTCTTTCTGGCTGCGCCTGGGGGGTCAGGAGCAGGTGGGCTTCTGAGCTACTTAGAAGTTGCCTGATGCTTCATGTGTGGATGCCACCTGTGCGGTTCTCTTTTTAAAATGATGGGTACCAGCGTCTGTATACATAATTTAAAATAAATTTACATTCTCATTCTGCCTGAAATGAGAAGATTGTGTACTGGTGCGATTAGAGAGAAGAGTAAGGATTTGGGGAAGGGTTGAGAGAGGCATTTTATACCATTTTAAGACTCAAAGCTCTCAATACGAAGTTCTTCCTGTTAAGCAGTGCTGGGCGGGTGAATGGGTGGTTGGGTGGATGGATAGATGGATGGATCTATCTATCTAGATGGCTGGGAAAAAGGGAGGGACCTATGGAAGGCTAGCAGTTCATTTTAGAGTTGGTGGAATTAGAGAGGTTGTTTTTTGTTTGTCCATATCCATCTGTCTTTTCTGAATTTTTTCTGTAATTAATGAAAGTAGGACGTGGGAAGTGGGAAGTGAAATAACCCTGGAGAGGGCAAAGTCATTAAATGTGTGTTAGTCATTACTGGTTTTCGTTCCATATTTCCATTTCTTCCATATGTATATTTCTCTGTGTGCTCTTGGGCACATGGAAGGTTGCACCTTCTAAAGCTAAGTGTAGCCACATGACTTGCTCTGCCAATAAAATATGAGCAGAAGTGACATCTGTACTGCTGGGTAGAGGTCTCTAAAACCCGTTCCGTGTGCAGTTTGTCCCATTCTCTTCCCCACGCTGTAGAAGCGAGTGATGTTGCCGAAGGTGGAGGCCCCATCTGCCTGGGATGGGCGTGAAGCATGGGCGAGTGGGAATCCTCGGCTGTTTAAAGACATTGAGGCTTGGGAGCTGTTCTGTAAGGATAGCGAAGTGCATCCTGATTGATCCAAAGCCACTTGTGTGAACCATCCTAAGGGATTTGGGCCGTATTTCATTGGCCATTCTAAGCTACAAAGGGGTTTTAAGCTGGGGCTTTGTATATGTGCATGTTTTGCCAATCCAAAGAGCAGACTGAGGCCAAACAAGGCCTCGGGTTTTTATGTTCTAGATGGCGTATGCTAATTTAACACCTCTTAATAAAAAAAAAAAACAAAAAACAAAACCCACCAGTTCCTTAGTGGTGGTGGAACAGTTCTGTGTCTTGAATGTGGTGATTGTTATATGAATCTATACAGAGAAGCAAGTGTCATAGAATTATTCACCAAGATATTCCCAATAAAAGAAAGCGAGTGCATCCCCAAACTGGTGAAATCCTGGTGATGTCTGTGCTATAATGAACTGTGTCGTGCCACGGTCGGTTTTCTGGTTGTACCCGTGTACTATAGACGTGGCTAAGACGGCCCCATTGGGGGTGCTGGGAGATGGCTATGTGGGCGCTCTTGGTGCTATTTTTGCCGCTTCTTGTGAGTCCGTAGCTAGTTCCAAGTCAAAGTTAACAACAACAACAACAGAAAGTTCACGAGTTAAACCAAGAACGTGAATTGTGGCCAGTCCCAGGTTCACGTCCAGACTTGGCAGAAAGCTCGCCTTGGCAGATGGAGCCTCTTGTCTCACCTGACAATCAGCAGTTGATGCCTCAGAAATGGGTTCTGTTTGCTGTGTCTCAGCCCCTGCCTTCCCCGTTAGAGCACGTCCCCGGAAAAACATTTCTATAACGTTGCTGGGTTTGTTGGACAATCAGAAGAGCAACCCCCCCCACCCCCACCCCCCACACAAACACATCCACCCTCGCTAATTCTACAAGATGTGTTTTCTCTTCCCTGAACTTACAGGATCGCCCGCAGTTTGTCTGCATTTCTCAGGGTCAGTGGCAGAAACCGGAAACCTGATGCCGGGGGCAGGAGAATTACCTGAGTAATAGTGTGTGGACTTGAATCACTGTCCCCAGGAGCCTAGTAACCCACAGCCTGTGGATTAGTCTGTTGAACTACTCGATGGCTTGTGACCCCTTGTTCCCTCTGGGTGTGTATGTTCTGATTTTGTTCTTATTGGTAGTGGCAGCTCTGTACTTTATTTTAGAGTGGAGGTGGGGGGGGGCCAAAAGATAACTCACCAGTTGTAAGTTACACACACAGAAGGGTATACTGGCCCACTCGGCTGAGCCATCATTTTTGTTGGGATATTGCTTTGGGGTCACCACCTGGGAATGTTTCCCCTGTTGTATGAAGGAAACATTTATATGCATTTTTATGATACGTCACCTGCACATCCCTTGGGGTGTCCCTAAGGGGCTTGGCTGAGAGGAACGGTGTCCTTCCTCACCACCCCTTCCCCAACAAAATGAATATCTGACTTTCCTCTTGTGATACATTCGGAGTCGTCTAAGATTCTGAGTGAAAGTTCTAAGTGAAGTGAGGCTGCAGCCAGAGGGGTTCGGATGAGGTGAAAGGCCACTGTATCTGCTAACTGTTAATGTCAAATTGGGTGGTCCAGCATCTATGAAGCCTAAGAACCTGTGGGGAATAAAAGTCAGCCATTGACAGGCTTGGTTCTCCCAAGAGACTTCAGTCATCAGACACACCAGCTGTGCAGGCAGAAAGCGAGCTGGGTTTTTCTCCTGGCCAGGAGGCCCAAGCTGTCCACAGGGTACAGCCTCACTCATAGGCGCTCATTTGTGCCACTGGCGCTTTCCTTGTCTACAGAACGAGGGGTGTGGCCTCAATCACTGTGGATCCCCCAGCCCCACTATTCTCTAATCTTAGGAAACTTTTTGTGTAATGTTTATTTATTTTTGAGGGGGCGGTGGATGTGGGGCTCGAACTCACAAAACGCGAGACCATGACCTGAGCTGAATCAAGTCGAACACCCAACCGACTGAGCCCCTCTGGCGCCCCAGTGATCTTAGGAGACTCTTAACAACACCCACGCGTTGGCACCTTCCCTCTTCCTGGCTCAGGTCAAATGCTTGTCCTCCTCCTTCCCAAATCGGCATGTTTGCGCCTCTGCCACTGTTGTCCCAGGAACGTCCATCTACGTTGGCCAGCTTGCTTTCGCTGCCTATGTGCTTTTGGGTTTGGGGACGTCATTTAATCACCGTACACCCCTCTCCCTAAAAGTGGGCTCTGTGCGTACAAATGACCCGGATCCTCCAGGATGTCACAGCCAGCTGGTCCCAGGCGGTCTTCGTGAGCGTCATTTCATCCACCACGCTGCTCTGGAGTGCACCCGCACCACCGTTTGTCGCGGACTCGCGTCAGGGAAGGAATTTGGCACGGCAGACGTCTTCTCTCCTTCTCATAAAGTTGATTAAATCCCTTCTGTCTTCCAAGCTGGATGTTAGGTGCTTTATACTTCTTCTCCCAAGTCGGTGAGAAGGTAGTTAATGTTCACCTTTTACAAACGAGGAAACTGACCCTCAGGAGTATTAAATGGCCCCAAGTCAGTTGGCCTCCCGGCTTCTCGTGCCTGATGCTTATTGTTCGAGGCTGGGTTACAGCCCAGGACTTAGGCGGCCAAGATCAATGGGCACAGATACGCTAAGCACCTCAGCACAGATGGTGTCTCTCCCTGATAAGACGGCTGAGGTGGAGGACGTTCTCCACTGTGCCATCGCGTCCCCATTCATAGCATCGGAAGTAGCTTGTTACGCTACTCGCCTCACTGTCGCTAGCAGCGTAGTCTAGACCAGAACTCCCAGGCTCACCGTTTGTGTCCTGGGACTTTCCTGACCTGAACGAGCAGGTGGCCCCTACATTCTTGGCTGTGCATCCTTTGGAGGAGATAGGTCTAACAAGTGATAGTATTTAGGGGCGCCTGGGTGGCACAGCCAGTTAAACATCTGACTCTTGGTTGTGACTCAGGTCATTATCTCACGGTTCGCAAGTTCGAGCCCCACGTCGGGATCCATGTGACGGTGTGGAGCCTGCTTGGGATTCTCTCTCTTTCCCCCCCGTCTCTCTCTCTCAAAAATAAATAAACTATGAAAAAAGAGGTGATTATATTTAATCTCATACGCTGCAGCCCAGCCAGACTCACAAGTAGGGAGTGCCCCATAAACACTGGGGAAGGCTGAGAGGCAACCCTGAGCTTTCCAGAAATGTGTTAGGATGCTGTCCAGTGGAGCACGATTGCCTCAAATCCTGAGGCTCCAGGCCTTCTAGTCTCCGGCAAAGAGGGAACGAGGGCTTCGGCGTCAGACTGTGGTGAACCCTCGCCTCCCACCTTTGTGAGCTCTGTGATCTCTTACAAGGGGCCACATGTAAAACAGGGAGAGTGTAACCCACTCGGTTGTTCCAGGGAAGAAACGAGATGATGCAAGTAAACGCCCCGTGCAGAGTCCGCCCTGGAGAGACAGCAGCCACTTACTATCTGCGTGCGCCCACCCAGCTGTAGTTTTCTGGGTTGCTAAACCAGAGGGCTCTTCGGGACCTGGGTCACTCAGGGTCCACTGGAATAAATGAGTTTTGCCTGCTTTTGTATTTTCTAGAAATGAATCGTCTTTAGTTTCTGATGCAGGCTCGATGGAATCATTCCAGAGCCCCAATGGCAGCTTTTGAGATTAAAATGTCATCTACTGAAT
Source organism: Panthera leo (assembly GCF_018350215.1). NCBI lineage: Eukaryota > Metazoa > Chordata > Mammalia > Carnivora > Felidae > Panthera > Panthera leo. Next base: position 52,025,237 of record NC_056693.1, read on the forward strand.
TCTTGCACGAGCCAGGCTTTGTCCTGGCGTTCCCCTATTTTCATAGTTTTTTTTTTTTTTAGGACACAGATGGAGAGGAGATGTGTGAGCCTGAAGACCCTTTGGAGCGTCTTCTGTGCGCTGAGTGAAACAGCACAATCCCCAGCCTGTGGTTTTAGCGGATTCCCAGCCTCACATCCTCCCAAACTTGGCAGTAAAAGCCCTGTTCTTCCATTCATTCCGATGATTTATATTCTCTCTGGGCGTCTAATATTAAACAGGGGAATTCCGACATGTTCCATAACACATTTACTGTAACTTGATACCATGAACTAAACTTGCTGTTATTTATCATTTCTTTTTATTTTCTCTCATTCCAGCACAAAGCCAAGGTAGAAGCAATGACCCTGGACCTCGCTCTGCTCCGTAGCGTGCAGCATTTTGCTCAAGCGTTCAAGGCCAAGAATGTGTGAGTGTTTCAGTGGAGGGTTATAGATCATAATATCTTGCTATTGTAATGTCTTTATCAGATGAACACAATTGGGAGAATGCAAGCACAAGGCTGTTGTGTTGTCTTGGCATCCAGACGGCAGGCTCATTTATATTGGCCCCGTTAGGGTGTCCCATATTTTCTTGACTTCTTGAGTCACCCTCATTATGAGATGTGCCTTCAGTTTAATAACAGCTCCCCCCAATAAAAATGGAAAGACACTGTTGAAGCGCTAGTTAAAGTGGCTAATAAAAGCTAGCCGATTGTAGGATGCGTCCCGATTACAGACATTTTGGCAGTGCGTCTCAGAATTGAGGAAAAGTGTGTTTTAATTGCATCCGGGAACGAGTAGCCTCAGTTACCCAGTACCGCAAGGGGGCCGAGAATCGAGGGCGTGAGAAGGTTCCACCGTATCCACGTGCGCAGTGAGCTTACGTGGCGTGCGAACGTGGCTCAGACACACGGACTCATGTCGTGAGAAGCTTGCTCCTCCTCTCCTTCTTGTTTATAGTCTTTCCACACGCCCGAAGGAGGAAGCCTTGGCTCAGGGCTGGCGAGCATTCATGCCGCCACATGCCAGCCTCCCTTTCTATCAGAGAGACAGCGGCCCTCAGACCCGGAGCCGGGGAAAGCAATGGAGGCTAGCTCAGTTTTAATTACGCTATTTTGTCCCCAAGGGTTTATTTTTATGGTTCCCTCACATGAAGGGCCACCAGTAGTGGTTCGTCGTTTGACACAGTGGTTTAAATTTCATTAAAAAAAATAACTGCATTTATTTATTTATTTTTTTTAGTGCATGGATTTGGACCCGAGGATTAAGTTAATGACAGTTTACATAGTGCCAAGGATAAGATAGTTCCAGAAGTGGCCCCAGAATGGCCAAATTTGGAGAAGGCTGACAAATGACCCGTTGTCTCTGGGTTAGGCTCTGGTGGGAAGCAGTCAGTGGTTTTCTAGTTCTCCAAGCAGATGACGGATGTAGGCGGAGGCATTTAAAAGCAGATATTCCAAAGGTGCTGGCCCGTGGCCAGCCCCTGTTGAGTCTGCCTCAGTTTCTCCCTCTGCTCTTTCACACTGCCAGGAAGTCTGTTCTCCCAAGCCCTTTCGGGAGCTGGCAAGTGGCCTGAGTCCTTGAGGTTGACACACAGAGTCGGAGTTGGTGGCGGAGTGGCTCCATCCCCGTAAATGCAGGCCCCGCGCTCACAGAACGGCTGGGTAACGTCCCCACCGAGCCCGCGGACCTGGCTGAGTCTGCCAGTTGAGTCTGCCGTGCCTGTTCTGTGCCCTGTTTGGCAGTTGCTGGCTGCTGGCCCTCGCTGGTGTTTTCCGGAGGACGTCAGGTCCGGTGTGCCCCAGTCCCTTTTAAGACGATTGCTCGTGTCTACCTCCTCCACTCATGTCTCCACTTGCTTGTTCACTTAACACACATTGAGTGAGTGCCTCCAGGGCCCCGGCCCCTCTTCTGGGCTCTGGGAAGGCAGCGGGGGCTGCAAGAAGCCCACTTCACCTCAGATGAGCTGTAAACCTCAGGTGCCAGCAAGCAGTTTCGTTGCTGAATGGCTAACTCCTCAACCTGTTACTTCTGTGGTTGTTTGCAAGGATAGCAGTAGTCATAGCAGCAACAGCGAGCAGTAGTCACTCATTTGTCCAGCGTGCGTTGTGGGCCACGTGCCAAGAACCCTTCCTGTGCATTTTCTCCCTGACCGCTGGCTCCTAGTCTGTTACACGGATGAGGGGAGCACGACTGGACGGGAAAGGCTGGTTACGGGGCGCCCACGGCTGGGAAGCAGGGGGGGCGGAGGGCCCCTGCAGAGGTCACTCCGGGCCTCCCCTCACCCACCGCGAGGTCCTGTCTTCTGCTTGACTTGCGGTGGAAACTGAGATCAGAGGCGGGGAGTGGCTCTCGCAGGGTCACTTGGCGGGTCAGGTGCAGCCGTGGGACTTCCGTCCGCCTCTGACTGTCACGCTGTCCCTGACACGGAGAGGCTCTGGCAGAGCTCGCACAGGCTGCCTCCCTCGGCTTCCTCGTTGGATGCGAGCGGTGCTGAGGCACGCCAGCTGTTACATAATGGGACCGCCGTCCAAGTCCTAGCAGGACCGTCAGTTAAAGTAGTTCAGACATCCTCACGTTCAGCTGCCTTTTGTAGTCCCCCCGCCCTCAGATGCACCTCTTTTGTGCTAATCCCAGATTTTGGCAAATGGCTGAATTTTTGTCCTTCTGGGTTCAGAAACGAAGGCGATTTTCCTTTTTAGCAAAACCCGGTACCGCAAACCTCTTTTTATACGTCTCTCGAGATGCAGTCTTTCACACGGCTTAGAGCAATATTGTGGTGGCGAAAATATGCATAAAAAAGTGAGTGATTTTACTTTTGAAACACCGCCAGGGCGAAGTCTCTCCTGGAAAGGCAGATGACAGCTTGGTACTTACAGGGCTTTAGATTCCGAGCGCTGTCAGAAGTGAATTTAAGTACTGGTGACTAGGCTGCCAAAAAACACGTGTAGCCTCCCCCTTCTCATCACCGCCCATCTTCAGACATTAAAATCTCCTTGTGTGTAAAACATAATGACAAGTGAAAGAAAGGCTGCCGGTTCAGAACCAGCCTCCTCTTGGCGCCGTTGGACCGAGGAGAGAAAAAAACCCTCCCGTCGCAATTCCGTTGGACACCCCCATCTACCGTAACGTTTTCAGGCGCTTGGGCACACCAGCAGCACGGTCAGGCTCCTTGCTCCCGTGCGAATTCCCCCCGGATCCTGCTCCAGCTCACGCGAGTTTCCCCGCCCCGGGAGAGGTAGTGTATTGTGCAACCCAACGCAGAGAAAGCTGGAAACAGATGCTCAGCCGAAACGCTGGTGAAAGATGCGGTCCGTCGTCCTGCGGGTCCGCCCTCCCTCTGCCTTCGACCAGGAGATGTGGATTCAGCCTCCTCCGGGATCTCTGCGGAGATCTGCTTCTTTGCAGGGGTGAGGGGTGGAGATGGTGGTGGGAGGCACTCTTAGAATGAGCGCTGCTGATGATTATATACAATCATAGCTGCTAGTCGGCTTGTTGATTATTCTGCGCAAGGCAAGGTGCTAAGCACCTACACGTGTATTCTCTCTTTACTACAACCCTAGGCATTAGTCACCTTTGTCTGTAGTTTACGAATGGAAAGGCTCCAGCCTTTCACAGAGAGGTTAGATCAGGTTTCCAGCTGCAGCCAATGGTGGGTCTGCAGTGTGAGCCCAAGTGTGTCGGAATCCACAGCTCTCCTTCTTGCTATGTCTCATGCCTCACTCAGTCCCACCTTTTAGTACGGATTCCTGTACTGGGATGTATCTGAGTAAGAAGTTGCTCCAAAAGCTAGCAGCTTAAAAACATTAAAACCAAGAAACATTTTTATTTTCTTTCTTTTTTTTTTAAAAAAGTGTTTTTAAAATGTCTTACTTGTTTTTGAGAGAAAGAGATAGAGCATGAGCCGGGGTGGGGCAGAAAGAGAGGGAGACACAGAATGCAAAGGGGGCTCCAGGCTCTGAGCTGTCAGCACAGAGCCTGACACAGGGCTGGTGGGTGAACCGAGAGATCATGACCTGAGCTGAAGTCGAACACTCAACCGAATGAGCCACCCAGGCGACCCTATTCTCTCTCTTTCGGTTTGTTTAGATCAGTTGTTTGTTCAAACTAAGTGAATGCACTTTATAGGTTTCCCCTCAAAAAAACCTTCTTTTAATTAATGCAACTTACTTGGTTAAGGGACAGGGTTGTCCTCTAGAGTTTTCTGTGTTCTTTACGTCAGTGACTACATCCCTGTGGTGCCATTTATCATGTTCTTTTGTTCTTCTGTCTCCCGAGTTTCTTGTGAAGTGTAGGTAACTCTAGCAGCTTGGTCCGGTGCCTCTTTAATTCTGGGGCAAGAGTGCTGCATAGGGACAGCATAGTCTACCATGGAGAGGACAGACATGGCTACTTGCCAACGCCAGCTTTCCTGGGCTCAGCACGCCCTGACCGCTCCGTTCCTCTGCTCACCTCCATTTGCATTCATTCCTTCTGTTATTCTTTACTCACTCTTCTGGGTGGTCAGGCCCAGAATCCTCCTCCTGCTTCCAGACAGTTCTCCCCAGAGTTAGTGGTCGTGGTGGTCGGCCAGTGTGTCTCAGGTCGAATTATGTTGGGCATTACTGGAAAGTTCCAAGCCAAAGCCTGTGGTAAGTCCCAACCAAACTGAATTTTGAAGGAAATTTTGTTTAAGCTGCAATCCTGGAAAGCAGCCAGGCTCCATGCTGCCTGGCAGGCAGAGGCATCCGTCAGAGTACGAAGAGCTGGGACCTTTACTAATCATTCAGACCCAATATTGGCATTTTCTGGAATGAGCTCTGCCACGATAGTTGGTTGTTTGTGCTGCTGTGATGCATTTTCATTCCTAGTTTCTAGCTGCTTGGCTTACCGAAAAGTGCGTATTTTCACCAGCTGCTGGACCTTGGAGCTCCGTAGGTTTTTTTTGTTTTTTGTTTTTCACCAGATATTATAACGTTTGAGTTCCAGATACTCCTGAAATAATGGACACCTCGATTCCAATCCTGAAATTTTAAGAGTTAGTAATGGCACCTAATCTAGGAAATTCTTGGCTGGGATCCCAGGTACCAATCAGCTCTTACGCTGTTGACCAAGGGTTTTGATTTGTTCTGGAAATTAATTGAAATCGATAGTTCATATTAAAATAATATACACAATTCTGAAGGTTTCTAGAACTATATTTTCGATCATGGATTTCTACTCTTCCTTCTCAGCTTTCTGTCTCCAGTATAGTTTAAGGCAAGTAGACTTTGTTTCATTTAGAAAATAATACAGAATAGTGACGTTTTAAAAAAAAAAGTGTTAAGAGAACAGTTTTCTGTTCTTTATTTTTTAAACATTTGAGGGGGACGGTCTTGAACAAAGTTACTTATTTTTACTTTTTACTAAATTGCTTTCAGAATTTGAATCTACTAATCCCAGATAAAATATTCTTGGATTCTTATTCCAAATTTTGCCATCTCAAATCTTTCTATGGAAATGGGTGGGCCATAAATTATAAATAAATTCTACATTTTGAGGGATAAATTACCCCGAGGACCGATGTGTAAATTACAGCTTAATCTTTCTTTTTCCCCTCAGCTCAGTTTTAAGAATAATGTTTTAGCCGACATATCTGCATTACTCTTTTTAGTCTTTGCTCAACATGAGAAATCCATTTCTGGTTTGCCCAACCGAGGATTGTATTGCTTTTCTTCCCAGTACGAAATCTAAAAGAAAAGAAAAAAGGAGAGGCAGATTTTGCTATAATGAACTCTCTAAATCTAGATCTTAATTATGACTTTTTTAAGGAAAAAATTTAAAAAGGCTACGAGTTAATTTTTTCCCATCCCATACATTTTCCATCTTAGGATGTTGAAAATTTATATTTTGAAGCATTTACTATATCTCGGGATATCAGGGAAGAATGAGTCCCTCGTAAGGAAATTCTTTGCCTTCTCAAATTTAATTCTCTAAGCATCTTTTTATATAATTCTTCAAAAATTTCAAAAGCATTTTATATACTGTCATTTCTTATCAAACGGGGCACCTGGGTGGCTCAGTCAGTTGAGCGTCCGACTTCAACTCAGGTCATGATCTCACAGTTTGTGGGTTTGAGCCCTGCTTTGAGTTTTGTGCTGACAGCTCAGAGCCTGGAGCCTGCTTCAGGTTCTGTGTCGCCCTCTCTCTGTCTCTGCCTCTCCCCTGCTCATGCTCACTCCCTCTCTCTCTCTCTCTCAAACATTAAAAAAAATTTAAATGAAAACACTAACTCCAAGTAGTATAGTGTAGTGCAGGGGTCAGCAATCTCTTACATAAACGGCCAGAGAGTAAGCATTTTAGACTTTTCAGGCTGTAAGATCTCTGTTGCAATTACCCAGCTCTGCCTCTGTAGTGTGAAAGCAGCCATGGACAATATTTCAGTGGGTGAGCATGACTGTGTTCCAATAAAACTTTATTTAGAGGAACAGGCGATGGGCCAGATTTGCATAGGGGCCATAGTGTGCTAACCCCTGGTGTGGAAAGAATAGAATTTTGTGGCTCAGCTGAACTTAGATTTAAATCCCAGCTCTACTATATACTAGCTGTGTGGTCTTGGGCAAACTCTTGGCGTCTCTGGGCCTTACTTTCCAAATCTATGTAGATTGTTACATACCTTTTTCATGGTTGTTGAGGAGGAAAGCCATGATGCATGAAACAACAAGGCACATCTCAGTGCACTGTCTGTGACTATTATTAATTTGTATTTGTTGCTTCTCTTGATCTTAAAATGATCTGAGAGGTTTGTAAGAATACATGCAGTATGATAAAAGAGAAAGAAGAAATCTGCTGGGGCGCCTGGGTGGCTCAGTCGGTTAAGCATCCAACTTCGGCTCAGGTCATGATCTCCCAGTTCGTGAGTTCAAGCCCTGTGTTGGGCTCTGTGCTGACAGCTCGGAGCCTGGAGCCTGCTTTGGATTCTGTGTCTCCCTCTCTCTCTCTCTGCCCCTCCCCCACTCACGCTGTGCCTCTCCCTCTCTCTCAAAAATAAATAAACATTAAAAACAATTAAAAAAAGAAATAAGAAATGTACTTACACAGAGAAAGGGGATAAAAGCAGACTAGTAAGATGTGGCCCTAGCCAAGCAGTGGATCTTAATAATCTTTCGAAATCCTTAAAAACTGGACCTCAGAATGAGCTTTGAGATTACTGGCAACCAAGAGAAGGGGGAAAATGACCTTCATGTTGCCTGCAAGCTGGAAGCATTACAAGATCCAAACAGAAATGATTGTCGTCATCGCAGCGTTCCGCTGAGGATCTCAGAGTAAATGGCTAGATCTGTTTTCTTTGCTATTGCTACATCTGTTTCCCTTGGCTTTCGGTAGCTTTTCCAGATGACTAGTGTTGCCATAAGAGCATCCTGCTTTGAATGTACAGGTACATTGGGAAGGTATAGTGGGACCTACTGAAAATAATCAGCCTGTGTCTTCTTTGGTACCAAAGTACCCATCTGCCTTCTGCTCCCCTCCTTTTCTGTATGTGTGTGTGTATGTGTGTGTGTGTGTGTGTGTGTTTTAACTTTTTCCCTTCACATCATTATTTATTCGGTGTTTACAGTGGTCCAGGAACTGGGCTAGGCACTAGCATTACACCATTTGCTGCCTCACTTCTACCCAGCCTTATTTCTCTCTTAGAATATTTGTGAAGCTTGAGGATTTTTTTTTTTTTTTGATAGCTTTCCATGATGACTCTCTTCAAAAACAAATCCTTAGTGGAGGAGAATATTTATTAAGTTAATTAGGGGCCACATTGCAATTAAATTTGTCAGAAAAAAAAAAAATTCAGTGAGGCTTTGACCGTCATTAAAAGCCATCACAGCTAAGGAATACATGAAACTGTGTTCGAATTAACCACAACGATGTTTGCAAAATAAACAGTTTTGATTTCCCAACAGATTTCTCAGTTCAGCCATCACTATCATGTTTCATGACATCAAAGTGATATATGTTAATTGAAGACACACACAAAAAAACTTCCCTTCCAGGAAGAATAAAAAACCAGCTTTGGAGGACAGGTACAATTACTCTGTGGTTGCCTTCTCCTACACTCACCATCCCACCAATGTATACATAGCTCATGTTATGTCTTTAGCTCTAGTAAATAATAATAATTTTATTGCTGGTTTTCAACAATGAACGCTTAAGTCACTGGACTAGAGTAAAAGTCAGCAAAGCTTTTCCATAGAGAATCAGGCAGATACATAAAAATATTCTAATATTTTTGCCTTTGTCAGCCAGATGGTCCCTGTTGCAACTAGTGTTGAGTGCATCTTGATTGTTGAATGAGACCTTTGTAATTCAAAAGTAGCCACTGAGAAGTTAGAAATGACTGGGTGTTTTTCTGTGTTCCAATAAAACTTTATTCATAAAAACAGGAAGTGGGTTGAGGTTGGCATTTGGTCTGGGAGTTGTGCCTTGCTAATTCTTGGGCCAGAACCCACTGTCTCTTGAAATGGGACTTCTTTTGATAGCATCTTGTCTTACTGTGAGAAATACATGCCGTTTTTCTTAGAAAATGGATTATGTTAGCCCGATCAAGATAAATAAGTATATATAGCCAGCATTTGTGTGCTTGGTTAATTTCAGCCCTGCAGAAAGTACTCTGATACTTAGAGGCTTGGAGAAAAGGTAAGAATTTGAATAGAACAGCGTGCTGTGCAGAGGTTTGGAAATACTGCCATATGGGAAAGCAGGTCACCTAAGACAACTAAGTGTTGTTTAAATACTAAGACACTGAAGTCCTAACTGAGGCTTGGAACCGTGTAATGATGATGATGATACTAATTGCTCATATCTGTCACCTATTTATTATGTGTCAAGCACTGTTAAGTACTTCTGTGTCGTCTCATTTGATCCTCACTAGGACTCAGGGTAGGTCACAAATGGTGGAAGAACGGCGGTGTCTTAGGGTTCAGCCTAATTCAATGAGCAGCCACATTTCATAGATCAAGATATCAAGGCTTAACGAGATTAAGGACCTTGACCAAGGTCATGCTCGCCAGTAGGGAGTGAGGCTACAAGTTGGTCCACAATCTGTGCTGCCTCTGAGCTCGGCTTAGACAGTAGTTTGGAGAATCAGGAAGATCTGTCTCATTTGGGAAATGCATCATGCAGGACGCATTGCCTCCAAAGGCAATTTGTCCCATTAATAGGATGGATGACAACCTCTGCCTACTGGGACAATTATTAAGGTCACTTCAAGGTTGAAGGAGACGCTCCTTCCAGCCAATTTGCTATCACCAAGAGGAAGTCATTTTGCTGAAATATGTAAAAGGAGGTTAAGCCCAATGGAAGAGAAGCTCCTCCCTTCAGTTAAGGAACTTGGGCTGTTTTCCACCAGACATAGAAGGGGTCTTGTCTGCAGAGTCAGGGTAAGCAGAAATGGCAACTATTTACTCTCGTTTGCACTTGTCTTTGTACATTTATTCCAAATGTCAGTGTTCATTTCCCCTTACTTCCCACTTGCCTTCATCATGATGCTGATCAGGTAGACAGAAGTAGACCAAGGGGTCATTTTGCTATTTATGCACCTGAACTGCCACCGTGATCACTCTCAAACACAAACCCAGCCCTGACACTGTCCTGCGGAGGGACCTTTCGGTGATGTCTTGCCACCTGAACTGCCAAGGCTGTACTTACTTGCTGGTGTGGCCTCCCAAGGCCTCTGGGGTCTGGCCCCTCCTCCACCTTCATTTACCGTTGTGTCTTCCCAATCCCGTGTCTCTGTACTCTGCGTAGGGAGATGCTGAGAGGTTCTGCCTCCTGATTCTGGGCCTGTGCTCCTGACTTGAGCCCCTCCTCTCCTACCTGTCCACCACCTGCTCACTGGATGACTTTGTCGCGTCCTGTGTAGAATCTCCATGTTCCCTACTCTCACCTCCACAGCATGGTTGAATTGATAAGTCACTTCTCACAGTATCAACAACACACGCCATCATCACACTTGAATCCTTTGGGGATGCTTTTTTCTCCATTGATTTTTCTTTGTGAGGCTCATCCCCACAGAGGCAGCAACCTTGGCTAATTCGTCTCTGGATTTCTGTCCTACACCTGACTAGCGTGGAGACCACAGCACGTTCCTTAATCTCTCCGATCCTCAGTTTCTTCATCAGTACAAGTAGGAGATGATGGCATTCCCATCGTGGGTGGCTGAGAGGATTAAACAGCATAATGTCTGTAAAACCTAGTACCTGATGCCTGATAAACACTTAATAAATTTTAGCTGTGTCATTGCTATCACTATCATCACCCTTTGTGATGATTACATACATATACTGCCTTATAATAAGCTCACAGAAGTTGATGGATAGGGTGGGTTGGGTGGCTGGGAGGGAGAAAGGAAGGATAAAAATGGAAAACCACAGTTCTCTTTGGTGACCCGAACTCTGTTTTCAATGTGCCGATTCTCAGCCATTCCCAGTTCTTGAACTGATACTTCCATGGGTGGTATTGAGGTTATATATTTACAGATCTTGGGAAGCAAATTTTAAAGTAATCATATATACAGTAGCTCCTGCAGGCAAAAAACAAAAACAAAAACAAAAAAAACGAGACTAAACAAAACCATACCATAAAAGTTCCTTTCTGGGAAACCATGGGCTCCCCTGGTGCAGGGCAGACCACGTGGCCCTGGCGGCCTAGCATCACGGGGTGTGCACAGGGACCAGCACTTTCTGGGCCCTGCCAGCCCTGTTCTTTGACCTGTGCTGAGACCACCCTCCTAGTCATCTATGCAGCAAGCCCGTGATTACTCTCAGAGACCTCTGGTTTCTGTAAGACTCAGGAAAAACGTTTCACTGCCTGTGGTCGAGAATGTTACGTCCCATCTTGGCTTGTGAACCCAGCTTGGGTTTTCTCCGGGTACTGCCTAGGCACCCCCATTGTCACGTCCGAATTCTGCTTTTATAGAATTGACATATGGGGGACTTGTGCTTCAGCCCCACGGCGCTCACGTTTTAATAACGTGGGAACCGTATCTTTTCCCCAGTAAACTGTTGAGAAGCTAACTCTTGTCAGCCCCCAAACTCGAATATACATCTGAAATAAATCAACGGTGCTGTGCCGCGGCAGCCTGCTGAAAATCCCCAAGGAAGATGATATTTTTAGTGGAACTACCTGTCACCACACTGTGTTTTTGATATTGTGAGTCCTTTGTTTTCTTCATTTTGTAAAAATCTACCCAACACCTTGTCATTCAGAAAAATTGAAACAGATCCTCTCAATTAGCGGCAAAAGTTCTTATTTTGCCTTTCAAAAGCTTCTACTTCTGTTACAGTTCAGACACCGACTCGTAATCAAAAAGATGTTTTAGCTGACATTATGCAGTAATTGATAACCAAAAACAGAAAGAAGAAAAGGTTCGTGGTTGTCTGAGAAGCACAAGTAATGGGAAGGTTGACAAATGATGTGGCTTTGGGAAACGGATCTGGGCACGATGTCTCCGCCTGAAAGGACAGAGGTGTTTCAGTTTGCCACATCAGATCTCCGAGTCCCCAAGGGACCATCACCCGTGGGTCTCAGCTCGGCTGTGCGTGGAGTCAGCTGGGCACCGTTAAAAAACGCTGACGCCTGGCTGCTGCTCCCATTCTGACTTCCAGTTTCTGGGATGTGCGCTGGGACTTGGGCCGTTAGAATCTTCCCAGGCGGTTCTTGGGTGCTCACTGGGGCTCACTGGGGCTGGAGTCGTGGTTATCATTTGCCCACCTGGAGTTCAGCAGGGATAATTGCCTCACCTCTTCTGCTGTCATCCCCTCCCCTAAAGCAGCTCAGAGCATTGACAGAGGTCTCTCACAGACCACCATTAGTGTGGTGTCAGACCAGCTCAGGTTCAAAGCCTGTCTTGACAGCGTAGGACCCTGAGCAAGTTAACTTTGTTTCTCTGACCCTCCGTTTCCTCATCTGTGAGATGGAGTGCAATGGAGGGTCCGAGCTGCATTCTGAGGATTAAAAGCGAGAAGCGTTTATATGTTCAAGGGTGTATCTGTGTCTGGAGAAGAGCCCATCTGTGGTAAAAGGTGGCTGTGCCCACTGTCGCCTTCCACGATGCCCAGCGCAGAAAGCTCATGGAGGTGGGGTACCTGCAGGGGGGCTCTGGGAGCTCAGAGTGAGGAAGCCGGGGTGGCTGTCTGCCCCTTGTGATGTGCCCCTTTATGACAGGGCTTGGATAGATACTGCCAGGGTTTGAAGTTTTCTGTTGGTCAAAGTGCCCTTCTCCCCACGACACATATTTGTTCCTCTCACGTCTTGTCATGTGCTTGCTGTGTTTTATGTAGCTACTCAGAAAAGGCAGTTCTGAGACCCGACCCCTGGACAGTCAACCCGTCTGTCCTGAATGTCCATACCACCTCTCTGGAAGACTTTCTCAGAGTCTTTCCATAATATTTCCATAAGTCTTCAGGAAAAGTTTTGGGATTCTAGGGAAACATACAGAATAAAGCACAAATTAACCATAATTCCACCATCCTGGACACTCCATGTTGACAGCTTGATGTACCCGTTTTTATTCTGTGTTCATAGTTTCTTGAAAAGAGAAAGTCTGTTGACATGTATTCTTTACGCATTTTTAATTGAGATCTAACTCACATGTAATAAAATTCACCATTTAAAGTGTTCAGTTCATTGGTTTTTAGTATATTCACAGAGTTGTTCAACCGTTACCACTGTTGAATTCCAGAACATTTTCGTCATCCTCAAAACAAACCCTAACCCATCAGCTGTCACCGTGCAGTTCCTCTCCATCCCAGCACCTCCCTGGCAACCCCCAATCTGCTTATGGTGTCTGGATTTGTGGCCTTTTGTGTCTGGCTTCTTTCACTTAGCATAATGGTTTTAAGATTCATCCATGTTCCGCACGCATCGGCCCTCCATTCTCCTTTTTTTTTTTTTTTAATTGCCAAATAGGATTCCACTGTATTGATATAATACTTGCTTTATGCATTCATCAGTTGATAAACATTTGGGCAGTTTATACCTTGGGGCTATTAAGAATAATGCTTCTATGAACATTCGTGTACAGAGTTTTGTGTGGATGTATACTGTCATTTGTCTTGGGTGTATGTCTAGGAGTGGAGTCGCGAGGTCATGTGGTGACTCTACGATTAACTTTTTGAGGAACTGTTAGCCTTTTCTATAGCTGCTGCACCATTTTACATTCCTACCAGCAGAGCGTGAGTTTCCGGTTTCTCCACAAACTCACCAACATTTGTTAGTCTTCTTCATGTTCTTCAATTACAGCCATCCTTTCTCATCGTAGCCACCTTAGTGGTTGGGAAGTGGTTATGTTACATATATTCTCTTATAATCTGTTTTTCTTCATTCTTTAAAGAAATTTTTTTTAATGTTTATTTATTTTTGAGAGAGAGACACACACAGAATGCGAGTTGGGGAGGATCAGAGAGAGAGGGAGACACAGAATCTGAAGCGGGCTCCAGGCTCTGAGCTGTCAGCATAGAGCCCAACACGGGGCTCGAACTCACAGGTGGTTGAGATCGTGAACTGAGCCAAGGTCAGATGCTTAACCTGCTGAGCCACCCGGGCGCCCCTGTTTTTCTTCATTCTAAGAACACCATGGGAATTTTTTTATGTCATTAAACAGATTTTTTTTTAAGTTTTTTTTTTTTTTTTATTTTGAGAGAGAGAGAGAGAGATGCATGTAAGCAGGGGAAGGGCAGAGAGAAGACAGAAAGAGAGAGAGAGAGAGGGAGAGAGAGAGAATCCCAAGTATGCTCCACATGCTGTCAGCATGGAGTCCTACCTGGGCCTTGAACTCACAAACTATGAGATCCTGACCTGAGCCGAAACCAAGAGTCGGACTCTTAACTGACTGAACCACCTAGGTGCCTGGCCAAACATATTTCTATAGCTTGAATTTTAGGAGCTTTACAGTAATCCATTGCATATAAGTAAAGTTATTTAACCAAGCTTGAATTGTCAGATGCTAGGTTGACTCTCATTTTTTTTGTTGCTATTGTAAGCACTATGGTAAGATCCTGCACATACCTCCTTTTGGATCTCTTGCTTCCTTAGGATCCGTTCTTGCAAGGGGAGTTTCTGGATCAAAGTATATGAATATCTTTAATACTGCTGGTGAATACAGCCAAATTACCCTCCAGAAATGTTACATGTGACTTTTTCTCATTTCTTTCTGAAACAGTGGACAATTGCTATTAAAATCTGAAATATTTATTTAATGGCCATCAACTATGTATTATCAAGTGCAAGGTTTCTGTTCGTTAGTCACTGAAATTCTCTTTTCAGTGGCTGATTCATGTCGTCTGTGCCCATCGTACCCAGGGGGAGGAGAAACCACTTCCTGGTGGGGGCAGAAGAGACATCCTAGGTTTTCCTTTATTGGTGAAGATGCGTGGGGGAGCTCACTGGGGCTGAGCAGTCTGGGAAAGTGGACAGAGCACTGCACCGGGAGTCAGGAAGGACTGGCCGTCTCCCAGCTCTCTCACTATCACTATGACCAATTCCTAGCTCATTCCTTGTCTTAGATGGTGGTGTTCTAGGCTCCTCCTTGGGTTTTCTCCGTTGTAGAAGCACAGCTCTGGCATGTGACTCTGTTAATTTTTCAGAAACTTTCTTAGGCTCAGCTCTGATGTGACACCTACAAGCAGAACTTGCCATCCTATTAGAGGGACGCCTTCCCATTGATTTTCCACGAGAATTCGCTATGACCTTTAAAGACCCTGACACCAAAATAGATTTCAATCCCAGGCTTCCCTGCCCTGTTTGACCCTCAGGTGTCTTGGCCCAAGCAGACCTTTCTTCCCTCTTTCTCATCCTGTGGGAGAGTCCCAGGCTTAGTGGAGCTGTGGATGAGGTTCGTTTTGTTTTATTTGCCACTGCACTCAACTGCACCACTGGAAGAAGAGTGGGTTTGCCAGTACCCGCCGGGGCAGGCTGCCAGCTGGGGCTTCCCGTCCTGCTTTTCGGTTTGTTTTTGTCTTCTTGGGATGGTTTCTGAGTGATCACATTGGTCTAGTTCTGTTTCGTTTTAATAAAAGGCTCAACCGCCTTTATGATCTCTCAGGCAGATGTCAGACCTATTTATTTTACCATCATGTATACACAAGTTTTGTGACAGCAAAAGTGGTCCACACCCATTGCAGAACATTTGAAAAAATGTGGAAAAGCGTACATATGAAAATTGCCCATTTTCCTGGTCCTCCATTAATCTCTCTTTATTTCTTAAAATTCATTACTATGGAGACTTTCAAATACACACAAGAGAGAAAAAAGGTATAATGGGCTTTACCATAGCCTTTATTTAGCTCTTACAATTATCAACATATGGTCAGTTTTACTCAATCTGAAGCCCCTTTCTTGCGAGATTACTTTAAAGCAAATCTAAGACATCATAAATTTCCATCCATGAACACAGTGTTACTAATCCATAGTTAATAGTGCTGTTCATATTTCAGAAATCGCCTTCCGTTCTGTTTTTTACTTTCAGTGGCACAATACGCATTCTATAGGAAAGACATTAAACATCTATGTGTTTAAATATGTATTTCAAATACTTTTTAAAAATTTGTTTCTCATAAGTTTTTCCCTAAGTTTTCTGTAATTATTTAGTTGAGATAGTAAATCTGCAAAATGTTACCATAGGTCCTAATATTACCTGTTAAGATCCTAATAATAGGCTAAAATAGTGTCACAAGCTAAAACCATTTAGCTTTGCGTAATCAATCAACTGTCAAAAAAACAAACAAACGAACAAAAAACCCAGAACACCCAAACCACACAACCTTGTTTTCATTGAACTCAGTTTGTCTTGCTTGAGTCTTTTTTTTTTTTAATGTTTATCCATTATTTAATGTGAAATTCACATGTTTTTAATGTTTATTAATTTTTGAGAGAGAGAGAGACAGAGTGCGAGTGGGGGAGCGGCAGAGAGAGAGGGACAAACAGATTCCGAAGCAGGCTCCAGGCTCTGAGCTCTCAGCACGGAGCCCGCCACGGGGCTCCAATTCCTGTACTGTGAGATCGTGACCTGAGCCGAAGTTGGATCCTTAACCGACTGAGCCACCCAGGCGCCCGTTGAGTCTCCTTTTCTGTTCTTGGTGGAAGTGTGAGGCAAGGGTGGATGGGGCCTGGAGAGCTGTTAGCCACAGCTGCCCCAGTTCATGGTGGATGGAGCCCAACAGGAGGCCACCTAGCTCATTCCTAGAGTGTCATGGTAGGTTTCTCAGAAGCCAAGGGTTTTTTTGTAATTGAGATAGAATTTGTAGACCATAAAGTTCACCATTAAAATTTTTTTTATGTTTATTTACTTTTGAGAGACAGAGAGAGATGTGGCACGGGTGGCAGAGGGGCAGAGAGAGGGAGACACAGAATCCGAAGCAGGCTCCAGACTCTGAGATGTCAGTACAGAGCCCAACGTGGGGCTCGAACTCACGAGCCGCGAGATCATGACCTGAGCTGGAGTCGGACGCTCAGCCGACTGAGCTACCCAGGCGCCCCTAAAATTTACCATTTTAAAGTGTACAATTCGGGGGGGTGCCTGGGTGGCTCAGTGGGTTAAGCGTCAGACTCTTGCTTTTGGCTCAGGTCATGATCTTATATTTTGTGGGATTGAGCCCCGTGTCAGGCTCTGCCTGGTGGCACGGGGTCTTCTTGGGTGTCTTCCTCTCTCTGTCCCTCCCCTACTTGCGGTCTCTCTCTCTCTCTCTCTCTCAAATAAAGACTAAAAAAAAAATCACGTGTACCGTTCAGTAGTTCTTATTCTAGCCACTGGCTTGTGCAACCATTACAGTATTTCCAGAACATTTGTATCACTCCAAAAAGAAACTCATGCCTGTGCCCATTAGCAGTGATTTCCCACCTCCCGCCACTGCTTCCGCCCTTGGCAACAGCTCATTTTTCTCTCTCTACTGATTTGCCTCTTCCGGACTTCCATATTAGTGGAATCATACAACACTTCATCTTTTGCCACTGGCTTCTTTCACTTACCATAATGTTTCTGAGCCATGGCACGATCAGTATTTCATTGCTTTTTATGGCCGAATAATATTCCATTACACAGGTAGACCACATTTTGCATATCCATGCATCATTTGGTAGACATGGGGCATATTTCCACTTCCTGGCGATTCGAAGCAATGCCGCTGTGAACCTTATTCCCAGTGTCTTGCCTTCTTGGAAGAAATCCTGGTACTTGGGGGTGAAAGGTGTTAGAAGGTAGGGTGATTCAGACAGTGAAACGACTCTCTGGGGACCAGTATTCCTCCCATGCTCAACAAGGCCCTTGCCAAGCCCCTCTTGAAGAACGGCCCACTGGGACGTGCCCAGCGGTCTTCTGATCTTCTAGAAAGCATGTCTCCTGGGGAGAAGTTTTCAAGTCCACAATCACAGCCCACGAGAGACCAAAATGTTGTAGTTACCTTTTTCTGTTTGAGCCACCAACACAAAGTGACAGGCTGCCTCCAACTTGGGCTCAATTATTTTGTAAAGCTTTTTGTTTATTTGACCTCTCCTGACCCAGGAAATAATTCCAACCAATGATGGTTGACTCCCTTTGGCACTGGGGTCTGGTTGCTTTACAGCTGATGACAGAGGGGCCACACTGCTACCGTATGTGAACTAATCCTTAACTCCTGAGCTGTGTGCTGTTTTCCAGCAAGGTTGTATTTCTTCATTAGCTATTCCCAGGGCCCAGGGAGTCCCAGAGGATGTCAGAGTACATTAATTTTTATCATAACATGGAATCTTTCAGGTCTGAATGGCAGCACACAGCTGTCAGGGGCTTTCTGAACTCGATTACAGCTCCATATATCTCTAGGCAAAACAGAGGCAGGAGTCCTCATTGGCAGGGGAATGTACAAAATGCATGAGACGTTTTATTGTTCGAGTAACTTGACCATGCACTTAAGCATATTCCCCAGCTAATTTTTTTTTCCTGTTGTCCACGTAAATTCCCCTCTGCCACCCCACTTTAAACCCCCTCCCTTCCCGGTGACCACCTAAGGTATATTTTAACGAAGCTCTTTTGCGTCATGGTAATGAAATCATCATCTGGTACTTAGACAGCTATTGTATAAGCATATTAAAAAATGAACGTTCCCAAGATTTTTTAGCAGAATTTATTTAGCAGATTGGTATTGCAGAAGTTTATAAATAATAGCTTGTAATGCTTAATATTGCTTTATGGCTACAAAATACAATTTTAATTCAAAAGAATGCTAATTTGTTTTCAGAGAGGCGAGTTATTTCTTCATTGACTTTATATTTTCCGCTTGTCCACAGAGTAGAACGTTTGGAGGGATACATTATACTTAGAGAAGGATGCCCAGGTATTATTTTCGCCTTGTCAGCAAATGCCAGGAATCCCCTGTGAGCAAGGTCCTGTCTTACAGTCACTGCTCGGTGTGCATATAAGGACCCTCCCACAAGGAAATCACAGTGAAAGAGAGGAGCCAGCCAGTGTTTTCAGTTGTGAGGGCAAGTGGATTCTTAGTAGGCATGGCCAAATAATTTACTGCCAGCTCTCGTTCCTTCACTCAAGTGTCGCGGATAATTCTGATTTTTTTCGTAATGGATGTGTTTTCTAAGGCCACGTGCCCTATTCATTTAATTACTCCCTGTGCCAGACAGCCAAATCGCACGAGCTCTGTGAACCATAGAGCACTTTCCCAGAGTCCTCATATCACTTTTTATGTATAAGCTGGACACAGGCAAGTACTCTATCTTAACACATACTAATTTTTTTAAAACTAAAGCCAGAACAGCAGCCCTCCTTAGCAGCTGTTTTTGCAGAGGGGAAAACTGAGAAATACAGATGTTGGTTTCCAGTGCATCGTTTTTGTTTGTTTTTAAGTTTGTAATGTTTGTGTATTTTTGAGGAAGAGACAAAACACAAGCGGGTGAGGGGCAGAGAGGGGGGGGCCAGAAGATCTAAAGCAGGCTCTGCACTGAGAGCAGAGAGCCCGGTGTGGGGCTTGAACTCACAAACTGTGAGATCATGACCTGAACTGAAATCGGACTCGTAACCGACTGAGCCCCCCCAGGTGCCCCTCACTGCGTCTTTTTTTACAAAAGTGATTACAGGTGGTCCTTAAATTTGATGCAAATTAGGCAAGTGGCACAGAGATGACTGCACTGTGGACGAAGCCAACACAGAGAGAGGCTGTATAGGTTAAAGCCAAATTTCTGTGCATATGCGGTGATTGAATCACATGAGCAAGGATGCAGAGAGCTGTCACCTGCGATCTATTACTTAGTTTTCAGGGATTCAGTGATTCAACAAACTTCTTTTGCGTCTCAGACGTGGTGCTGTGTGTGGGAGCACAGGGGTGACTTCAGCGACAGACTCAGCCCTTCAGGGGTTTCTGGCCACCCGTAGTGACTACTCCATTTTGTGTCCCCGAAAACTGAGCACCACAAAGAAAGTAACCAGCTCCCTCTTCTCTAAATAATGCCAGCCCCGGCCCTCCGTGTCCGCCAGCTTCTTCCCTTCCTGCATTTATATGAGTAACACTCACACTCTCTGGGTTCCCTTGTGGAGTTTTTTCAACTCTACATTAGCCTCCCAAGACTACTTTCACATCACCAGTGAATTTCTGTAGGACGTGACCATCATTCGTCAGATGAACAAATGGGAGTTTGCCAAGAGAGACTTTGGTTCATTTGCATTTGTTCCATCTGTGGGAGCTACGTTCAAGTGAAGTTACTGGGTTATGAGCGTGGTTGAATTTATTTATCCTTACTGTTCCCACCCTTCCATCCTTATTGTGCTCATCATTGTTTGTCCAAAGTATTAAATATTCTCAGGGAGCCAGAACACAGGGCGATAAAGAGCTGAACGCAAAGGGGAAGAACGAAACGAAACAACATTGAACTGTAACAAAAAGCATCACACCCGCATTTGAGATATCGTGTCAGCTGGATTAAGTGCTCTTCGTGGCATAATTACCAAATTGACACATATTTTCTGGAAAGCCCTCTTGGAAGAAGGCATAGATATTTTCCTGTGGTACACCTTGCGCCATTTAGCGAGGTTGAGATTTTGCTGCTGGGTCTGTACATGATAGGATGGGAAAATATAATCAAGGTAATCAACACGAGGCAAAAATTTAAGGAAATCACAAAAACAAGCGTGTTTCTATTTTCCGTTAAGTGTATATACTGATGTTCTGGAATTCACTCTAAGAAGTTGTAAATGGTGCATGAAATGAAAAATTCCTGGTGGTCTCCAGAGACGCAGCCAGTGCTCGGCTCTATTCCTGCTGATTGGTTTGGATTATTTTCTTTATTCTAACTTAGGAAAAAAAAAAGTGTAGCTGGGTTATCTTAACAGCAGAATCCACTCTGGGTTAATTATTACTTTAATGCTTGATGGTGTCCTTAAATTCTTAAAACCTGCGGGTCCTTTAAAATTGAGAAGCGCAGCCAGGCCGTCACTGACCATCTAAACTGATGTTGATTTTATGTGTTCATATTTCTCTTGTTCCACTTGCCTGATTTCCTTGCATATTTATTGAGGATCTTCCCTGCCAGAGATACCGGGTAAGAATGTGGGAAACCACGTATAGGTATTTTGTAAATATGGGAGACCATTATATACATATTTTATATCTCTGAATTATTGATAGCTAGCATGTCCCCAAAGTGTAGTCAAGGTCTAGGAAATAGGCAGCCGAGAATAAAATAGCATGTTTTAGATACCATCATCCCTTTAACGGCTGATGTGAGGTATTTTACATTTCTCTCTAATTTTCATAACTAGCAAACAAGGTGGGTATTATCATTCCCTTTTTTAAAAAAAGTGTCTTTTATCGTTTATTCGTTTTTGAGAGATGGAGAGAGGCCGAGCGTGAGTCGGGGAGGGGCAGAGAGAGAGGGAGACACAGAATCCGAAACAGGCTCCAGGCTCTGAGCCGTCAGCACAGAGCCTGATGCGGGGCTTGAACCTGTGGACCACAAAATCATGACCTGAGCTGCAGTCGGACGCTTAACCAACTGAGCCGCCCAGGCACCCCTCTCCTCTCTCTTTTATCATTATTATCATTGTGAGTTTGAGCAGCTGATTATATATTTTTTCCAGTATGTTACCGTAAGTAAGCATTTTTGTAAAAGTTTGTTGGTATGGCACCTAAAATCCTCTTGACTTTTGCCGTTGGCACGCACGCTGTGCGAGAGCCTCTCGGACAGTTATGGTCTTGGTGGATTGCCGGAGTGTTGAGAACCTTCCCTGGGCTTGAGGTAGCTGCTCAAGAGAACTGCCATGTTCTGTTGTAGGCTGCCATCCGTGAATTCAAAATCTAGCAGCCCTAGCTCTTTGAGCAGAGATCTACCTTGGAATTCTACAGTATTTTTTTCCTCTTCCTCTTCTGGAAGAAAAAGAAAACCTAACACTTAGTAAGTCTGAGAAACAGTTGCATTTGGGACTTTGGGTCCTTAGGCCCTTTTTTCTATTGAATTTCAGACTATTTCCAAATAGTATGAATTCCCCACAGCTCGCTTGAGAAACGCCCCAGATGGCGTGGCATTCTGTTTCAAGGAGGAATTGAAAAGTATTTCCCTTTACATAACATTACACTGAGCTCATTCTTTTGCCGTGTCTGAGATGGAATCCCCAAAAGCCACAATTGTGTTAATATTCCGCAGGGTGTTTATTTAGGCTGTAAAGGTCTGTCTCGTTTTTTGGAGCATGTTATGATTCAGTTTACAAATCTTCACTGTAACTCAACCCTGTGATGGTTGCTACTGCTGATCATAGACTCTTTCAAAGCACCTTCTCAGTCTTCACGTTTGACATTGTGTGTCTGGTTCTTTGGTTGTTTGACTCATCATGGGCTGGTCTTATCCTCAAAGCATAAATAACTCTGTCTTCATGGATCAGCTAGGACCAAGTGCACTTTTCCCCTCCTTCTCTTGCCATATTCTAGGTAACAGTATAGTGTGAAACATGGTTATGGAATATGGTTTATAAATCAAATGTTTTAGGATTTGGGACAATAGCATTGATTCAGTGTATTCATTGACTCATTCATTCTTTCATTCATTCATTCTGTACCAAAGGCTTACTTCTTACTGCATGCAAACAAAGGCTGGGCAAGCAAAGACTTCTTTCCTATGGACACAGATTGTAGTCTGCTGGCAAAGATAACAGATTGTGGCACAAAGGTGAAGTCGTGGAGGAATGGATACAACCCAGGCAGAATTGAAGGCCAAGCCTCCTGGGAGACGCTATACCTCAGAAGCTGATCTTCTGTTTCCAATGAACACTCAAGATGTGCTTGGGTTGGGTTGTTGTTAGTTACTGAAGAGCATTCAGAATGGGTGGCAGGGTTGAGAATGGCAATGGATGTTTGTGGAGGACACAGACAGGATGTTGGGCCTCGAGGGGTCGGTGTCAGTAGGAGGGGACTTGTAGGTCAGGGATCTTGGGAAACAGATGGGTCTCCTGTCCCATGCATTTATCTAGTGGTCGTAGGTTGAAGGAACTTGTGTCCATTGGTTATATCTGTCTTTCCGTCAATCACACTGTTGGCAACCTTGGAAAAGATTGAGGGAAAGTGTTTAGGAAATTCAGAAGAGGGAGACAGTGCTATCATCCAGATGAGGAGCAAGGAATTCTCCAAGCAAGGAAGTGTCTTCTGAGTAGCACTTGGGAGACAGGGTGGGTTGTGATGTGTACAATGGGCATTTGGGACCGAGTGAGGGACCCCATTAGTTCCATCTAAGTGGACCAGTAAAGTGAAGCGGGAAAGCACTCTGTGTCACTGTGTGAGCAAGGATTGGAAAGTCATGTGATAAAAACGTCACTAGTTTCTCTATTGTCCAGAAATGTCCACACCTACCATCGCCATGGGTGAGAGTCAGTTTGGAGATATGCTGAAATACTGGCATTTTATTCGAGTTTAATTTATATATATATATATATATATATATATATATATATATATATATATACACACACACACACACACACACACACACACACACACGCATACACACACACACATATATATATTTATTTATTTATTTTTTAATGTGTATGCACCTTTCGAGAGACAGAGACAGAGTGTGAACAGGGCAAGGGCAGAGAGAGAGGGAGACACAGGACCCAAAGCAGGCTTCAGGCTCTGAGCTGTCAGCACAGCACCCGATGTGGGGCCCAAACTCACGAACCCGGAGATCATGACCCGAGCGAAGTCAGACGCTCAACCAACTGAGCCACCCAAGCACCCCTCAAGTTCAATTTCTTAAGGTCACATCAGAGCATTGTTGTTTGTAGTTGTGCAGGGTGTGCACTGAACAAGTCTGGGGGCGCCATTCACATAGCCCACTATCTATGTTCAACCTGCTGGCCCCATACAGCAAGCCTTCCTACTCCCTTGTTGTAAAGCCCATGTGTTTTCATGGCTAAGAAAAGGTTTTGGTGACAGTCCCAGATTTCAACTATGGCTTCTTCAACTACTTGACAGGAGACCTTTGGATTCTTAGTTTTTCACTCTGTTAAATGGTAATGATGCTGTCTACCTTGTGGGTTGCTATGATTATTAAAAAAGGATATTGACATTCCAAGAACCACCAACAGTGTTTCTTTAGACTGACATCGTGTGAATGTCCTTGTCAAGGAACATGTGTAGGTCTCTCTCTCAGTTCATCTTTACTAGGTCTCTGTGTTCAAATAAACAGGCACTTCTTGAACTTTGTCTCTGACCACCATCTTATGCCCAGTATTATAGGATGAACAAAACCATGGAATTGCAGCCCTGCTGTTACAACATTTATAAGTAGAATGTAAAATTTCATAAGAAAGGATTTCTGTGATTGGTCAGAACCTCTGGGAAGCTTTCACCAAGAGGAGGTTCAACAGTTGCCTATGGAATTCCACAGATACTAAATGCTTTACAAATTCAGAGGAGGAGCCATTCTTTTTGTTTTGTTTTGTTTTGTTTTTATGTTTATTTATTTTTGAGAGAGAGAACGAACATGAGTGGGGGAGGGGCGGAGGGAGGGAGGGAGGGAGGGAGGGAGAGAGAGAGAGAATGAATACTAAGCACGCTTCACACTGTCAACGCAGAGCCCGATACGGGGCTCGATCCCATGAACTGTGAGATTGTGACCTCAGCGAAAATCAAGAGTTGGATGCTCGACTGACCCACCACTAGGGGCCACGTAGAGGAGCTATTCTTATGGGTAGGGCAGTTCAGGAAGATTCCACGGGGGATTTGGGGTTTGAGTTGGCTCTTGAAAGAACATGGGACCCTCAGCATGGGTGTTGTAGATATGGGCCAAGTATTCTGTAGTCTACACTGTTACATTGACCTGTTCTCTCTGCAAGTAGATTTTAACATTTTTTCTCCTCATTTGTCTCCTGGAACCCAGGGCAAAGCACATCGTAAATAGTCCGTGCATATTTTACTTGACCTCGGTCAGATTTAACAGTTTTGTTTTAATCACCTGTCAGGTACAAGGTGCTCTTCAGGTTGGTCCAGAGACTCGGAGGTGAACGAGGCCTGACTGGTGTGGCCCCCCCACCAGGTGCAGGTAGCACACGAATACACAAGTCACTCATCCCCAGGGTGTGACTGGGGCCATTGGAAGCACACAAGGCCCTATTTTGTTTCTCTATTTTTTGAAGTTCTATAGGCGTGCCTGGGTGGCTCGGTCATTTAAGCGGCCGACTTCGGCTCAGGTCATGATCTCACGGTCCGTGAGTTCGAGCCCCGCGTCGGGCTCTGTGCCGACAGCTCAGAGCCTGGAGCCTGTTTCAGATTCTGTGTCTCCCTCTCTCTCTCTGCCCCTCCCCTGTTCATGCTCTGTCTCTGTCTCAAAAATAAATAAACATGAAAAAAAAATTTTTTTAAGTTTTATATATCTTTTTAAGTTGTATTTTACATATGTTTTTAAACATATGTAAAACATATGTTTTCTATGTATTTTTAAGTTGTATATATGTTTGTAAGTTGTATTTTCCATACAGTAAAATTTACCCTTTTAATAATATGGTTCCATGAGTTCTGACAAACACACAGTCATGGAGTCACCACTGTCAAGACAGAGAGCAGTTTCCTTTCCCCTCAAATTTCCCCTGTGCCTCTTTGGAATAATTCCCACCTCTACCCCGAGCCCCTGGCAACCATTGATTTTTTTTCTGTCCCTGGAGTTTTGCCTTTTCCAGAATGTTATATAAATGCAAGTATTCCGTATGCAGCTTTTTGAGTTTGGTTTCTTTCACATAGCATGACGCATCTATTGGTTATCTGTTGCTGTTAAATTACTCCCAAAACTTAGTGACTTAAAACAGCAAACATTTATCACCTTACGCTATTAGTTTTCTGTTGCTATTGTAATAAATTACCACAAATGTATTGCCTTCAAACAACATGTATCCAAGGTGCAGGAATATATATTCCTATCAGCTTTTATAACATTATTAACAGTAAAATAATATTATAAATCTGCTGATTTCGTTGGTTGGAAATATCTTATTTTAATGATTGCTATGAGAGGATTTAAAAAAAAATTTTTTTTACATTTATTTATTTTTGAGAAACAGAGTGAGACAAAGCATGAGCGGGGGAGGGGCAGAGAGAGAAGGAGACACAGAATCCGAAGCAGGCTCCAGGCTCTGAGCAAGCAGTCAGCACACACCCTGATGCGGGGCTCGAACCCACAAACTGTGAGATCATGACCTGAGCCGAAGTCGGCCGCTGAACCGACTGAGTCACCCAGGCGCCCCTACGAGAGGATTTTAGCATGTTAAATCTTGTACTGGTTATTTGTAATCTAGTTTTATAAAGTTTTTAATGTCTCCATCAATATTTCTGTTCGACTCTGAGAATGTGTTTAACTTGACCCCACTATTCACGTTAGGTCAAATAAGGGAGAAGGTAGAGGTGGGGAGACCTCATATGGGCTATTGCAGTGGCCAGAGCTGAAGACAGTGATTGTCTTAGCTCGACTTCCCTAGAAATCAAGCCTGGGTTGGGCGTGCTTGTTCAGATGACTTACTGGGGGAGTGTTCTCAGAAGAAGACAGGGAGGGAAATAGATTATGTTCAACTGGAGTCTAGCTTCAGCCTGATCCCACAGGTTCCTGGAGAAGGACTCACACTAGAATTAGTTTCTCTTGTTAGCAGAGCATCTGGGTCTGGGATGTGAGTTTACAGATGTGATGATGCCCATTGGTCAAGGACAATTCTCTAGAGAAGTCCCTGCTCTCAGCAGTGGAAAATGGATACACTAGACCCATAACTGAGATCTAGACAACATCTTGATGCTTCCTCCATTGGAAATGTAGGGAATTGGCAAAATATTAATAGTCCGAAGAGTCTAGAGATGTTGGTGTTGACTAGTCTTAGAGACTAAGGGTTTTCTAAGTGTTACTCATCGGGTGACCAGTTAGAGGGTATCACCCACTGTAGAAACAAGGACATCGGAAGGGGGGAAGAACTGAGGAGAGATGATGAAGAGTTTAGATTTGGGGTGGGTAGAATGGGATTCTGGAACCTGGGAGGAATATGGGTGCTGGAGCTGTGGGTGTGAAGTTCATCTGTATAGACACGTCGTTAGGAGTCCCTGGCTGGAAGACGCAGAAGATGGGGCAGTGGTGGCATCGGGAGGAAGTCCATTTCAACAGAGGGGAAGTTGTTGGGTTTCTTGTTTGCAAAGCCATTACTCTTCAGCCAGCCTTGAGAGGTTCTGGACAGTGATGGGAAAGCATTCAGTCGGTTTGGTGATAAGAAGTGGGTTTGGGGCAAGGAAAAGAGATGATGAGTGGAGGTAAATATTTTAAAACTAGCGCCCATAAATGGGAAGAGAGAAGCTAGAGCGACTTGAAAGAGCCCCCGTGTCAAGTAGACAATTTCCTCATTCCAGCCTTCTCCCTCCTGTCTTTCCTCCTTTCTTCCTTTTTCTTCTCTCCACTTTCTTTCCTCTTTTCCCCATTTTCCCTTTACTGATGGTCAGAAATGTCTGATTAGCCTGAAAGGCAGCAAGAATGAGCCAGTGGAGACGGAATGATTGAAAAGGCCAGGAACAGAGGGTATACTCAATGGATGGGACGCTTGAAAGGTTGTACACCTGAAACCAATGTGATAGGTCAGTAATACCAAAATTAGAAAAAAAAATAAGGAGGGGTATGAGAGGAAAACTTAGAGATCAGCTGTCTGAAAGCCAGTTAGTGAGAGCCTTTGCCCTGGGACCCCCTCTTTCCAGTATGAAGTATCACTTAAGGCTACTCTGGCTAGAAACCTTGGCCTGTCATTGCTTCCACTGATGACACACAGCATACCCACCCGTAAATCATTGGAATGCCACTCTCCTTACCATTGAGCAGTCATTTTCTGGCCCAAATGAAGACGTTAGTCCTAATGGATGGGAGTGCTGTTTTGTCAGCATTCCCAGCAGGCACAGAGAATGCCAGGGTCCCCTCCACAGAGAGGGCGGGGCTCTTCTCTGTGGGTAGATTAGAGCCACAGAGAGGAAGCACACCCCTTTCATTGGAATCTTCCATTCAGTACCCTGAAGACCTCTCCTGTCCTCACTCACCCCTCACAGACCAGAATCCACCAAAGAAGAAAAAAGAATCAGTCCCAGAGTGCTGACTAACAGCATCAGCTTTGGAATTGGAATGGTCCTATTTTTGTTTCCATTCTATCTTTATAGTTTGAACTTTCCTTTTGATATTCTGTAAATATTCATCATCTCAGAGCCTTTTGAATTGCAATGGCTTTTAGTCAAAACTGAGCAAAATGTGCCATTTGAATAATAAAAACCTCATTAAAGTGAGGCAAAAGAAATTCTTTTCCTTTTGTACAAGCCAATTAAGTGTCTTTACAATTAAGAAAAGTCTAACACTTTATAGTTCCATATTCCATAAGCCGGTTTTTAATTAATGGAGGTGACAAGTTTTAGGTACAGGGTACATATTTCGCCTCTGGTGTTGTGCAATTAACATTAATGAAGAGCATTAAAATTTGGTAAAAGAGGAGAGGATTTCCCATGTCCTCTGTGTATTCACGCCTCCAGGCGGAGGTCTTTGGTAGCAGGTTTCTTGATGTGTTTTGAATTTCCTTGAGAAAATGTGCAGGCGAGGGTAAAGTTACCTAGGGGGGGCCTTGTAGTTATCAAGATGTATGGTGTCAAAATTCCGAATGCCCAGGCCTATCTTAAAGACATGGAAACGCTGCAAAAATCACCTTTGAAGAATTATATTTTCTCCGGTGGATAGAAGGGAAGGGTATAGAGGCAAGGGGTGTAATAATGATTTAACCTGGCGTGTACCTTACACGATACTGGGATTTTGCTCATCAGAACCTTGGGAGGAATGTATGCTGCTGTTCTAAGTTTGCAGGGGGAGGAAACGGGTTTACAGAGGTTAATTAATTAACCGACCACAAGTCAGGAAAGTATAATAACATGGCTGGGCTAGAATTTCTGTCTGTCCATTTAAGGAAGCTTATCTAAGAAAGAAGGTATTGTGCATTAACTCTGAAGTCAGACGATCTTTTGATTTTGTTTTGTTTTGTTCTTATTCATATATTTGTTTCTTTATTGTTTTAGCTGTTTCTGACTCTTATTTTGACCATAGGATAGTTGTTTCTAATCCCTGTTTTCCTATTTGTGAAATGACGATAATCATTTTAATTACTATCAGTGATAATAATTCCTGTCATCTAAGTTCTTATGTACACAAACTATCAATAAGTGCTCAACCCACACTCAGCACTCAAAGAGAAAAAAGAAAAATAAAGTATCAGCAACTCTGAAAAAGTGAACCAAATATTTGAGATGAAAATGGAAAGGCATTCACATATAAGTCATATGTTCACTTGGCCCATTTTCCTTTTCTCTCTCATAAAGTTTTTTCCTACAGTCTTGCCTTATTACAACATATGGGTTCTTCTGGTTACAAATGAGTAGATTCTGTTTTGATTTGAAATAGGCTCTGATGAATGTTGTAGGTAGACCAGATGCCTCAAAGCATTTTCTGTCCACCTCTTAAGAGACTAATGGGACTGTTGGGGGAGTTGTACATTGATAACTGTGGTGGGTACCATATGTGGAAAACATGTGATCCCACCCAAATACAGCTGACCCCAACCACATCACCACTTTTAGGTCTTAGGTAGGTGATGTGGGTTGGAAATATATCAGGTAACAGAACGTATATGACAGTTTCTCAACCAGACTTAGATTGCCTAGTGGCAGTGAGATTTACATAAATACTTTGTTTTTAAGATTTATTTATTTTGAGAGAGAGAGAGAGAGTGTTTGTGCATGTGAGTGGGGAAGGGGCAGGGAGAGAGGGACAGAGAGAGAATCCTAAGCAGGCTCTGCATTGTCAGTGTGGAGCCCAGCGGGGGCTCAAACTCATGAACCGAACCATGAGATCATGACCTGATCTGAAACCAAGAGCTGGATGCTCAACTGGCTGAGTTACCCGGGCACCAGTGTGTAAATACCTTTTAAGAAACAGTTAGTTAATTGTTTTTTTCTTTAGTGATAAATTCATTCTTTCTTCCAAGCATTTAGTATCAATTCTTAATGAAATTATTACCATTGACATCATTAACAATATCATTAATATTATGAATAAGTAATGAACTAATAGCAATTCTTTGCAAACTCTTCCAAAAAATAGGATAAGAAGAAAAACTTCTCAACTCACTGTATAAGGCCATTATTACTCTGATTTGAAAACCAGATAAAGGTATCACAAGAAGATTATAGGCCAGTAATCACGTAGGAATATGGTTGTAAAAATATTCAACAAAATATTAACAAACCAAATGCAGCAATATATAAGACGGATTATATACCATGGTGAGGTGTGATTTATCCAAGGAGTTCTAGGTTTGTTTAACATCTGAAAGTCAGTGTAGTACATCATATCAGTGAAATAAAAGATATGCCAATAGACACAAAAGGAGCGTTTGGAAAATTCGAACACCGTTTCTGGATCAAAACACTCAACAGGCTTGGATTACAAGGGCATTACCTCAACCTGATACAGGCATCTACAAAAAATATCCACACCTAACCTTCTACTTAATGCTATAAGATTGGATACTTTATCTTTTTTTTTATCATCCATTTTAATTTTATTTGCATCGTTTAATTGTCTTTAATTTATTTTTTAATTTAATTTTTAATTTGTTTTAAATTTACATCCAAATTAGCATATAATGCAACAGTGATTTCAGGAGTAGATTCCTTAGTGCCCCTTATCCATTTAGCACATTCCCCTCCCACCACCCCTCCAGGAACCCTCAGTTTGTTCTCCATATTTATGAGTCTCTTCTGTTTTGTCCCCCTCTTGTTTTTATAATATTTTTGTTTCCCTTCCCTTATGTTCATCTGTTTTGTCTCTTAAAGTCCTCATATGAGTGAAGTCATACGATTTTTGTCTTTCTCTGACTAATTTCACTTAGCATAATACCCTCCAGTTCCATCCACGTAGTTGTAAATGGCAAGATTTCATTGTTTTTGATTGCTGAGTAATACTCCATTGGGTATATATACACCACATTTTCTTTATCCATTCATCCATTGATGGACATTTGGGCTCTTTCCATACTTTGGCTATTGTTGATAGTACTGCTATAAACATGGGGGTGCATGTGTCCCTTTGAAACAGCATACCTGCATCCCGTGGATAAATGCCTCGTAGTGCAGTTGTTGGGTCGGAGGGTAGTTCTGTTTTTAGTTTTTTGAGGAACCTCCATACTGTTTTCCAGAGTGGCTGCGCCAGCTTGCATTGCCACCAACAATGCAAAAGGGATCCTCTTTCTCCCCATCCTTGCCAACATCTTTTGTTGCCTGAGTTGTAAATGTTAGCCATTCTGACAGGTGTAAGGTGGTATCTCATTGTGGTTTTGATTTGTATTTCCCTGATGATGAGTAACGTTGAACATTTTGTCATGTGTTGGTTGGCCATCTGGATGTCTTCCTTGGAGAAGTGTCTATTCATGTCTTTTGCCCATTTCTTCGCTGGATTATTTGTTCTTTGGGTGTTGAGTTTGATACGTTGTTTGTAGATTTTGGATACTAACCCTTTATCTGTTACGTCATTTGCAAGTATCTTCTCCCATTCTGTCGGTTGCCTTTTAGTTTTGCTGATTGTTTCCTTCGCTGTACAGAATCTTTTTATTTTGATGAGGTCCCAATAGTTCATTTTTGCTTTCGTTTCCCTTGCCTCCAGAGACGTCTTGAGTAAAAAGTTGCTGCGGGCAAGATCAAAGAGGTTTTTTGGCTGCTTTCTCCTCAAGGATTTTGATGGCTTCCTGTCTTACATTGAGGTCTTTCATCCATTTTGAGTTTATCTTTGTGTATGATGTAAGAAAGTGGTCCAGGTTCATTCTTCTGCATGTCGCTGTCCAGTTTTGCCAGCACCACTTGCTGAAGAGACTGTCTTTATTCCATTGGATATTCTTTCCTACTTTGTTAAAGATTAGTTGGCCACGTGTTTGTGGGTCCCTTTCTGGGTTCTCTATTGTGTTCCATTGATCTGAGTGTCTGTTCTTGTGCCAGTACCATTCTGTCTTGATAATTAGTGCTTTGTAGTAGAGGCTGAAGTCTGGGATTGTGATGCTTCCTGCTTTGGTTTTCTTTTTCAAGATCACTTTGGCTATTTGGGGTCTTTTCTGGTTCCATACAAGTTTTAGGATTATTTGTTCTAGCTCTGTAAAGAATGCTCCTGTTACTTTGATAGGGATTGCATTGAGTATTTAGATTGCTTTGGGTAGTATTGACATTTTAACAATATTTGTTCTTCCTATCCAGGAGCATGGAATCTTTTTCCATTTTTTTTTTTTTTTGTGTGTCTTCTTCAATTTTTTCCATAAGCTTTCTATAGTTTTCAATGTATAGATTTTTCACTTCTTTGGTTACATTTATTCCTAGGTATTTTATGGTTTTTTCGTGCAACTGTAAATGGGATCGATTCCTTGATTTCTCTTTCTGTTGCTTCATTGTTGGTGTATAGGAATGCAACCAATTTGTGTGCATTGATTTTATATGCTGCAACTTTGCTGAATTCATGAATCAATTCTAGAAGTTTTTGGTGGAATCTTTTGGGTTTTCCATGTAGAGTATCATGTCATCTGAGAAGAGTGAATGTTTGATCTTCTGTTGGCCGATTTGGATGCCTTTTATTTCTTTGTGTTGTCTGATTGCAGAGGCTAAGACTTCCAATACTATGTTGAGTAACAGTGGCGAGAGTGGACATGCCTGTCTTGTTCCTGACCTTAGGGGAAAGCTCTCAGGTTTTCTCCACTGAGGAGGATATTAGCTTTGGGTGTTTCATGTATGGCTTTTATGATCTCAAGGTATGCTCTTTCTATCCCTACTTTCTTGAGGGTTTTTATCAAGAAAGGATGCTGTATTTTGTCAAATGCTTTCTTTTCATCTATTGAGAGGATCATATGGTTCTTGTCCTTCCTTTTATTGATGTGATGAATCACGGTAATTATTTTGCGGATATTGAACCAGCCCTGCATCCCAGGTATAAATCCCACCTGCTTGTGGTGAATAATTTTTTCAACAAATTGTTGGATCCGGTTGGCTAATATCTTGTTGAGGATTTTTGCATCCATGTTCATCAGGGAAATTGGTCTCTAGTTCTCCTTTTTAGTGGGGTCTCTGTCTGGTTTTGGAATCATGGTAATGCTGGCTTCATAGAAAGAGTTTGGAAGTTTTCCTTACATTTCTATTTTTTGGAACAGTTTCAAGAGAATAGGTGTTAACTCTTCCTTAAATGTTTGGTAGAATTCCCCTGGAAACCCATCTGGCCCTGGACTCTTGTTTTTTGGCAGATTTTTTATTACTAATTTGATTTCCTGACTGGTTATGGGTCTGTTCAAATTTTCTATTTCTTCCTGTTTCAGTTTTGGTAGTGTATATATTTCTAGGAATTTGTCCGTTTCTTCCAGGTTACCCATTTTATTGGCATATAATTGCTCATAATATTTTCTTATTATTTTTATTTCTGTTGTGTTGGTTGTGATCTCTCCTCTTTCATTCTTGATTTTATTTATTTGGGTCCTTTCCTTTTTCTTCTTGATCAAACTGTCTAGTGGTTTATCAATTTTGTTAATTCTTTCAAACAACCAGCTTCTGGTTTCATTGATCTATTCTACTGTTTGTTTTGTTGTTGTTGTTGTTGTTGTTGTTGTTGTTTGATAGCATTAATTTCTGCTTTAGTCTTTATTATTTCCTATCTTCTGCTGGTTTTGGGTTTTATTTGCTGTTCTTTTTCCAGCTCCTTAAGGCGTAAGGTTAGGTTGTGTATCTGAGATCCTTCTTCTTTCTTTAGGAAGGCCTGGATTGCTGTATACTTTCCTCTAATGACTGCCTTTGCTGTGTCCCAGAGGTTTTGGGTTGTGGTGTTATCATTTTCATTGACTTCCATATACTTTTTAATTTCCTCTTTAACTGCTTGGTTAGCCCATTCATTCTATAGTAGGATGTTCTTCAGTCTCCAAGTATTTATTACTTTTCCAAATTTTTTTACTTGTGGTTCATTTCCAGTTTCATAGTATTGTGGTCTGAAAACATGCAAGGTATGATCTCGATCTTTTTGTACTTACATAGGGCTGATTTGTGTCTCAGTATATGGTCTATTCTGGGGAACGTTCCATGTGCACTGGAGAAGAATGTGTATTCTGCTACTTTATGGTGAAATGTTCTGAATATATCTGTTAGGTCCATCTGGTCCAGTGTGTCATTCAAAGCTATTGTTTCCTTGTTGATTTTTTGATTAGATGATCTGTCCATTGCTGCGAGTGGGGTGTTGAAGTCTCCTACTATTAGGGTATTACTGTCGATGAGTTTCTTGATGTTTGTGATTAATTGATTCATACATTTGGGTGCCATCAAATTTGGTGCATAAATGTTTACAATTGTTAGGTCTTCTTGGTGGAGAGACCCATTGATTATGATATAATGCCCTTCTGCATCTCTTGATACAGTCTTTATTTTAAAGTCTAGATTGTCTGTTATAAGTATGGCTATTTCGGCTTTCTTTTGTTGAGCATTAGCATGATAGATGGTTCTCCGTCCCCTTATTTTCAATATGAAGGTGTCTTTTGGTCTAAAGTGGGTCTCTTGTAAACAGCATATAGATGGATCTTGTTTTCTTATCCATTCTGTTACCCTGTGTCTTTTGATTGGAGCATTGAGTCCATTGATGTTTAGAATGAGTACTGAAAGATCTGAATTTATTGCCATTATGATGCTTGTAGAATTGGACTTTCTGGTGGTGTTCTCTGGTCCTTTCTAATCTGTTGTTGCTTTTGGTATTTATTTATTTATATATATATTTTCATCTTTTCTCCCCTCAGAAAGTCCCCCTTAAAATTTCTTGCAGGGCTGGTTTAGTGGTCACAAACTCCTTTAATTTTTGTTTGTCTAGGAAGCTTTTTATCTCTCCTATTTCGAATGACAGCCTTGCTGGATAAAGAATTCTTAGCTGCATATTTTTCTGATTCAGCACACTGAATATATCCAGCCACTCCTTTTTGGCCTGCCAAGTTTCTGTGGATAGGTCTGCTGCAAACCTGATCTGTCTTCCCTTGTATGTTAGGGACTTTTTTTCCCTTGCTGCTTTCATGATTCTCTCCTTGCCTGAGTATTTTGTGAATTTGACTATGATATGCCTTGTTGATGGTTGGTTTTTGTTGAATCTAATGGGAGTCCTCTGTGCTTCCTGGATTTTGATGTCTGTGTCTTTCCCCAGGTTAGGAAAGTTTTCTGCTATGATTTGCTCACATAACCCTTCTACCCCTATTTCCCTCTCTTCCTCTTCTGGGACCCCTGTGATTCTCATGTTGTTCCTTTTTAATGAGTCACTGATTTCTCTATTTCTTAAATCGTTCTCTTTTGCCTTAATCGCCCTCTTTTTTTCTCCTTTTTTATTCTCTATAAGTTTGTCCTCTGTATCGCCGATTCTCTGTTCTGCCTCTTCCGTCTTTGCCGCCGCTGCATCCATCCATGATTGCAGCTCAGTTATGGCATTTGTAATTTCATTCTGGGTATTTTTTATTTCTTTTATCTCTGCAGAAAGGGATTCTAATATATTTTCGACTCCAGCTAGTATTCTTATTATCGTGATTCTAAATTCTGGTTCAGACATCTTGCTTGTATCTGTGTTGGTTAAATCCCCGTCTGTCATTTCTTTGTGCTCTTTCTTTTGGGATAAATTCCTTCGTTTTGTCATTTTGAATGGAGAAAAGTTATTAATGAGGTAGAAAAATGCAATTAAAGTATTAAAATTAAAAAAAGTATTAAAATCAAAAATTAAACACACACACACACACACACACACACACCCCAAAAATCGAATATATGATGCTACATGCTAGGTGTGTTTTGGTCTGGGTGTTGAAAGTCGTTTGACAGATTAGAGAAAAAAAAAAGGGTGGGAGAAAAAAAAAAGGAAATTGAGAATTTGAAAAAAATGAATACACTGAAGTAGACTAAAATGAGATGATGGGGGTAAAACAGAATTTGAAGAAATATACACAAAAGTAAAGAATATAGTAGGACAAAAATTAAAAATGTTTTTAATCAAAATTAAAAATAAATATGAATTTTTTCTTTTTCTGTATTTAAGAAAAAAGAAAAGAAACGAAAAAGAGAAAAAAGATAAAAGATATTTGAAAATTTGAAAAAGTCAATACACTGTAGTAGACTAAAATAAAATGATGGAAATAAGATAGAATTTGAAAAAAATTACATAAAAGGAAAACACATAGTGACGAAAATGAAATAAGAATATTTTTAATAGAAATTGAAAGTAAAAATGAAGTTTTTCTATTTCTGCTTTCAAGAAAAAGAAAACAAACAAAAGAAAAAAATGAAAAAAAGAATAAATGGAAATTGTTAGAAAATTTGAAAAGGTGAATACACTGAAGTAGACTAAAATAAAATGATGGAAGTAAAGTAGAATTTGAAAAAATTTACACAAAAGTAAAAATATAGTAATAAAAATTAAAGATATTTTTAATAAAAATGGAAAATAAAAATGAATTTTTTCTCTTTCTGTATTCAAGTAAAAGAAAAGACTTGTGGAAGAGAAAAAGAAAAAACAAAAAATAAAGAAAATTGAATAGACGAACCTGCTAACAGATTGAAGTAGGACTCAAATTGGTTTGTTTTCCCCTAGAAGTCATTCTGTGTAGTTCTGTATTGTCCATAAATTAAGCCAGCGGTGAGACTTGTGTTCTTGAAGAGCTAAGTTGGCCCCGTTGGATGGGGCTCAGTGTAACAGCTCTGCTCTCCACTAGAGGGTGCTGCTAGCCTACTGGGGTGGATTGTTGCAGTGCTCGTTGGTGTGCATGGGCAGGAGAGGTGTAAATGGCGCCACCCAGCTACCCAGTCTCTTCTCCCGGATAAGCAATCGTGCCCCTGTCCTCTGTCTTCAGCTCTCGTCCACTTCCTGCTTCTTCACTCTCTGTGACCAGGCCCCAGGCAGTACCTCTCTCCCACGTTTTGTCTCAGATGTGGCTGTTTTCCCCAGTCCCTTACTTCGGAAGGACTGCGGCTTTGGCCCCTTTCACCCCTCTGCGGGAGGGTCTCACCGAGCAATGGCCAAATGAGCATTTGCCGAATATCGGCTGCACCCAGGAACGCCTGCTGGACCCTGTTGTTGTCAGTGCCCCGAGACCATGGCCAGGTACCAGCCCGCCCCAGAAAAAGTTCGCGAGACAGTGTAGCAGCAGCGTCTCAGGGATTGTGGAAAATCACAACACACATCTGGCACCAGGCTTGACTCTTAACAATCTTGCCCCAGCACCAGTGAATGTGGCCGCCTTCCAGGGTCTGCTGGGACCAGGTGGCTTCAACAGTCTCTACCGGATGTCTTTCCAGCAGTGGAACCGCTTTTCCCCGTGTGGCCCGACAACCTCCCAGACCCCACTCTGTTCCTGGGGATTCACCCTTGCCACCAGAGCACCGCCAGCTGTTGAGCGGCGGAGTTATAGCCTTTGAGCTCCCCTTGTTTACAGTCTTAATGGAATTTAAACCCTCTCCTTTCTCCTTTCTCCCTTTTTAGTTTAGTCCCTGCGGCTGTTTCCAATTTGCCACTTTCTCTCCAGCTGCTTTTGGGGTGGGGTGCTTTTCCCGTATTCTCCCCCCCACAAGTCTCCATCCTCTCTCTGCCCGCAAAAACGGTTCCTTTCCTTTCGCGGCTTCTAGCTGCCCAAGTTCAGTTCTCCGTGCCGGGAACCTGCTGAATTCTGTGGTTCAGGTTGTGCAGATTGTTGTGTTAATCCTCCAATCAGTTTTCTAGGTGTGTAGGATGGTTTAGTGTTGCATTGTTTAATTTTTAAAAGATATTACAATTGTGTTGTACAGACAAGTTACATGTGTACATCAATTTAATGTTTATATTGTTCTTTATTACCTTCTACATACCGATTACTATTTGAAATTAGTTTCTATCTTTTACTCAGAAGTGTTGGCAGCAAATCGTCTTCTTATTGGTTTATCTGAAAATGTCTTTATTTATCCTTACTTTTTGGTGGGAACATTCTGTAGGTATACAATTCTAGGTTGGTAGTTATAGTCTTTGAGCAATTTAAAAATATCATTACATTTATTTTTGTCTTTCCTCATTTCCATTGAAATGTCATCTGCCAATCTTATTCTTTGCTTTATTGAAACCAATGTGTCTTGTTTTCTCTAGGGCCTTTTCAATTTCTTTCCCCTTGTTTTTGATTTTAGCTGTTTATTCTGTAATGTGCTTAAAAGATGTTGCCTTTGTATTTATCCTATTTGTGCTTTGCTGTGTTCATTGCATCTGTGGATTGTTATTTTCTCTTTTCTTCTACAAACATCTACCACATGCTTCTTAAGCTCTGGTCTATAATTTTCTTTTTATTGCATTGTTATTTCTCTGTCTCTATCTCTCTCCATGTATCTATGTTTCATTTTTGTATTTTCTGTAAGTCTGTGTTTAATTTTAATTGTTTAGTGTTCTGTGTCCAGTATATTTAAACACATATATTAATATATTAGTCTCAGATATTGCATCTTTTCCAATTCCAGACAGTTCTTTTTATTATTTTTCAAAATTAAAATCTCTAGTGAAATTCAGAATCTTTACATTGACCTTTCTTTAATTTTATTTTTTATTAAAAAAAATTTTTAAAAAATTTTTTTTAATTTTATTTTTTATTTTTTAAAATTTACATCCAAATTAGTTAGCATATAGTGCAACAATGATTTCAGGAGTAGATTCCTTAGTGTCCCTTATCCATTTAGCCCATCACTGCTCCCATAATCCCTCCAGTAACCCTCAGTTTCTTCTCCATATTTATGAGTCTCTTCTGTTTTGTTCCCCTCCCTATTTTTATACTATTTTTGTTTCCCTTCCCTTATGTTCATCTGTTTTGTCTCTTAAAGTCCTCATATGAGTGAAGTCCTGTGATTTTTGTCTTTCTCTGATTGACTAATTTCACTCAGCATAATACCCTCCAGTTCCATTCACGTAGTTGCAAACAGCAAGATTTCATTGTTTTTGATTGCCGAGTAATACTCCATTGTATATATATACCACATTTTCTTTATCCATTCACCCATCGGTGGACATTTGGGCTCTTTCCATACTTTGGCTATTGTTGATAGTACTGCTATAAACATAGGGGTGCATGTATCCCTTGGAAACAGCTCACCTGTATCCCATGGGTAAATGTCTAACATTGCAATTGCTGGGTCGTAGTGTAGTTCTATTTTTAGTTTTTTGAAGAACCTCCATACTGTTTTCCAGAGTGGCTGTACCAGCTTGCATTCCCAAGAATACTTTACCTTTAAGATCTGAAAAGAAAACACGGATATTAAATTTTACCAGTTACATTCCATATTGTGCTGGAAATTCCAGCCAAAGTAATTGGGGTAGGGGGAGACATTCTGATTGGAAAGGAAAGAGTAAAACTATCTTTATTTGTGGGTGAAATGACCTTATGTGTAGAAAATACTAAGAAACCCACATTAAAGTATTAAAACTAATAGATAATTTAAAAAGGACTCAAAAAACTAATCGATAATTTCAGCAAGATTAGAGGATAAAAAATCAATATGCAAAAATCAATTATATTTGTATATACTAGTAACTAACAATTTCCAAATTAAATTAAGAAATCAATGCAAATTGCCATATCATCAGAAAGAATAAAATACTTATGAATACATTTAACAAAAGATGTGATAAATTTCTATTTTGAGAGCTATAAAATATTGTAGAAGGAAATTAAAGACCTAAATGCATATAAAGACATCCCATGTTCATAGATCAAGACGTTTAATATTGTAAAGAGGACAGTATTCTCAAAATTGATCTGTAATTTTGATGTAAACATTACCAAAATTGCAGTTGGCTGTTTTGCCAGAAATTGAAAGCTGATTCTAAACTTTTTATGTGCATGCAAAGGCCCCAGACTAGCCAACCCAAGCTTGAAAAATAACAAAGTTGAAGGACCCTCATTTCCCAGTTTTCAAAATTTACTCCATAGGGGCACCTGGGTGGCTCAGTTGGTTAAGCATCTGACTCTTGATTTTGGCTCAGGTCTAGACTTCAGGGTCTTGAGATCAAGACCTGAGGTGGCTCTGGCTCTGGGCAGACTGAGGAACTTGCTTAATATTCTCACTCTCCCTCCCTAGCCCCCCATGATTCCATAGCTGGTCCTTTATGGTGCAATATCCTTCTCTCTCAACAATAACTATATTTATATATATAAATACATATAACTATATATATGTAAAATGTTTACAAATATATAAAATGTTACATATATATGTATGTTGTTGTTACTACAAAGCATTAGTAATAAAGACTGTAATACTAACATAATAAAAGAATATAACAGAGAGTCCCATAATAAACTCTTACAGGTGGTCAATTGATTTTCCTCAAGGGTGCTGAGACAATTCAATGCAGGCAAGATTAGTCTTTTTAACATACGAAGCTATACTTGGAACGCCCACTTGCCAGAGAATGAAGTTATTGCTTGCATTCACTGTATATCCACGTTAAGCTTCCAGTGGATCATAGATCTAAATGTAGGAGCCAAAGCTAGAACTCTCAGGAGTGAAGATAGAACTGTATCTTTGTGATGTTGGGTTAGGGAATGCTTTCTTAGATATGACCCCTCAAGCACAAGAGGCGAAAGAAAAATACATATAGCTCCTATTTCATCAAACTTAAAACTCAGAAAGAAGATAATTTAAGACATTTTGGGTTTCACCCACCCCTAGAGATAACTACTATTCACACTTTTGGCTGTGCTTCATAAATATTTTGTGTGTGTGTTTGTGTGATCATACAATATTATATCTTTTGTTTTGTAGCATGCATATTTTACAGGGTTGAAGGATCTATCATTTTAATGGCTGTGTAGTATTCTATCATATGCATCCCATGCAAATTCATCACATTATTTCCCAGTTTTATATATCATTTATTTCTATATTTTGCTTTTATATTGTAATTGCAGACGCTGTGGGTAGCCTTGAATAAATGACATTTTAACAATTTTTATTAATATATTAGGATGATTTCCCACCAGCACCACTTCTCTGTGAGGATTTAGGGTTTTGATTCATATGATGAAAGGTTTACTCTTATTTTTTTAGATTTTATTATGAAACAAATTAAATATAAACACAATGGGAGAAAACAGTATAATAGACCTCCACTTACCCATCCCCACGGCTCACTCATTTCTATTGTCTAGATGTAATTTGACCTCTGAAAGGAATATATTCAAACATTGTATGCCTCTCTCTTTTTTTCTGCTTATTTTTGAAAGAGAGAGAGAGAGAGGGAGAGACAGAGAGAGAAAGAGAATATGAATGGGAGAGGGTCAGAGAGAGAGGAAGACAGAGGATCCAAACAGGCTCTGTAATGTGGGGCTTGAACTCAGGAACTGAACCGTGAGATCTTGACCTGAGCCGAAGTCGGATGCTTATATGATTGAGCCACCCAGGAACCCCTGTGTGCCTGTTTTTCACAGAGTACTTCCCCTTTGCTGTGCTTACTTAGAACCTATTAAATGCTGGTTCCTGTATTGTTGTTTATATAGCAGATTTTCTCTTTAATTTCTTACATCTGCTTAAGGGCTATTTTGATGTTACAGGTGAAGAAGTGAGGAAGTGGTTAAACTAAGATGCACAGATAAAATTAGATTTTAGACTCTGAGATCCATCCTGGGTGACCAGTTTGCCCAGTATGGTCCCGGTTTCAGCTCTGAAAGTCCTATATCCCAGGAAGCCCCCTGGGTCCCCGCAGCCCACTCCCAGTCCAAGCCCTTCCCCTGCAGAGTGGCTTAGGATGTGACATTGCAAGAGATCCCTTTTCCAGCTGCTGGATCTTGAAGACAGTGAAAGATTGGTTGTTCCCGTCAGGGAATGGGATATCCTTGGTTTTAGAGTGTTTATGTCCGCATAACGGTGATATTTTATTTTGCAGATCCCTTCATGTGCTTGTGTGCAATGCGGGGGCTTTTGCTCTCCCCTGGAGCCTCACCAAAGATGGCCTGGAGACCACCTTCCAGGTGAATCACCTGGGACACTTCTACCTTGTCCAACTCCTTCAGGATGTCTTGTGCCGCTCAGCTCCTGCCCGAGTAGTTGTGGTCTCCTCAGAATCCCATAGGTGGGTTAGAATCTGATATGTTTGGGTTTTTTTTTTTTTAAAGGTTTGTTTGTTTCTTTGTTTATGAATGAGAGAGAGCACAACAGCAGGGGAGGAGCATAGAGAGAGGGATACAGAGGACCTGAAGCAGGCTCCTCACTGACAGCAGCAAGCCCGACACGGGGCTCGAACTCAGGAACCGAGAGATGGTGACCTGAGCCAAAGTCCGATGCTCACCTGACTGAGCTGCCCAGGTGCCCCAGAATCTGCTGTTTTGTTCCCATGGCCCCTTCCTTGTGCCAGCCAGTGTCCCCCCAAGGCTCCCTTCCTGAAAGTAATTTTCAGTAACGCCACTCAGGTGTATTCAACCTGGCTTCCTTAATTTTTTGATGTCTTTCTGTTTTGGAGATTGTGGAGGGGGGTGACATGGGGGTTTTGTCTCCAGCAATGTAGATGTTTTTCACAACTCTACTTCAAGCCCCTCATTGATTTTGCTTCGAGATGGGATAATAATTGATTAAATCTGAATGCCTGACCTTTATTGATTTGTCATTCAACAACTTCAACACCTCACCAGGAAGAATGTGCAGTTATTCCAGCAGGAGAAACAATGCAATTAAAGACCACGAGATGAAATCCAATTGTTTTATAATGAGAAATTAGGGAATTCAATGCCGACATTAGCTGTGTAATTGTAGAAAGGGAAGTACTGTAGTTAGAACATATTAGAAATCTGGCCATGCCTCTTTTGGTTAAAATTTCAATTAAAACATCAGATGGCACTTCTCTTCCGTTACCATTAGGAGAATATCCAATTGACTAGAAAGGCGTTTGAAAATTTCATCCTATTTTCAGCGTATTTGTTTCTAGAGTTGGATGAACAACTATTTGTCTAAAGAGAGGTGATCGAAGGAGACAAAGGACTCGCCGGGCGAGGCTAGATTTAATGTGTGGGGTGGGGGAGATTTTCCTGGTGTGGTCAGAAGCATTCACTCTTAGCAAAGTAGCTGGAAAAAAAAATAGTGTGCAGGGGCCTATTTTTTCCCCCTTCTTCTCCGTCTTAAGTCCTGAAATGTTTTAGTGACCCAGAATGAAGCTTATTTTTTTAATCACGCTTCCATAAAATGTAACCCCTGGGAAGAGAGAGACCAGCCAAGGGTTAGCCTGAACCCTTTATCACTCCCAAACACAGGGGCTTATAGTAGAAGTGACATACTGCAGATAGATTTACTTTTACCATTTTACATTTATGAGGGCTGAAATGAAAGGAAAATGCCCGTAATAATCCTCCCCCGTGTTAAAAGACACGAAACATCTAGTAATTAGGTGGTAACAAAATCTGGACATCCTTATCTTTGCAAATCACACCAGGTTCATGGAAAAAAAAAAAAAAAAGTGGAGTGGCCCTGCTCAGGAGTGGGGGCCGGCGCGGGAGCGCGAGCTCCGGAAATAAATCTGCCAGTCCCAATCATTTGCCAGATGTGGAGGGCACCACGGGATATGTTTAAATGAGCTGGTATTTAATGGGAGATTATGTTGAATTGTAGCTTCTTGCTTCGCTTTGTAAATCTGTATCTCAAATGGTATTTCATGTGCTGCCTTTGTTCTCTCCTTGACTTCAGCGTAATTCGAGCCTACCTTGGAGATCTGAATCTTAATTTCATTTAACAGAGGAATTGGAAGGAAGGGCCTTGGTCTCCTGAATTAGACCCAGTTTAGTTTAGAGACGAGGACTTCCGGAAATGTGTTATCAGGCCCTCTCCTGTCTGGTGATTGGCCCTAGTTTTCTGCTTTCTGGTCATTCTTTGCACATGTTAAGGGCTATTTTTGTGTGTTTTGTGTGTTTTGCGCGCACACGTGCGTGTGTGTGTGTGTGTGTGTGTGTTTTACAAAATGCTAATTCCCCCAAGCTGGTTTGTTTATTACACTTGCATGGCCTCCTGTGGTGCCCTAGAGGTAGTGTGAATACTGGGTGCATAGTCCTGGGAAAGCACTCACTCACTGCTCAAGGACCCAGAGCCT
Organism: Panthera leo; assembly: GCF_018350215.1. Taxonomy (NCBI): domain Eukaryota; kingdom Metazoa; phylum Chordata; class Mammalia; order Carnivora; family Felidae; genus Panthera; species Panthera leo. The sequence goes on from NC_056693.1 coordinate 52,068,886, forward strand.
TAAACCATGTTGTAAAATGGAAGTGTTGATATCTAATTACCTCCATAAACCTTGGCGGAATCTCTTCGTTGGAGTCAAGACCCCCTGTTAGGGGAAAAATAAAGTCCTATGTTTGCAGAAAATATTATACCAGACTGCCCCCAGGCAAAATATTTATTAGCCTCCCCGTGTCTTCACTGTATTTTAGTTACTTATCTGGAGTCTGAGCGAGTGAATGCAGTTTCTGCATACCTAAAATACACCATATGAAAAGGAGAACTCGACTTCCTTGCTGTGAAAAATTTTCAGATAACAATTAAAATAGAATGAAAAGAGCGGAGGGCTGGCTGAACAACTGTGAATGGCTGCAGCTGTGTTGAGGGCCAAGTTGCTGCGTGCGCACTCACACACACACACACACACACACACACACACACACACACACACACACACACACGTACACAGCTTCGGAGGCAAATTCTGTCCTATTCTTTGAACATACTAGCTTTTGTCTACATAGAATCCAGCCTAATTATTTTTGGTAATTTAAAAATCCTCTGTTAAAAAAAAAATAAGGGAGCAGTATATATAGAAATACAAGACAGAGGTCCCTTCAAACAACAAATGTTGATGTCCAGAGAGCAAAATGGTCACATTTTGCTGTATTGGAAGGAGGATAATTCTATTAAGACATTATTGTGTGGCTTTGTCAATTCTTCAAGTTGAAAATAGAGTCAGCAGCATTTGAAGGGTTGTTTTACTGCCTCTTGAGCAGAGAGGTGAACACAGTCATTTTTCAGGAAGCCCGCCCTGGCTCAGAGGGGTCCCAAGGCTTTCCCCCCTTCCTGCTTTCCAGAGGACTGTCAATACAAGCTAATCAGACCTGAAAAATGGGTTTGCTGCCCAGGAGATCAGCAGGGCAGGAAATCGAGGATCTGCTCATGGATGGGGGCTGCTTGCAAAGCGTGGGCCTCCTATTTCCTAGCTGTGCTTCTCCAACTTGAGAAGCTCCTTCAACTTGGTTCCACCTAATTTCCCATCATGGTGGGTTTTTTTGGTGTGTTTGTTTGTTTTTGTTTGTTTGTGGGGTTTTTTTTTTTTTTTGCCTTGTTTCTAGATTAAGGACTAGGAATGAATGCCTTTCCCACCTCTTAGGAGTTTAACTGACCTGGTGCTCCCCACATGAAAGACTTCCGTGTTGTCCTTAAAAACCAAAGCAGGGAATTCATTCTAAACTGTAGAAGTGCCACATGGAAATATTGATGAGGGATATAGAGAACCCAAAGGTAATGCTAAATTTTGCCTTTGGAGCAAGGCTCAAAGGAAGCTTGGCACTTAGTTTGGAATTCTGAACCCAGGATCGAACTTTAATTCTCTAATCCTGTATTTAGTCCCTGCTATGCGTTGGGCACTGCAGTAGGCGTGAATACGCTTACTGTCTGCCTTCCAAGAATTCACAGTTCATTGGGGGAGCCAGGTGAGCAAATGGCCTGCACTCTGGCATGGTAAGGACAGAGGCACACAGGACACAGCGCACAGTCCCCAGCATACAGATAAAATGCGAAGATGGCATGACTTGCTTTGTTACCGATGTTGGCAGGGAGGTGTGTGGGGCCATTGAATACTAGGAATATCACCGCTTGGGTCCTGGTGAGTGGGCACCTCATTTCCGTGGAAACAAGTGTTTCAATCTGCTCTGCATGGCTTCTTTCAGTCTGTCCCCCATTGCCACCCAAGAAATCATTGTGACAACAAGCGGTGAAAGAGCTAGTTAGGTAGAGCCTCCTGGAAGAAATGGCACTCAGGCTGGGTTAGGCTAAACACAGATGCCAAGACTGGTTTCCTGCAAAGGTGATGGAAAAAGAGTGGAGAGTAAGAGAAGGATGGTGTTTTCGTCCCATACCATGCAGATGTGGTCTGGATCTTTGATACTATTTCTGCACAGAGTAGGTAGAATCTCTAAGACATGGCCCATACATTGGGTCACTGAGCTGTCAACAGTCTTCTTCTGTAATACCTTATTACTACGTTGGATTAAAGTTCAGAAATAATAGAACTTCCCTGCATAAATGCATTTTAATTCAATATGCTCGCTTAACTGTAATGGAAAGAAAAAAAAATAAATGTGAAACAAAATAGCATGTTTCTTAACTTGAGAAGGACTACAAGGAGGATAAGTAATCAGATGTGCGTGTCCATGCTTCGGTCACCTCCATTGGGATACTCACAAATGCGGACCATTAACAGGTGTGGCACTGCAGACTGAAATACTCCTGGCATGGAATCAAGCGTCACCTCCCCCCAAAACCCATGAAATCTGAAAGTGCATTCATTCTTCGTATACGTGGCTGTAGGACTACTGTCTTGGAAACGCAGTGGATGTCAAAACTGTGCATATATATAAAAAACACAGCCAGGCTGTAGGCTCAGATAATTATACACGGGCTTTTCATCTGCATGAATGTCCAGCGGGACGATCTTCATGGAGCAAGGCTCCGTCTGCATTGCAGGACGTCTACCATCCCCGGCCCCTGCCAGCAGCCATTATCACAATCAGAAAAAGGCCCCCATAAATTTTCAAATTTCCCGCTAAGTTCCAGTGCTTTTGATGATTAAGCTCGCAAGTCTGGGCACTTCCTGTGGTTTGGGGACTTGGAAACAGGCAGCCAACAATTAGTTTCAGGGTCTTGTTGTTGCATCCGTGATAACATTTCTGGCCGTCAGCCTTGTTGATGACTTTAGAGCGGCGATGTCATTTAACACTAGAAATTGGACGTCACTGACTGAGTCCTGGAGAAGGGCTATTTCATTTCCATGAAAATATGAATTTCACCTGTCCCTGGGTTGCTTTTACCTTCCTTGTAGCTCACCCTGAACTGCTCATATCCAGGAACAACCAGATTATTCCATGATTTTCATTTTACCTTTTGCTTTTGTTTCCATAGCCAGCACCCAGAGTACTCTCCTTATATTTCCTTATTACTTGGTGCAAATGCTCAGAGTTAATTTAATGAAGGAAACTATGAGGAGTCTTTAACAAGGATGAGATCAACCTCCAGAAAATTCCTTTTGTTATGATCCTTTTTTTCTTTTAGGGCAGTCACTACTTTGCTGTTACTCAAAAGAAAGAAAGAAAGAAAGAAAAAGAAAGAAAGAAAGAGAGAAAGAAAAGAAACAAACAGCTGGTGTTTAATGACTCCGTCAGACCCAATTATAAAACATCAACTACTTACTTTGATTTGTGTATTTCTATGCCATGGGTATACTTAAAAACAGTAGAGTCTGCCAGAACTCATTCTGGCTTTGTTTACATTTATCTTTTAAACGTATAAGGCTATTGATGGCACCTCACCAAGGTTATAACCCCTTTATAATCATTAATTTTTAATCTGGAAAAGAGTCTTGGGGGCAGCAAGACTCATCTATATTTACTTGGAGGATCAAATGAAAATATACAGGACTCAAGCGTTGGCTAAAATAACCCAGGAAAGCCCCGTCAAAGGTTAGGAATGTGATATCTTTCTGCTTCCAAAAGCTGTAGCCCTTTATTTAAGATGCTTTTCCATTTAATTTAATTATCCTTGAACTTCCTGTTGAAGGTTTTGAAAAATACACGTTGGAAGCAGGGGGAGTTGAGTGTGTTAAGATTGCCCTATTTTTGAGTTTGGGCCCTTAATGTAGTCTGTCTTCGGATGCTGCCGTTTTATCGTGTCCAGTCACTATTGTCCATTTCTAAGGGAGACTTTGTTTCTACATTTGCCCAGTTGGGTTTTCAGTTGCCTCTGTGGTGGTGTCCTCAGACTTCTAATAAAAATAAAATGCTATTATTATCAGGAGTCAGAGATGGACTGCTTCATGTCATACTTCCTATCTTTTTTTGTTTTGTGTTGCTTAGATTCACAGATATTAACGATTCCTCGGGCAAACTGGACTTCAGCCGCCTTTCTCCATCTAAAAATGACTACTGGGCCATGCTGGCTTACAACCGGTCTAAGCTGTGCAACATTCTCTTCTCCAACGAGCTCCACCGCCGCCTGTCCCCGCGTGGGGTGACGTCGAACGCCGTGCACCCTGGAAACATGTTGTATTCGTCCATTCATCGTAACTGGTGGGTGTACACGCTGCTGTTTACGTTGGCCAGGCCTTTCACCAAGTCCATGGTAAGTGAATGGCTTCTGTCGCCGCCACAGACACCTTCATTTTGCTCTTAATGGACACACGCGTGTTCTTCAGCTTCTCTTCTCCGGTAGTGCCGAGTCTGGTCTTGACAGCCACGTCCTCGGCCCGTTAAAGCCATCAGTGAGGGCTCTCGAACACATTTCAGTTGACTTAGATTATAGCTGTTTCTCTAAAGGCGTCTTGGAGGGCTGGATAGAAAACGTGGTTTTTCCAGTATTGCGTTAAGGATGGCTTGAAGTCTTGGTGGAGATGCTTTGCTTTCTTTTGATGTGTTTGTTTTTTTTTTTTTTTTTTTTAATTGCTGTTATTCAGAAGGCATACTACTTGAAAACCGTGTTTTGTGTCAGTAGGTGAAAAACATGGGTTGGTGACTGTTGAATTATCAGCCGAAGTGATTCCTTTGTTTCAGCTGGGAATCTATAATTGATGTTCTAAATTCTTCTTTTAATGGATGTGAACCTCACCTGGAAAACTTTTTGTCGGTCCCAAGTGCCTTTTATTCTTTACTTCCCCAAAGGTGAGTCCTTTTGGATGAATCACACTTCTGTGGTTAGATTCGGAAGCGTTCACAAAGGTAAATAGGAAGTTTTTACATTTTCGATGGTCGTATAACTGCCGTATCTAGAAACTTCTTCCATGAAAACGTTTCAACAGGAAGTCTTTTAAATGAGCAATGCACATTTTTCACAGTATATTTGGTATGGTATTTTTTTTCTAAACCATGGGCCTTTAAAAACGCTTGAAATTAGCGCATGCAGATACTATTCCAGTTAACCGACTTGACCTCTAATCCTCAGAAAGGCCCAAACACGTTTTGGCTTCTGAGAGTATCACAAGGTGAATTCATTATCCTGGGAAAATGAGCATGTGGCCTCTGAATAGTCTGCCTTCTTCTCCAGCAGCCATTCCCACTTAACCGTGGGTCAGATACCCAACCACTCTGAGCCTGATTCCTCACGCTTAAAACGGCAATACGGGTTGTTGTGGGGATTGACCCTGATGGGTATGACATTTATAACATTGGGTATGGAATTTCTGTGGTGACTTTCATCTGACTGTGCACTGTGGTAGCCACCTGCCGTATGTGGCTCTGGAGCCCTTGGAAAGTGGCTAAATACAACCGAGAGGCTGAATTTTTCATTGGACTTTACCTTAATTGATTTAGATTTACGTCGCTGCAAGATTGGAAAGCACGGTTAAATAATGTGCCTCGCATGGTGTCTGTGTATAGTAGGTATGTAGTATGATGGTTGTTATTGTTTACATTACCTCCGGAGAGGATTATTTTCCGAAGCGTCATTGTTTGTGTTGCATATAAAGATTACAGAACTAAAGGAGTCTGTAGACCGGAGTCTGCTGGTGGTAGTTGGGTGGACCTCTGTCTCTGTCCCTAGAGGCCCAAGGAGAAGGCAATTGGCAAAGTGGGAAGGGTGTCCAGATGAAGAGAGTCTGGCCTCCGACACGTACATCTGGTCTCCCAGGAGCCACAGTAGAATGAACTTTCCATGTTCTGGGCCCCCAGTAACTGAAAAACAGCATCTTTTCTATGCCATGATGCACTTTTTTGGATAAGCATATAGATGATAAAGACTATGAAATATGTATGTAGGTTTAGATTTTTAGGACATTCTTTTTTCTAATCGTGTTTTGATATATTTAGGTGTCCGGTGGTATTCTTGGCCATCAGAGTTCCCTGGCTAGGTTTATAAAGACGTGGAATGGGAACGAATTTGTCAAAGTCACAGACAGTTGCTTCTTCACAACATAGACATTTAGGACTGTGTGTATGTGGACTGTGTGTGTGTGTGGACTGTGTGTATGCGGGAGAGATATCAGCATGATGGGGCTATGTCACTGGCAGGACAGACCAGGCTCACTGGAAAGGTCACCTTGTGTTTTATCCTCCCGTACGTGGCTTGACGCTACTTCCGTCATGAGAAGACATTTGTTTTGTGGATGCGGAGTGTCCTTCTCCCTTTTTCAACACACATTTATTTTTGGACATAAGCCACATAGTCGCATCCCCATTGTCACCCCCTGTGAAAGCTGGATTCCTCAATGCCCACGAAGAAGCTTAGCATAAATGCAGCGTCCTCATCACCAGGGGGGCCGTTTGTGCTGCACTGATGTGTCTGCGTGTCACTCCAACAGTGTCTCCTTTTGACATGAGTGTTGCTGGGGTACCCATCGCATTGCCCAAGGTCACGGAATGGAGGAGCACAGCCCACCCTTGTGCTCGGAAGCCCTGCCTTTGCTTCTCCACCGTAGCTGGCTCCCTTAAGTATTAAACAGCAGTATTCTAATATCAACGTCCCTTTTTTATTTGCTGTGACTTGCTGTGACTACGGTGATTTTAGTTACAGTAATTAGGTCACCCTTCATGGAGTCAGGCTATTTTAAGTGCCTCTTTAAGGAATATTGTTGCAGATCAGTAATTTTACAATTGGATGTTCTTGTGCAACTTTATTAAATGTAATCTGTCTTTTAAATGTTGCCCTTTTACAGTTATACATTTCTAATTGTTGCTGTAAATGCATTATCACTTTGAAATTAATTAATTTTTCCATTTTGGCTGCCTGCAGTATAATAATCACTAATGAGAAACTCATAGGGATTAATCTCAGCACAGCGACCCCTACTGGTAAGGCTGTGTCTTTGGCACCGCGTCCCCTTGAGGTCTGGAGGGTAGGACAAGTGTTTGAGGAGTCTGTGGGGGAAGCGTTTGTTTCCTTTCCCTCCAACTTGTGTAAAAATAAAAATAATTCATACCAATGGGAATAGGATTTTTTTTAAGTAATCTTTACGCCCATTGTGGGGCTTGAACTCACAACCCCCAAATCAAGAGTCACATGCTCTTCCTATTGAACAAGCCAGGCGTCCGGGGAATAGGATTGTTTTAAAATATTGTTTAAAAAATATGCAGGACTCTAGTTCCTCTTGAAACATCTTAAAGTTTGGTGGGAGCTTTTTGATAATGAAGTCACATCCACCATGGCTGTTATACATTATTTTCTTGTCTCCCTAGCTTTTATGCAATTAACATACTCTAAAATTGTATTTTGCATATGTGTGCATGAATATATACTGTAAGGATATATAAAGTGCTCATACCTTGGTATTTCTCCAAGGAACTTAATTCACAAAACCAGGCCTATTGGATTATTGGGTGATAGAAGAGATTTCCAATTTTGGCTATTGGCAGTCGTTGCCACTTGGTGACTTTAGACTCCTGCTGTGCTCCCTAGCTTTCTTTTATGCAATTAAAATACTCTAAAATTGTATTTTGCATATGTGTGCATGAATGTATACTGTAAGGATATATAAAGTGCTCATACCTTGGTATTTCTCCAAGAAACTTAATTCACAAAACCAGGCCTATTGTATTATTGGGTGATAGAAGAGATTTCCAATTTTGGCTATTGGCAGTCGTTGCCACTTGGTGACTTTAGACTCCTGTTGTGCCCCGAGGTAGGATGTGACTTTGCACCTTAGTCCAGACCCTGTGATGCTTTAATTCCTCACAACGGTTCCACACAATGCTAGAATGATTATCCTCCCTGGTAGTCAAGGAACACAGAGAACTCACCCACGTTGCCTTGAGACCCTTCACCGGCTCCTCCCAAGTACATTTGCCTTGCCTGATGCACCACAGTGTCCCCACTGTGTAGATCTCCTCGTGCCGTTATTGTTTCCTTTTTAAAATGCTTGAGAGTAAGTACCTTCATGAACTTAACCCTCGGCCTTTTTTTTTTTTTTTTTTTGCTTTTGCTTTTTTTGCCCCATGTAAACTTTCAGTTCTGGTAAACAACGCATTAGCTCGAGTTCCTAGGTCCAAGCCAGCCCTTTGCGGATCGGTATGTAAATTTGAAGCTGAGCTCTGTCACGTGCCTCTGAGGGTGTTTTGTGTGACCAAATATTTATGTTGGCAGGTAACGGTAGAAAGAATATCATGTGTTAGGGTAGCAGGAGCTTAGCAGATGTTTTAGGGAGCTGCGTTTTCAAATCATTTTACATTAAAAAATGGCTCGAGTTTGTCGAACTTCTGGAATGATTGAGTTACGTTTCCTGTGGCCGTGTAGAGGCGGTCATTGGGCTGAGTTTTAACAGATGTGCGGCCACCCCGCTAATGGATGGATCTGCACCACCGGTCCTGTTGCAAAGTTATAAATTATAACTAGAAAAAGCACAAGATGCCATTCTTCTAACCTTCGCGAAAGCCAAGCTGGGTAATTCTGCCCTTGAACGACCCGCCGCAGGGTGATTTATAGTTGTATAATTTAAAACATAATGAAGGAGATAATAGATGTTGATTTGTTCTTTAAATTAGTGTTTTAGAAAAATACTTCTCCTCCCCCCTCCCCCCACTTTTAAATACCTGCAGCTGACTACACTCCAGATATTATCAAGGACAAAGCCCCGTTGGAATCTTTACCCGTGCATTGGAGGAGAAGGCAAGGGCCTTTTCCTGGGCTGGGAGGAGGAGATAGAGTTTTCAAAGTAGAAATTTCAGAATATTCCTCACTAATGTAAATGCTGGGGGACTCCCGAGTGAGGGTTGAGTTCTCTGGCTGCTTTGCCTTTGCCAGTCCAGATATGTTAGAAAACTAGACTCCTACGACCCCGCCGTGGCTGGGCCTCACTTGACCTTTCCTGCAGAACCCCACAGGAGGACCTGTTGGCAGTGCTCTTCCTGCTGAGGTCACATAGCCGCTATCTCACACGTTGTGCTTGCTTTCCAGGATTATCATTGGCATTGGTTTTATTAGTCACCTCTGATTCCGTCCAGAGCTCGAAAGTTAACAGTGTTTGCTCAAGGTACAGCCCAAGGGATATGGTAGAGCGAAAAAGAGCAAAGCATTTAGAACCATCAGGACTGTATTCAAAACTCAACGTTTCCACCTCTTGTGATTATAAAACTTTGAAATGATGCATCCTTTGTGAGGTTCATATTCTACATCAGTGTTCATGTTTTGGGCTGTGAGTTAATACTGCCCAATTAAAAATCTTTGGAATAATATTGGTTTATTTTTCTCATGTATCCCGAAATCCAGGGGCTGTTAGGGGTGTGTTTGGCTACTTTTAGGCAGCTTCTTTGTGCTTGTGTTAGCTTTTCCCTCATGCTTTTAAGATGGCTCCAGTAGCAGCAACCATTGCATCCTACGTGATGAGGTCTGAAGGCACAATGGGAGGGATGGGACTCCTCCTTGCATACCTCCCTTCTTTATCAAGGAAGAGAGCATTCCATCTCCGAGCATTCCATCTCAGAACTGTCTTCGGGAGCGCTTTGCTTCAGCTCCCACTGGCCAGGACTCAGAGTCGCTTGTCCATAGCCGTGGTGCAAGGGAGGCTGGGAAAGTGCATTTCTGGCATTTTGTGTCTCTAGGGTTGGAGGTGAGATTGGTGGCAGAGAAAATGGATGGCACGATGGCTTTTGAGCAGGCTCTGGTGAATGAGTGTGCCTATAGTTTTTCTCCTCTGTCAAGTGGGAATCCTGTCTTTCTTAGGGGGTCACCGTGAAAGCACGTGAGAATTGAATGAAAGGAGCATGGCCTTGTCCGATCCCCTTCTATGCGGCGAGCTTTACCTCAATCTCATTGGAGCTCATTCTCCTTCTTTCTCGAGGATGCTGAAGCATACTTCCTTTAGTCTAAAACCCTCCCTTTCCTCCAGGTGTAGTTACTTTCTACTCCTCCTTCAAAGCTCAATCCAAACATCACAGCCCAAGGAAGCATTAGATCAGAATGTGGTCAAGACTTCCTTTCTGTGCCCTCCTAAGGCTGGTTCTCAGAATACTGTCTGACACGCAGTAGTCCTCCGTAAACATGTGCCGAATGAACGAATGAAGGACGCCCAAAAATTCTCCTACAGATCACTGGAAACAAACACAATTTAGAAAAATAATCTGTGCTGTTCTGTGTTTAATGCCTTTCTCTCCCTCTCTTGAAAGTGCTGTTTTTGCATTCACACCACTGTATCCCTGGTCCATAAAGTAAATGCTTAGTAAATATTTGTAAATGAATAAATGAAAGACGATTAGGTGCTTAATGAATGACAGTCATTAAGGCATTCCTTATCATTACTCTATCTGAGGAGGGCAGAGCACCGCAGTTCACCATGTGCAGATAGAGAAGCGGATGAGGCTAGGGGGGCCGGCCTGCATCCCACAGCTAGTACGCAGGAGAGCTGGGACCAGACCCAGGCCCCCCACTCTCCCGGCCAAGTGCCGGATAAGGGGTCTGCCAGAGGGGTGTGTGTGGAGGGAAACCCTAAGGAGAGAACCGGAAGGCGTGGGGAAGACAGGCTGTAAAGCTGGGTGAGACCCTGGCTCTCCCTCCCACCTTACCTCTTGGGCACATTTTCTAAGCTGATTGAGATTCATGAACTGGAACGTTCGACCTACCTCAGGGGTTCTTGTTGAGGATTGAAGGAGCTTAGGAGTATGCTGCATCTAGAATGTGCTCGATGCTCAACAAACACTAAGTGGTATCACTGTTACAACTGACACGCATTGAGAGTTGATGAGCAGGACGACACAGCACACAGAACACGCTAGATGCTCAATAAATATTTATCATTGTTGTCATCATCATGTCTTCGGGCGAGTGACGGGTCACTTCCCTTCCCCTCGAGTCGATGCCTGTCCTCCCAGTGATGGCTCTGGGTCTGTTCCTGAAGGTCTCATACCCCCTCGAGCCCTGAGCACAGAAACACCACCCACCAGCCCGAGGAACACGCAGAATGGCCGCCGGGACTCGACGGGTTTCCGTGGTGCGTATCTCAAGCCCTCCCGGCTGCCTGTTTGAAGCCACCAACCGCACACTTAGCTTTGAGGGAAGATCAGCCCTTTCTTGGTGAAGACAAAGACAAGAGAAGTACGCGTGGCTCTGTGAGGCCACAGCCTCTCTTCCTGGCATCTTCTCCGCCTGGCTTTTCAGCGTTTCAAGTCTGGTTAGGCCTTTGTTCCCGAATGAGGACTCCAGAGGGGGGGAGAAGTGACGATCTGGCCTTAATATGTGTGACAAATTATTTAATGAACATTTAGCCAAGATTTGAAATTCCCCTAGCTTTATCTTCCTCGCCTCCCTTTCTTCTGCACCCCTGCCGGCATTTTGGTAACGCGTGGCCTCATCCCCGCTCCCTCGCTAGCCCTTTTATTGCTTTTAAGTCCGTGATGCCGCCTTTGATCCTCCCCTCTCGGTTTCCTCTTCTCCAATTTCATGCTTTTTTCCAGCGGGTTTTGGCTGCAGTGCAGCGTAGACGTCGGAGGCCAGCACGATGAGACAGACGCCAGGAGCTTGCGTGGCCCCGTGACAGCACTTCTGCCACGTGTCCTCTGTGGACGTTGATTTTTGTGTCACTCACCGGACGCGCTGATCGTTCCTTGGGAGGGGGGCGGTTCATGTGCGTTTTTGGCAGCAGTAAAAAGAACTCAGATCCCGTGTTCTGAGTTGTAGAGAACCTGAAACCCACACCCGCCCCCGCCCCTTCTTGAGACACTAAGAAAATCAGTTCCGGTGGTCGTGTCACATGCAAAGGTACTCGGGGCCAGGCTCCAGGCTCCGGGCCTTACGTCTTTATGTGCCTTGTCTCACTTAATGGCATCTTAGAGTTTGCTGTCATCAAACAATCGTGTGTCTCTGAGCACATCATTTGCCCTCTCTGCGCCTCAGTTGTGTCATCTGTAAAATGAGTCTGTTGACCAGATTAGTCAAATTAGTCCCGTGGCTTATGTGGCTTACGGATTTTAGAGAATGGGTATAATCTGAAAGGAGGTAAGAAAGGGATACTAATGTAGGTTTGTACCTTTTTATCCCGAAAACATGAAAAACAAACCCACCACCATTGACTTTCAGCACCGTTTTTTAAGGAATGGGTATTTTAACGCCAAAAAGTATAAACAGGACCCGACTTGTGGACCCAAAAGCAGACCTCGCAGTGGACGACGTTTGACTTCAGGAAAACTCCTGATGGTGTCACTGCTGTGTTGTTCTTGAAAGTCCTGTGCCTGCACTTGGGAATGACCGGCCCAGAAGACCCCACAGGTCCAGACTCGTGGGAAAGCTAACTGTGTCTCACTTCATTGTCATGAACCCAAGGTGAGACCGTCAGAAACGCGGACCTACCTAGACTCCCCAGAGCTGAGTAAAGCACAGTGCAGGGACGCGAGGTTTGAATCTGGGTATAAGCTGACCTAGTGTAGGTGATTTTTTCCCCCCACAAGCACCTGTTTCAGCCTGTGCACTTTTATACATATGACACCCCATCTACTTCCGTCCCGCTTTCTGTGGGTTTGGAACCCCGGGCATGGCTTCACGGGGCTGCCTGCTTCCGGGTCGGCTCCCAGACCACACTTACTGGGTGAGCCAGATTGAAACCGTCTCAAGGCTCAGCTGGAGAGGGGTCCACTTCCAGGGTCCCGTGCTGGTTCGCAGGATTCAGCTCCCTGTGGCCCAGTAGACTGGGGGCTCTCTGGTTCCTCCCTGGCCATGCGCTGGATGCCTCTTTCTCCCTTCCTTGCTGCCCAGGCCTCCCCACCGTGGCGGCTTGTTTCATCAGGGTGCAGAAGCCGAGGAGGAAACAGTCTGTCAGCGTGATGAAGTCCCAGTCCTTTGCAACCTTACCGCAGAAGTGACACCTCACTACTTTGGCCCTTCTGTTTGTTAGAAGCAAGTCCCTGGGTGGGACCCGCATTCACAGAGAGAGGATTTCACTGCGGCGTGGAGACTGGGAGGCAGGGAGCACTGTGAGGCTGTCACACTTTACAAGTCCAGTTTCGTTGGTTTTTTCCAGTGCCTTTTGGTGACAGATTTGCTTCCAGGCTTCGATATGTCCTGGCCTCGCGCCATGGCAGTCCTGACTGACACGCTTCTGTCTGCCTTGCTGTTCTGCTCGGGTCCTTTCTACGTTCTTGTGTTCTTCCCTCTTTCTGGGCTGCAAGAGGTACCAGATGCCCCCACTTTGTTTTTTATATATTTATGCATTTCTGCCTCACGGTGGGAGATAAGATTTAGTCTTTTAATAAGAGAGCTTATGGAAAAAATAAAGAAACGTGTGGATTATGTTTCCGAAAGTCAAGTATTTATTTTCTTGCTTCTTTAGTAGAGGGGGCCATGTTAATCGATGGCCCAAATTTTCTTCCTAAAGAAACGTGTGTTGCCGAGTTTTGATTCAAGTTTCAAAAATTGGCCAGAGAACTTGGACTTTTTTTTTTTTTTTAAAGCCATAAAGCTAGATAAAATTCAGCAAGCATTTCAAAGTCCACGTAGAATATTATTCTCGTTGCAGTCTATGTATAGTCTCTAGGATTTGTTGTTTCAGTTTTGGGGTTTATTATTTTTTTTTTTCAGCAGCAATATAAGGGGAAGAAACACTTTCATTTTGCTGTTTTCAGAAAATATTGTAGAGATTGATTTTGAATGTGTTCATGTTATAAAACCTCTCCTTTAGAAAGTATAATAAGTAAAATATCTTACTTAGTAATATTCTAATATTCCCCTGTGAAATATCATGCTTTTTTTTCTTTTTTTTTTTTTACTCAGATGGGGCTTTTGTTTCGCCACATACTGCCTTCTACACTGCTTGAGACATTTCATCTCCAAGTTTCATAGGATGGGGTCTCTTTAATCATTTACATTTTGAAAAAAAAAAGAAAGTGAAATATTCTTTAAGAAGCCAAAGTAATCCACGGGAATGTATGGTGTTTGTTCAGCTGGATATGTTATTTATTTGAAGTACTGAGAGAAATCTCTTCTGACTGCTCAAAAAAGGGAAGAATAAACAGTAAGAGTGTCCAAGTAATCTGAGCTAGAAGGTCCCTCCTTTCACAGAAAAGTTATAAAAAGTATATTTGCCAGATCCAAAAAAAATACTGTATATCAACTACTGAGACCTGCACAATGTTTTCTTAGTATTCTCACTCTTCAGAAGAAAGAAAAAAAAAAAACAACTGTAAAATCTGGGAACTTAAATTTTTTTTTTTTGATATTTTAATATTCCTCGGCAGGTGAATACAATAAGTCTGTTTTTCCTTCTTAGAGCGTAGCATCTCCTGTTGGCTTTTGGGTGTGTTATGTGTCACGTGTGTCTTTGTTGACTCTCTATACCTATAAATGACCACGTAATGAAATTTGTGGGCCTAACATCTCAGCATTAACTCTGAGTACATTTCCTATAAAGAAGGCATTAAGAAGATGTTTAAAAGAAAAAAAAATTACAACGTATTTCAAAAGAATTAGATTCTGGAATGTATCCAGTCATGAAAATAATATAGATTTCTTCTGTCTTCGTGCACTCTGTTAAAACCATTAGGAATGAGCCGGCATGTTCCTTGTGGATGAAATGTAGGGGAACATACCAAATTCCTATATCCCAGACCCAGAAGGGGCCTGTTCTCTGTAGCGGTTTGCTTTCCTCTTAAGCTTGCGTGCCACATTTTCCAGTGTCATTTTGTCTCACTGCCAGACTCAAGGCTCTGTCGGAGTCATATTTGAACCCGGAGTGGAGGTCTTTCTCATCCAGAGCAAAAAAAAGCTTACCTTTGCCATGTGCACCACTGACACGCTGCCTTGTTAAGTCTCTAACGTTAAGATTTGAAATGTATTCTTTGTATTTGAGAGATTCGCTGTGAGTTTTCCCTGGATAAGTGTATGCTCTGTGAATCTAGAGGAAAAAAGCCTAATAACCACAAAACCACTGCTCTGATTTATCAGGACTCACCTGTTCTAAGCACCTCCCATGTGTCCACGCATTTATTTCCTGCCATTCGCTACGAGCCGTATAAGGTCTGTAGGACCTGAGAAGAGCGTGTTCATCTATTTTGTGGAAGAGAAACACATCGCAACGTAAGCACAAAGCCCACGCCTTTGACGTTGAAGATGCAGGGCTCTGAGCTTCAGCCCTTCCTTGTAGTGGGCAAATCACATGACCTCTCTGGACCTCAGGTTTTCTTTTTCTCTTTGGAATGGAGAAAATCGTTCCCACGTCTTTGGGTTGTCTGTGGATTAAGTCATCACTCAACCCTGGGGCATAGAGTAGACCCTCAAGAAATACTGGTTTTCTTGTCTCCTACCTGTTAATGTGAACTTTCTTGGGGTTTACTGATTTCTGAGGACACACAAGAAGCTACTGTCAGGGATGTTGTCTCTTATTTGACCCCAAAACACGTGAAGCTGGACCACACTGCATGTTAGGAATGCCCTTGAACTCTGAATCCCAAGGAGAGCCCCTGAGCACCTACCGTTCTCTCTTCTGCTTGGTAATGAGATTGTAGCGTATTGCTGGAGCTGCTCATCCACTTCTATGCCTTTTCAAGCCACATTAATGCTAATGGTGAGCGTATCGACTTCCTCTGGTTTTCAGTGGCTCTACGTTGTGTTCCTCTTGTTCTGTGCCTTTTCTTTCTTTGGGTCACTTTAAATCCGTCTTTGGAAGCAGATCAACTATGAATTACTAAAGTGATGTAGGTTGCAGTACAGGCATATCACATTAAATCTGTTAATAATACAAGGCCAAAAGCACTTCATCTTGGTCTGCCCTTTGGGACATATTTCTGAATTGTCCACATTCAACAGAAGAGATGATGCAACACCCTTTGACCAAACAGAACTTAAAAAAAATTTTTTTTAATGTTTATTTATTTTTGAGAGAGAGAGAGAGAGAGAGAGAGAGAGAGAGAGAACGTGAGCAGGGGAGTGGCAGAGGGAGAGGGAGACACAGAATCGGAAGCAGGCTCCAGGCTCTGAGCTGTCAGCACAGAGCCTGAAGTGGGGCTCGAGCTCATCAACCGTGAAACCATGACCCGAGCCGAAGTCGGACACTTAACCCACTGTGCCACCCAGGAGCCCCAACAAAATGTATCTTTTAATAGAACCATCCTGCGTTTGGAATTTGGGGGGAGCTTTCGCTTTTATTTCCACTTTTTTTTTCCTCATATGATTTATATGATGCTAGATATTGTTTTCTGTCAAGGAGTATACCAGCTGCCCAGATGGCAAGACTTCTAGTCACATATGTGTGTGTCTAGTCACATGTGTGTGTACACACATGTATATGCATGCAATCACAGTTCTTCAAGGACCTGATATACATTTACTTCTTCTTTCGTCTTTTTCTTTCTATTTCTTGATTATTCTCTTTCTCCTATGCCCATTATTATTTTTCAGTCAGCTGTTCTTATCTTAAATATCTTTGTGAAAAATGTACTTATCTCATATTCAGTTCATTCAGGATGGTTTCTAAAAACAACAAAAGCTAGCTATCAATCACAGTGTATGTGGACACTTGTAGACAGTAAGTACTCAACAAATGGGTTCATTATATCATGCAGGTAGCCACGTACACTTAGAAAATCTGCTTGGGGGCAGGGGGAGATAAAACCAACTGTTTCAGCCTGCTCTTTTGATCCCTAGACTTTTTCTTTAACTCCGTATTTATGAATAAAACATTTTAATCAGAATTATATTAACAATGACCAGTTTTTTTCCCCATGAGAGTCTAATATAGGATAAATTCCATTAAGTCAATTAAATACCTTGATCAGCTTTTTAAACTTGATACAGATACTTAAGGTGTTGCTTTAAAATTTTTTTTATTTTACTAAACTCCTTTTCACCAGGACCTTTCCCCACACCCCTAGATACATTGTACAGCGAAGATGTCATCATCTGCTTTTTGCACATGCCGAGTTTTACAGCTTTTGTCTCATGAGATTTTTGGGTCGGGTATTCCCACCAAACCACACTTTTAGATCAGGCACATCTCAGTCTCACCACGTGCAGGTTTTTTCAGTGAGTCTTTGTGATGGTTAGTTCATCCAGAAGTCTATGTTATTGATTTGATAAACGACTGGTATTCATTTCGCAGCTAATACTTAAGAAATTCCTCTGCAAGTCTGTTCCGACATTCTAGGGTTTCTCAGTTATCCGGGATTGGTCTCTGAGGCTGTTGCTTTCTGCTTCTTTTATGGACTTCCAAACATCTGGATCATTTTTAAACGCTTGCCCTTACTGTGTGGTGGCCAGGCAGGTTGTAAAGGATGGGTCAACATGTCCTGTTGGTGCTCCAGAACATTGTCTTTCAAACCTATTTTTTGTTTTGTTTTGTTTTAATGTTTATTTTTGAGAGAGAGAGAGACAGAGACAGAGAGACATAGAGACAGAGAGAGGGTGAGTGGCAGAGAGGCAGTGAGAGAGGGAGACAGAGAATCTGAAGCAGGCTTCAGGTTCTGAGCTGTCAGCACAGAGCCCGATGCGGGTCTCAAACTCACAGACTGTGAGATCGTGAGCTGAGCCGAAATCGGATGCTTAACCAACTGCGCCACCCCAGAGCCCCTCAGACCTTTTTTGATTACCACGACAGATTTTTATGTCACAACCCAGTGCATGTATCCCCACGTTTATACGTGTGTGTGTATCTTTGTGTATTACATGCGTGTGTGTGCGCGTGCGTGTGTGTGTCTGAACCAAACATTTTATGGAACAGCTCTCTAACTGTGGGTGGTGGTGTCGGCTGTTTTCTTCTTGATTGTATTTCATTTTTAAAAGTGCTGATTGTGACCCAGTTTTACCACCCACTATATCGCAATCTGTCCTTTGAAAATTGCCGCTCTAAAACTATTTGATCTTCTCCCATCTGACAAATGTTCATTGAGTGCCCTCCTGTGCTGCCGCAGGGGGGAGAAAATGCAAAAGTGAGCAAGTCAGAATCCTTGGCCTGTGGGTGCTTCCGTTAAACAGGGCAGCGATATATGAAGAATGTTGGTGTGAGGAGACACGGGGACCACTGGACACACAGTGCTCTTCTCCTTTGGGGGCAGATGTAAGAGTAGCCAGTAATGCAGAATGAAGACGACCCCTTTCTTTACCGAGACTTGAAGGATGTGTAGGAGGGGAAGCAGGTGGATAAAGAAAAGGGGAACGTTTCAGGTAGACTTTGCAGCAGTGGTAGGGCCAGCGCCACCTCTGCAGACAAAATTAAGGATGTGCTAAAAAAAAAAAACCTCCGTGATCAAGATAAACAGTGTTTTAATGCAATATTAAGAAAAGTCAAAATCAGTGCAAGAAGCTCACGGTGAATAAAATTTCTAAGTTGAAAGCAAAACAGGGTCAGTGTTATAGTGAAGGATTTGTGCTGAGTCATGCAGGAGGTGAAGGCCAAAAAGCAAAACAAAACAAATCAAAGGCCCCCCGAGGACCTGGTTGAAGATGTGGGATCTTACGATCTTGCGTTAATATTGACGATGACGGCGATAAGACTGTGATGATGAGGGGGATGATACGAAAATACCCTAACATTTATGGAGTGGTTGCTGTCTTCCAGGGCTAGTATATATACCTGATCTATTTCTCACTGTGGGTCTTTGAGAATGGTGTCTCCTGTCGTTGTTGCGGAGGAAGCCGGGAAGGGTGAATACCCTGCTCAGGGCCACATAACAAAAAGCAGGAGAGTGGAGATTCGAGCTCTTTCCCGTGGACTCAATTGCTCAAGCTCCAAATCCCTACCCCCGATGGCCTCTGCTGGCTCCAGGTTGTGTCTGGGCGTTCGAGAGGCCATTTTTATGGCAGTGAGAAAGTGAGTCGGGAAGAAGAGACTTTTGAGCCTAGCGACCAATAGATAGGTTGAAAGAATTGGCCTTTTGAAGGTTTTCTGAGCCTGTACAAAGGCAGTATCAGGGGCCAGGAGATAAAATTTTGCAGAAGCAAGAGAAACAACTTTCGATGTGTTAACCGAACGTGGGAGATACGTGGCCAGGAAATGCATGGGGGAATATATACCTATGTGGGTGAATTTGTTGACACGCTCACAGGTACATGCATGCATCAGTAAACAAGTAAAGGAAGATATCTGACATTAAAGTTTTGTTTAGTGCTTAACAAAATATTATCCTGTCTCTTCTTTTTTAAAACAGTGGCGTTACATTTTTGCCTCCGGGATATTGGGTACCGGTGATAGGATAGTATCGTGAACATAATTTAAGTATTTTTCCTTCAGGTAGGTGTGTTGTTTATCTCTATAAATAACTATGAGCGCCGTGAGTCTGTGGTGTCTCGGAAACATCTTGATCTATGTTTTTGGTGATGACACTTCACGAATGATGTAAGACAGGTTCCAAGAAAGGAATATTAAGAGTAGCCACACATGTCACTTCCATAACATGTATAAAAATTATCATGCCTCTTCATTATTTAAGTAGCTGTGGCCTTTCAGTGAACACCAGCATTAATAAACCATGTTAACGTGATTTAAAATATGTAATGAAATTTGCAATGCCATCTGATGACGGAGCTCTCAAATTAGCCCACTCAGCATTGACCGACCATCCTTATAAAGGGCCGCCTGCACTGTGAACAGAGACGATGTGCATCCTCTTGTGGGCTGGCAGCATTTCTACAAGCATTTTCTTAAGCGATGCCACCAGCAGGATGGTTTATTCAGTGTCAAAATGCCATGCCACACGTGCCCATCCTCCGGTTTTATTCTGCCGCACACGTAGGGGAGTTGGCGTATGTTCAGACTGACTGGTAACGGTCTCTGGTAGTGTGTGTGTGTGTGTGTGCGCACGCACGCCTTCTTTTTCTTCATCTTGTTACCACTGTCCTCATTAAGGGCCTTTCCTTGGCCTTTTTTGGTTGTCTGATGACAGCTCTTCCACTGCAGAATTATCTGGGGTACACCAGGCTCTCCTGCAAATATGCCATTTTGCCGCTTGGAATAAAATGGCAGAAAGTTTTCTCTTTGAGTCCAGATGTGGTTCTTTCAAAGTAGTGACTAATTACAGGTCTTAGCGTCCAGAGCTGTACCGTGCAGATGTCACCTCATGTCCTGCACACTTGTCCTGAGCAGGCGAATGTGAATTCGATCGAAGTTAGTGGATGGAAATAGAAAAACTCTTTCTTCTTTTCTTTTCTCTTTCTGTCTTTCTTGCTTGCTTGCTTCCTTCCTTCTGCTTCTGCTTCTTTTTAATTCACAATTGCTTTTCCCCCCAATGCTAAGCTTTCTTTTGGGAATTCTTAATAGCCCTTCCTATAAGACTCTCTGGTTTGACAGCATTCATGAAGCTCACGGAAGGTACGTATAAGAGGAACGTGAACTTAGCACCTTCCACTTTCTTGACTCTCCAGGCTGGAGGTCGCAGGAAAGGGCCCCTTTTCTAGAAGAGGAAACTAAGGAGGCACCCCCACCCCCGCCCCTGTGAGAGGAAGGTAGCACAGCTCGCTCTGGTTGAAATTGGTCTGCAGACTATTTCAGTATTTATTTTCTACCCTTCCCCCTTCCCTGTCAGCTGATTGTTTTGTTTCATTTATATAGCATTGTTTGAGCTAAACGTTTATTTAGTTTATCTCACATATACAACATGTGTCTACTTAAATTATGTGCAGCATTTGAAAAATAAACAGAATATAAGTCACATAGTTTTTTGGCATTAAGACAAGAAAGAATCTGACCTTGAAAAGTGTACGTGTGTTTACATTTATATATGTGCACGTGCAGGAATACATGTCTAAACTCATCTGAGTACTGGAGGCTGCTGATAGGTGGCGCTATAATTCACTTGTATGTGGCTTGGGGGACAAGCGAGGGAACAATTAGTACATCCTTCTTGGGCCTGGGAGGGAAGAAAACAAACCCTTTATTTCCCACAGTTTTCATTCCCTGTGTCACCTCGGTATTTAATTGATTTCACTTACACGACTACTTGAAGTTTTCCCAGGCTAGTTGCTACTATTAATTATAACCTAGAGGGATAATATTAGTTAACTAATGGAGGCCGGCAGATGACTTTGGAAGAACTGATCCGCGAGCACCTGGCTTGGTAGGATGAAGTAAGTCTTTGTTTGGTAGTCTCAGGTGGCCACAGTCCTGCCACAACCTTGGCGATATGTAGGCCACGCCCGTTAGTTTAGAGATCAAGAAACTAGACCCTGAAATGTCAAGAGACTGTTTCGAGTTCAGGCCGAGAGAGCGTTTTCACTGTGCTATGAGATGCTCACCTATTTCCCGTTTTAACGGACGTGGCATTTCCAGTATTTTCAATGATTGCATATTTCTTGCGTAACTGGGTATTTCAAGGTGGCCTGGGAGTTACGTGTTGTGTTATAAATACAGTTTGTTGGTCATCTGAGTGAAAAGGGTATGATGACCCCAGATTTCATCTTTCGTCACGAGAAGCAACTTCTTTTTTTTCTTCCTCTTCTTCGTTTTCTCTTCTCTTTCACCATGAGGTCACGTGGTATATCTACCCTTCCACTTACGTGTGCTTTTCTTCCTATTTTCTTTAAAATCTGTGCTTGTGAGTGTCTCTGGTGCATGGTTTAACTGTAAAATACCCAGTATCTGTTTGCTTTTTATGGGACAAAATTTACTTTTGCATTTCTGTATGCCATTATTATTTGCTGCTGCTGTTTGCCCGTCGATGTTCTTGGAAATCATCTTCTAGTTTAAATACAGTTAAGTATTTACAAATAATGTCAGTGACTTGTTTGCATTCTCAATCAACCTAAAGGTCTCCTTTTTTTTAAGTCTATTATTATTTTATTTTAATAGTCTCCATATCCAACATGGGGCTCAAACTCATAACCCTGAGATCAACAGTCCCATGGTCTTCCATTTGAGCCAGCCAGAATCCCCCCGAAAAGGCCTTCTTGATGTAACAAATGAAAAATTGCAAGATTAAACTTAAGAGTCCCAAGATACGGTACGTGGCAGAGTAGTGAATGCCTCTTTCCCAGACCGAATGGTCCATGGTAGGGCTTATCTAAACCCATCTCAGAACATCGCAGAATCATCTTTGATTAGCTTACCCTTATTTTGCCTTTCTTGTTAATTATTTGACCCATAATTTAGCTGCATGGAAACTTGGGTGTGGCTTGATGCCTATAGATCCTTACTGTTCAGTTCTAGAAACGTTTTCATTTTGAAAGTCTTTACCTCTCAGTTTCAGTAACGTCTGACTATTTAGGACAAAAATCCACCTCTCCTATACCTCTAATTATGGTTGGTACTGAAGCTGCATGGGGGTCTGTGCTGGGGGTGCAGGTGGTGAGGCCTGGAGTTTCATAGGTAGACTTGCATCATACAAGACACTGGCCTGCACGCTATACATATATTTCTATGGACATTTACAGTCGGGGATATTCAGGAAAGCGAAATTTTTAAAAAGTTATTTTGAGAGATAGAGAAATACCTAATTGCTGCACTTTATGTAAATCTGAAGTAATTTCCTCCTAGAAAAGTACTAAGTACACACTTTCGTTCTCTCTCCTCTGTCTCTGAATTAGTCAAGTGTGGTTGCTGCTATAACTTGCTCAGCTGGAAACCGCTGGCTCCGAGGACTCTGGGCTCACGCGATGAGTTAAACACAGGGACCCCCGAGTATGGAACCGACGCAGAATATTCATAAAGCCAGGCCGCACGGTTTCCTAGGAAGGTAACCCTGCTGTGTTTCTCTAGTGTCCATGAAACCCAGTCCACACAGCAGCTCTGTCGGTGGGTGACGGGGGTTTTGCTGATGGTTTTACAATCAGGGATAGTTTATTATTATTATTTTTAGGATATTTTAGTGCATGCTTTTATGTGTGGTATTAAACTATGGCATCTTCAGTGGGAACTGAACCGAGTGCCATCATTTCCCCGGATGTCACTCTGACCCCATAACTTTGGCCTTTCGGCAGTCCCTTTGCGCATTCATTGTGGCATTTTGTATGAATTCATTC
This sequence comes from Panthera leo, assembly GCF_018350215.1. Classification (NCBI taxonomy): domain Eukaryota; kingdom Metazoa; phylum Chordata; class Mammalia; order Carnivora; family Felidae; genus Panthera; species Panthera leo. Next base: position 52,091,754 of record NC_056693.1, read on the forward strand.
TTTTTACCTGGTGGACGGGGATGGGGTGAGGGGATGGGGTACGCTTGTAGCGAATGGAACCGAGATTACAGATCATACAGGTGCCGTGTCAGTTATTAACCTGGGAAAGTGAAAGCCGCCTATAAATTCTCAAGGTAGCCTTCGAATTCTTCGGTCTTTTAGAAGCTGGCTTGGGATGGAGGCAGTGAGTCACGATGATCATTTTCATGCTTTTCCGTAGGTTCTGGGTAAGCAGTTTGTAAACGTGCATCTAAATGCACCCTGTGAGCTTATAAGAAGTCTCGTTCTTCACATTCTTGAAGTGTGGGTGATGGTATTACATAGAGTCCATCTTGGAATACAGTGATTCCCAGAAAGTCCACATGGTTTTTCATTGCAGTCGTATTGAAATCTGCACCCATATTTTAGGACAGTCCCGTCTGTAGTGTTCTCATTGAGCATCCTTTGGATTATTTTCAGGGTTACACGGGAGGGTAGAGAGAAGAAGCGTTTTGCTGAGTGCTAGGCAAGGGGTCAGGTATGTTTTATATGTCATTCCAATTACCTTACTTCCCACAGGAACCTAGCGAATTGTACATTATTATGCCCATTTTAGAGATGAGGAAATCGAGGCCTTGCCTGCATAGCGCAGCTCGCAAGGGACAGAGCTGAGCATGACAGAGCTGACGTGCGTGCCCTCCCCCACTGCATCTCGCTGCTTCCCTGGGATGCACTCCAGGGCCCCCCAGGGCTGAGTGTTGTTCCTGGGAGGGGCGCCATGGATGGAGCGTGGTACTGTTGCCCAAGGAGCCGATCTGCCCCTCCATTGTTGGGGAATGTGTGGTCAGGAACAGGACAGCGGCATGTGGCGAGGGTGGTTCCGGTCCTGCCCTCTGAGATGGGTGACCTGAGGCCTGGAGAGAATGAAGCGATGGAGAGTTTGAGTAAGCTGCCATTTCTGACATTCCTGGGGGCCCAGGGGGCTGCTTGCACTTTCTTGGTTTCTTAGTTGTTTTCTACTTAAGAACCCCCTTTGCCCTGTACTCCTTCTATGCCCTTTCCTCCCCTCCTCAGATACTAGTGCTTCACGTGCACAGATTTCTCCAGCGCTCACGGGAACAGACCAGAGATCGAGCAGAGTAGCTGTTCTGCAGCTGCCTGCTCCTTCTCTACAACATGGGCCTGAATAACTCAGATCTGCGCTTTGCAAGAGAAGCAACTGACACAGCTTATGGCGGACACGTCCAGTGACCCGCTACGTGTTTGCTTTTGAGGAACTAGAGAGTAGATTTGAGCCCCTTTAGAGTATGGAATGCAGGCCATTCTGGACCCATTCAGGTGGCCTAGCAAGAGTTGGTGGGACCTGTGAGGTGGAACGGTCCTTGAGCGATGCGATATTCAGTATTAAATGCGTGCTTGATTTGAGTTTTTAGTCTGTTCTATTAGGAAGTACCCCTTGCATCTCCCTGTAAGCTTGGAAAGTGTTTTCCTTGGAGAGGACTGTCAATCCCACTTATCAGTAAGGATATGGATATTGCTAATCGCATTTGTCAAATTCTAGGCACAGATAGAACCCATGCCATGGCTCAAATTTCACACCTGAGTAGCGGGCATGCAGCACAGTGCTGGTGGTGATCAAACCATCCGGTCATTACTATGCTGCCCTCCTGGGAGTTGGGTGCTGCAGCCTGTGTGTGCAGTTCCACATGTGGTATGTGTTTCTTAAGACCTGATTCAAACGGCACATGGGAATTTCACTCTCCATGCAAACTGTACCCTTCACACACAGGTCTTGTGAATCAGAGAGCCCACCTAGCAAATTCTAGTTTCTCCTGGGTGTCCTGTATTTAACACGGGTCCTCCTAGCATCTGAGTCACCGTCCACGGCTCTTGTATTGTAACTTACCCAGATGAGGAACTGATGAGGAAGGCCACAAGTTGGGGACGGAGGGGTGGGAAATGGGAGTGTATTTGGGGAAGGTGGGGAGTTCTGGATTGAGAAGACCATCCACACGAGCCAAATGTGTGTGTAGCTGGGACTTGAGATCTTATTTAATGAAAGAAGAAATAATGACAAGCCAAACAGGGCCCTTTGCAAGCATCCCCACTTGGGTACATCCAAACCATCGACCGGCGAGGCAGCCCGGGGCAGTGCAAAGCTGTTTTCAAAATCAGGGCCATTCACCGTCCCCCAAACCCTTGCAGGTCAGGCCTGAACACCTTCTCTGTGCCCCGTGTAAAAATACACTTCGAGGAGATTGGATACGCCCTATGAATTATACCTTATTTATTATCATTGAGTCCCCCCTTCTTCCGTCATGCTTTAGAATTATGGGCTGGAGCAGTTCTTAATACTCTATTTATTTTAGGGGAGGAAAATGTTTTTCTTCAACCACAACATTCATGCAATACCAACTGCTGGCAGTTTCCCCAGCATTTAAGGAAATATTGTTGTAAGGCTTTTATGTTCTGTACTTCAATCAGCCAGACCCAGCAGTATCCCAATAGAAGGACCCTCAACAGACCATTTTCAGCATTTTGCTACAATTAAACTCCTCTGGTTTTAGCCCTCAGGCAATTTAGTACCTTTTTACATATGCACATTATGAACTTTTGACCAGGGTCTAGCAGTCATATATTAGAGTGTTGCTCTCGAAAGCAGGCTTAACAAGTTCCTCTGAGTATTACAGTTGGAGTCAGTCGTGGAAAAGGTAATTTAAGCAACTTGCAGCGAGGCCATTCAGAATCTCAGCGATGACCCTAAATATCTCTCGCTTGTGCTCTCTCTCTCTCTCTTTCTCTCGCTCTCCTTTTTTTTTTTTTCCTTGTTTCCTCTGGAAGCTGGTAGCAAGAGCTTTCAAAGTCTGTGATTGATCTTTTATTCAGTAGCTAACGAGGGCTGTGATTCTATTAGCGTGCTACAAGGCAAGAGAACAGTGATTTAATGAAGTGTCTAGTGAGCCGGCCATAGATTTATCCTGTTGTCGCTAATTTGCAGTGCCGTTGTGAACATAAAGGAAGACTGCACTCACACTGCTATTAAGCAGGTATTTCCTTAGTAAATTGTTGTAAGGTCAGGTACAGTTATCTCAGCAAAAGCAATGCCTTACCTCTTCAGTGTCTGCAGATGACAGCCGCCGTGCTGAGCGCCCACTGAGGTGGAACCAGGAGATCAGAGGTCCGTCTCCAAGTCGCCCTTAGCGGAGGCAGGAGCAGATGAACTGCCAAGTAGGAGTAATAGAGTCATAATTGGTGATTAGAACTGGAAAGGTACAATAACATCTTAATACAAACTGGCGTATGTTATAGTTACTGTCAGTTGTTGTAAACTCGCCCTGCCGCCCGGACTAGTTACGCTTCCCTTGATTAGCTCGGAGAAGCGCGGCGGCGGTGGCGGCGGCGGCGGCAGCGGCAGGTGCACGCGCACGCGCCTAGAGCGTCCACACCGCGCCGCCCCCCGGGGCCCTGCCCTGTCTCTGCTGGTTCCCGTGGGCGCCGGCCCTCACCCCTCTCGGAACGCGCCATGGTAACCTTTTCCTACCACCCCGGGAGAACCGTGATGGCGTGGGTGTCCTCTGATTCCCCCCCGCCCCCCCCCTCTTTCCAGGCACAGTGACATTTATGCCCACTGGCTTGGAGGCTCGTTGAACTTTTGTTTTATTTGCCTTTGCAAAGGGGCGGTGTTTGCCTCGTGTCAGATCCATATCCCACCACACTTCTGTGTTCACAGAAACAGATTGGGTCTCGCCACCCCAGAAGGAAAACGGGAAAGAGAGGAATTGCGGGGCGCCGAGGAATTTTGCATTTGAGACTGGCCTCCTCGTCAGAACGCAGGGGCGGATTACAGGTGCAGGGTGCGACCTGTGAGGTGCCCTTGCAGGTATGGGGGGGGGGGGTCCATCTGTGGGGAAGGATAATTGAAGAGATTCTTTTAGGATGCTTCATGAGGTGCCAGGCTGGCTTAAAGGGCAAGCCTTGGTAGACAAGGCATTCCACGGCAAATGTGTACGTGGCCGGAGGCTCCTCTATGCTCTGCGGCATAATTGCTCTTTAAATTCATAAAAAGAAGAAGGTAACCAACATTGTGCAGACACGCTGAGCAGCTGTCCTTATTCATAAATCTAGGTGACTGGTCGTTTGTTTTGTTTCGAGCGGGGTAAGGCTGGGCAGGTTGCCTCGGAGCGAACCATGAGGAGAGCTAAGGAGCCGAAGGGCCCAGACGCCTTTTACTCATCCGGTACGTAGTAGGTTCTCAGCAAATCTTGTTTGATTCTGCACTTGTGGAATCTGGAGAACCTTGTCATCCGGTGCGCACCCTGACCCGGGAAACTAGGCCGGTTCTCACGCGTACTCAGAGCCCCAGGGATACTGTGGTAGGTTAGTTAAGGCTTCTGCTCCAGTAAAGAGTTTAGAGGAGTGTTTGGTAACCGGGCCCTGTTTGTAGACAACCATTAGGATGATACAAAAGAGCGAGTCTAACTTCCTGATTTCCCACCGCGGACCTTTGGGCCTCAGCCCGGTCACATTCGGTCTGTAACGGTGGTGGGAGTGCCCTGCCATCACGGGGGTCCCCCTCCCACGGACTGAAATCTCAGCTTTTCGGTCTGGAGATCAGGACCCGGGACCCACACAGGCAGCTGCCTGTCGTGGAGTGTAGACGAAGCTGACTGATCCAGAGCGCACCAGCCTCAGTGAGAATCTGGTCAGGGCCTGGGAACGGCTGTCACTGACCCGTCTCGGAGGGAGGTGGCCTAGGGAGTCCTCATACACTCCCTGATTTAGCTTCACTGGCATATCCAACACTAAATAGAATTGAAAGGAAGGGAGGAGAGAGGGAAAGCAGGGCAGGGAGGGAAGGAAGGGGGCACGCTGGAAAGGGAGGGAGGAGAGCATAGCCCATGTCCACGTGCCCCGTCTTACAGTCCACACAAAGCACCACGACCAAGGGACTGCAGAGGGACAATAGTGCCAGGCGACTAGAATCTATTGAGTACCTCCTCTGTGCCGATACCTCTTTAATCTTCATGGCAGTCCCTGTGACCTAGACGATAAAGGTTTAGACGCCACGTCAGAAGCAAAGGCATGATTTGAACCCAGATCTGTCTGCACTTCTGTGCATAAGTAGGGAAGGGCTGCCCATTTCAGTGTGCCCATACCCCATTCTTCCTAGGGAGGCCTCCTTCCTCTACAGGGCTGGCAATGACTGTTCCCTCCCTTTCATTTCTATACGGGTCCCCATTTAGTCCCCCTTGTTGGACAAATGGACATTGCACCTTCCGTTCTGGTTTGGGGACGTGTTGTTGGGCTTTCCATAAGGAAAACGAGGGAAAATAGAAAGAGAGATATGAGAATTCCTGTTTCTAAAGTGGGTGAATAATCTGGGCTGGAAACATACTGATTTAGACCTACAAACCACTCAGCCCACCCCGCCATTTCCCTAAGTGGCCCTGAGGGAAGATTTGTTGAAGAATTGTCTGTTTTATCCCATGACCCAAGCTCAGAGGTTGAGGCAATATCCCTGAATAATGGGCCTTTTCACTAATAACCGGTGGACCCATAATCTCTTAATTTAGCATGCTTTCCAAGAATGTGTTAATATTTTCCACTTTACACAGCCTGTTTTGGTAAAAGCTCCCCTTATTTAAAAAAAATTATTTTAACGTTTTATTTTATTTTTTGAGAGGGAGAGGCAGAGTGTGAGCAAGGGAGGGGCAGAGAGAGAAGGAGACACAGAATCCAAAACAGGCTCCAGACTCTGAGCAGAGCCCAACGCGGGGCTCAAGCCCGTGAACATGAGATCATGACCTGAGCTGAAGGCGGACACTCAACCGACTGAGCCGCCCAGGCGCCCCTAAGTTCCCCTTATAAATGCTCCTTGGTAAATAATACCCATCATCATAGGGCACTAGTAGTGGAATTATTTTATGTTTTTTTTCAAGTATTCTGTGTTTCATGGATTTTTTTTTTCTTTTTGAAGAACTGATCTTTAAGATCAGAGTTGCGTTCAGATGGGCTTTATTTATTCTTTAAATGAAAGAGGCTGACACGTTAGACACAAAAGGTCACTTATTCAATGATTCCATTTATATAAAATATCCCAAATAGGAAAATCCATAGAGACGCAAGGCAGGTTGGTAGTGGTCAGGGAGTGACTGCTCACGGGTCAGAGTTTCCTTTTGGGGTGATGAAAGTGTTCTGGAACTAGACAGAGGTGGGGGTTGCACAACACAGTGAATGTACTAAATGCCGATGAATTGTGTGTTTTAAAATGGTTCCTTTTATATATAAATTTCACCTGAATAAAGGACAGATAGGGTACTGCATACAAAAGGCATCTGGGCACACGAGGCATATTAAACTGTTCCCCCCTCCCTATCTTTTCCACCTGTAGTAAACAATTCCATCACTATAGCGCAGGCCGGAAAGGCTTGGGCTGTGTGCAATGTCCAGGCAAACAGATCTCAGAGAGGGAGCCCAGTCCCCTCTCTAGAGGTGCGTGTGGAGTTGCGCACGGAGCCTCAGAACCACGAGCTTACCTTACCGTTTCTTGAGCATGCTATTGATTAGTTATGTGTTTGCCTGTGTTATTAATAATGTATTCCTTAAAAAATCTATGTGCATTATAGTCTTTGATCTTGTCATGAAATTTCAAAGCCGAAGATTCCATTTTCTTTTTCTTTTTTTTTTTTTTTTTAATTTTCAAAGGGTAGAACGGAAATAATTTTGAAACTTTTCAAACTTGCCTTTCTAGTGGAGAACTTCCTGCTGACCTCCATCCATGTTAATGAGGTTCATATGTACGTGCACGTGTGTGGTGTATATACGTGCGTATATACATGTACACAGACACATGCAAACACGTGTAGGTACATACACACATACTTTGAGGAGAAAACGGTACACCATTTGCTTCAAGCTTACTGTATTCTAGAGGTGAGGAATATTTGAATACAAGACTGACGCATCTTGTAGATTAAAACAGAAATTAAAGACTTCAGACTAAGGCCCCATCAAAAGCTCTCTTTTCATTGTTCTTTTATTGTTTATTGACTTCAAAAAGACTTTTTAGTTTAAACTGACTTTAATGTCTCTCGAATGCTCTTTTGTAAAGTGACTTTGAAAACTCGGGGATAATGTCTTCATTAAGTGGAGAAAAATCTTGGGGAAAAATATAACTGTAACTTGCCTTTCATTAGAGTAGAAAGAGATAAAGCTTTGCTTAATTAATGTCTGTTTTCCCTCTGTTCAGAATTCTAAGGGAAAAGGGGGCTAGAATTAGTGCTGATAAAAGCTTGAAACAGACATAGCACTGCAACTTTTTTCTTCCCTTCTTAGAGTTCAGAAGAGCACACTTCATATAACCCCGTGAACGTTATTGGAATATTCCAGGTGCCCCGTCTTGTGGATGTACAATGGCTCTAGACCCAGTGACGCCAGTCACCATGGCTCTTTCCACTTTTGCCTTCATTTTCTTTTCTGTTTGTTTCCAACACTTGTTTAGGACTTGATTTGAGAGGAGATAGCTATTCGCATGTTTTCCTTTCTATTAAAGGAGAAAAATCCAGGGGCGCTTGGGTGGCTCAGTCGGTTAAGCGTCCGACTTCGGCTCGGGTCATGATCTCATGGTCCGTGAGTTCGAGCCCCGCGTCGGGCTCTGTGCTGACCGCTCAGAGCCTGGAGCCTGTTTCAGATTCTGTGTCTCCCTCTCTGTCTGACCCTCCCCTGTTCATGCTCTGTCTCTCTCTGTCTCAAAAACAAATAAAACGTTAAAAAAAAAAAAAAAAAGAGGAGAAAAAAAAAGAAGAAGAAAAATCCATTCTCTCCTTCCTGCCTTCTAAGCCACCGTTCGGATTCGATCTCTTCACAAAGTCTTTCCTGATTGCCTCAGCCTCTGCGTACCAAACGATTCCTTTTTGCACCGGATCTTTACTTTTCTGTGGCTTTCTACCTGTTCCCTGTCTCACTTCTTCTCTCTGCGGAGCAGATTTGCCCCTTAAGGTTAGAAATGCTCCTCTGAGCTGCCTTTTTTTTTTTTTTTTTTTTTTTTTTAATCTGTGGGGAGCAGAATGCTGGACTCTTGCGACGTCCAAGGCTCCACCTATGCTGGCTGATCCCACTGGTTGCCTTATTCTTTTTTCCTATATTAGTAGCGAAAGGGAGAATTGCTCATAGGAGCACCACCCATCAGAGTTCAAAGTCAGTTTCAGGATCTATCTTTTTGTGTCCACACATCCCAAGGAATGCAGTTCACAGAGGAGTCCTCTCCAG